>NC_141146.1:82045333-82363012 GCF_053477565.2 Lygodium microphyllum | reverse complement strand
TCATTATTGGACATTGTATTTGGGCACATCCTGACTCTTGGGTCACCCAATCGCTTTATTCTTTATTTGGACAAAAGCTAGCACAAAAGCTAAAGCATACTTATTGTAAAATTGGGCTATTTTTTAGCTTGGAGATTAATAGATTTATAAATACATGCCTTGTGGAGCGCTCACAAAAGGCATGGGGGGAGATTGTACCTAATTGGTCTCTTTTCTTCATGTCGTGCAAATCTTCTCTCTTGTTTTTTGTAGAGTTATTTTGTTCTTGGGGATCTTCCGGCGCTCGCTACGTATACATACAACATTCGATCTGTGCACCAGGTATTCACCTTCAGTGTCTGTAGTTGCTCTGTAATCACATCGATAAGCTTTTTCTTGATACTTGCGACTGAGTTAGATAAATAGTTCTTCAAATTTTCACTTCCTCTAGTATTTGTAGTAGGGTTTTGGGAAGTTTATGTTATTTTTGCATATACTAGTTGGGTTGATCCAGAGAGTTCTCTGTTCTGGTTTTGATTCAGAGCTCCTATTGAGACTTGGGGTTGTTGATTCCAGTGGGTAGGGCTCCACTATTGTTGATTCCAGTGGGTAGGGTTCCACTATTGTTGTCTGTGGCCACTGTGGATTAGGTGCATTGTACTGTGGTACTATTTGCATCTAGGGGTAGGGATAGGGATCCCTGGGACTGCATTTGGTGGGTATACCATTCCTGGCATGGGAGGAGGTAAGATTCCTCTTCCTAGAGTCATTGAAAACCTTGCTTCAACTTTGTCATACAGTCTTGCACCTTCCACTGCAGCTTGCAGATTGACTGGCCTTCTCAATTCCACAAACTTGTAAACTTCTAGTTGTAGGCCTTTGAGGAACATTCCTTTCTGGATACCTTCATCCAAATGATGGTTAGTCCATCTCTTCAGGATGGATTCCATTCACGAGACATAAGCTTCTACTCTTTCTCTAGAGGACTAACTTAGGTTCATGAACTCCTCTCACATCCGCTCTTCAAAACCTTCATGCCTGAATTTAGTGAGAAAAGGCCAACTTCAGGTCGTCCCAAGTGCCAAAAGTTCATGGTGCCTGTCTCTCATATCATTGAAACGCTGCGCCCTTGAAAGTGGCGAGGAATATTGCTAACCAATGCTCAGGGGTTCTCGCATTATTAGCCATACATGCAACCTAAATTCTACTACATGAAGATCGGGGTGTTCATTGTACTCTCTCTTAAAATTTAGCAATGGGACTACATTTGTTGGCCTGTCATCAATATTTCCAGGACGAATCTGACTAGGAAGGGGACCTTGAGTCGCCATGGGGACTTCTGTAAAGAGAGTGCTTTTTAGGGCGTCAAAGAAGGCTTTTGGTGCAAGCTTGTTCTCAGCCTTCATTCTTCCATTCTCTCTTGTCATGTACGTCTGGACTTGTTCTAGCACTGGCCTCTTGATTGTGTCATTCATCAGAAGGTTGGCTCCAGTCAATTGGTCTATGCTCAATAGAATAGAATGAGAAGGGCTTCAATCTCTAGAAAACTCTCTGGACAACATCTCTTCTACTTCCTTCTTTTCAACGTCTCTGAAATTCAACTTTCAAACCACTACAGAGGGGGAGATATTCCATTGTGAAAGTATCAAAACCCATTCTTCTTAGGATCATTATTGTGCCATCATTATAATAATGCCAGCTTTTCAGGGTTTCAACAATGTATGTTGTGAAAAACACTATGTCTACCAACTTTCAATGGGTTGCTAATTGGACAAACAGAAGATTGTCAGAACACCAAGCATCCCACATATCTTACTGTTGAGCATCCACGAACAAATTCCAACTCTTTTCTTTCTTGTTTTCCTAAACCTCCACTAACTACGACTCTTGAAACTTCTTCAAAATCTCTCCCACTTGATGATGTTTGGAAACTTCTCAATGAATGCCAAATCTTCCATGGATGGTCATTCTCACTTTTTCTGCTCTTTAGTTTGTTTCCAAACAATTTGCCACCAAGATGCATGTCTCTACTACTTCAACAGGAAGAGGAAATAGTCCACCACATAGAGCTTGCATCATGATGGTAATATGTTTCCGCCATTGTGGAATATGATGATGGTAATATATTTTCGCCATTTTGGAATAAACTTCTTGTAGAAAGTGGCTTTGGAAATAAGAATCTCCAACTCTTCAGTGGAAGAAGGAACTTTGCAACATCCATTGAATTTTCATCTTCTTAGCAATGCCATTTCCTTCATTTTCAGCCTGTTTTGATGCTTGTTGATGGAAGATTTCCCTGGCTGCGCACCAAAAACATGGAGCCTCAAGAGAGACACCAAGGAAAACGGGATTCTACTACAAGAAAATCTATCTTATAACATCAACAAGCTTTTATTTCATTCTTTTGATGATCAAAACAAGAAAAACAACAAATCTTCACGTAGCAACATAGTAGATATATCCCACAGATTTGATAGAATCAATCATAATCTTCAACATCTTTACATAATACATCAATAGAACAAGGAACATAAAAGAATAGAACATTTTTGAATGGAAATCAATCACATAGTATTCATCTTCATTGTCTTCATAGTTCTCTCTCTATCTCTCATAGTAGATATATTATTTTGATAGAATTGGCTATATTTCACTCAATCTCTCTCTCTCTCTCTCAATAGTACATCATCTCCTCACTACAATGCTCAATAATGGATCTCAATAATCCTTCTTAGGTCGTGGATGCACCTCCCAAGAGGTATGGGAGGTATGAAAGGGCACCAAAGCCACTACATCGTCTCTTCATAGCTCACTATTGTCACCGTCACTTCAGTCTTCTCTTTAGTCTTTAGCAACTGCTTCTTTTATTTGTTTTAGCTCTTTTGAACTTAGATTCATCCTTTCCAAAATTTAGAAAACTTTCCCAAAGTCACACATACATTCTACAGAACACTTACACAAGATCTACAGAACAAAACAGAACAGGAACAGAGTAGAGAGAGAGGCTCTACAGAAGGTCTATAGAGGGTTACAAAAGATCAACAGAGAACATCAGATCCTCATAACTCATACTAAAACCATTCCAAACTATCAAAAACTATTCAATAAGCATTTAAAAGAGTTCAACCTTCATTAATCATCAATCCATGCTTCATAAAGAAGAAAATCAGAACAAAACAGAAGCTAAACAGAAGGTATCAAAACCAATCTGAACCTCAACAGAACCTATCAAAACATTACAGAACTCATATTTCCACTAAGAATCATCATGATCTTCCAAAACATAATCAATATCATCCAAAACACTCTCAAACACTTCCAAAAACAACCAAACATCACTCAAAATCCATCAAAATCAACCATTCAAACCTCAAAAACAACAAAAATTAGTCAAAAATTCAGTCTTTTTCCACTCTCAACACCATTGTACTTGGTATCTACATATAACATTTTTTCATCTTTAGAGGTGCTTAGTTCTTCTTTGGATTTTACCTTTTTTCCTTCTTCTAGAAGTGAGGCCTTAATGTCAACCATTTTGGGACAGCAGTCTGATCTTTTTGAGCAACCGAATAGAAGTAGTAAGAGTAGAGATGAACACCTAGAAGACAATCCTAGTCGACCTAAATGCCATCTTCGTTATGCTGAAGGGTGATGCTCAAGCTAGAAAGTCTTACGGGTTGCTAACAAAATATATCCCTAGCCCTAAGGATGTGTGAGATTGGATGCATGTGCTAGCCACTATCGATCTGTCATTCTCAGACAATAACGAGAAATACGAGCAAGCTATCAAGACAGCTGGTGATCCCATAAAGGAGCCCTCAATACCATTATGCATGATGACCAAAAGCTCTTGTAGAGATGACCTACTCATACCATGTCCCATGTCTCTTACAACAAGCTAGAGCTCCACGGGATCTTGGAGAACTTAATGAACAAGCTAGCTAGCAACTCAACTAGCCTTAAACCCCTCAAAGATCTCATGATCTAAGTGAAAGTGAACCAACATGCATGATATGAACTTGACCTACAATTGTGCCTTAGTCACCAGACGAGAAAGAAGGAAGGCATGGAAACCTAGGAGATGACAAGCAATCAAAGGAGGACAATTTGGATGACGAGTTGGAAAACTGATGCTCCCTCAGTGAAGAGAGTGAGCCTGTTTTTTTGATTTGAGGCCATTTCGGGGCCTGTTTTGGAGGTGAAAGTTTTCTGCATGCACTCACGAAAAGGCCCAGTTTTATGTTGTGCAGCCACTGTTCTACAGATTTGCACTTGTGAGGCTGAAGCTATGTTCTCTACAGTGACAGAATTTTTTGCAGTATTCTATAATGGCGTCTGATTCTCTTTCACAGATTGTAACTGAAAAGCTTGACAAGAACAACTTCCAAGCATGGAAGTTTAGAATGACAAATTTCCTTATGGGAAAAGAATATTGGGAATTTGTTACAGGAAATGAAGAAGAACCAATTCTTCCTGATGTTCCCAATCAACAGCAAATGCAGACATTCAAAGGATGGCATGAGAGAGCCAGGAAAGTTATGTACTGGTTGTTTATCAGTATTTCAGACTCTATGATTGTGCATATTTAGGATGCAAGTACGCCAAAGGAGGCATGGGATACTTTGTCAAAAATGTATAGCACAAATACGTAAGCCAGGAAAATGCAGCTCAAGCAAGAGTTGCATAATGTGCAAAAAGAAAGTATGAGCATCAATGACTACCACATGAAGGTAAAGAAGATTGCAGATGCACTTGCTTCCATTGGGTTGCCAGTGGAAGATGATGATTTAGTTTCTATGACCTTGAATGGTCTAGGAAAGGATTATGCACAGTTTGGGACATCCATTTCAGTTCGTGAAAGATTTCCTGATTTTGAGGAGTTGATTGCTCTTCTAATTTCTGAGGAGCAAAGAAATGGTGGTGCATCTTGTTCAGGAGGAACTTCAAAAGAAACTATCTTCTACTCAAATGCTGGAAGAGGTAGAGGCAGAGGTAGAGGAGGCCGATTTGGAGGCCGTGGTAGAAATCAGAATATGCAGCAAACTCAAGAAAACCAGTCCTATGGAGGAGGACATGGTAACTCTAGAGGCAGGGGGAGCCAAAGAGATCGTGGTGGATGGCAAAGAGGCCAAAATGCAAACCGTAATGTTGAATGCTACTACTGTGGTAAAATGGGTCATATGGCTAAAGACTGCTATAAAAAGCAGAATGACATCATGAATGGAAAACTGCAACAAGGGAATTATGCATCTTCTAGTAGACAGGGTGATGACAGAAATGAGCATTTGTTTATGGTGCAGCACATGAATAATTCTGTGACAAGTGCAGAAGAAAGCAACGATGTATGGTATGTTGACTCAGGTGCGTCAAACCACATGACAGGTCATGCAGAATGGATGGAGGATGCAAGGAAAATGGAAAAACCAGGATTTGTGGAGACTGGTGATGATACTGCACATCCTATTGTGCAGATTGGAAAAATTCCTTTGTCTATGCAGGATGGGAAAAAGAAATACCTGTCCGATGTATTTCATGTCCCGAATATCACCAAGAATCTGGTTTCTGTTGGTCAAATTATTGAGCAGGGCTTGCAGGTCAGATTTAATCCTCATGGATGCTTTGTTGAGGATATAAAAAATAAAGGTCGCTTGATAGCAAAAGGAAAGAAGAATGGCAGAATGTTTACGTTGGATGCAGACATGTCTGAATTGAGTGCAGCAATGTTTGCACATGGGACCGGTGTAGTTGCAGATATTGATATCTGGCATAAACGCATTGGTCATGTTAATGTACAGCGACTTAAATCAATGCAGGCCCAAAATATTGTTGCAGGATTGCCTAAATTCAAGGTTGCAGAAATGCATAAGGTATGTGAAGCCTACCAATTTGGAAAACAGGCAAGGAAACCATTTCCTAGACATGTTCAAGAGAGTGAGAAGCCATTGGAATTAGTCCACTCTGATGTGTGGACTACTAAAGCTGCATCTCTTGGAGGCTGTCATTATTTTGCCACTTTGATTGATGACTATAGCAGAAAATTTTGGGTGTATTTTATGAAAAAGAAAAGTGAAGTTTTTGGGTATTTCAAAACTCTTAAAGCTATGGTTGAAAAAGAAACAGGCCTGCAAATAAAATGCCTAAGGTTAGATGGAGGGGGAGAGTACCTCTCAAATGAGTTTTCAAGGTTCTTGTAGGAGCATGGCATAAAGCAACAATATTCATGTAGTCATACCCACAATAAAATGGAATTGCAGAAAGGAAAAATAGGCATATTGGAGAGGTATCTCGTGCCATGCTCAATGAAAAAGACCTACCAGATTTTTATTGAGCTGAGGCAGTTGCTACAGCAGTCTACATAATGAACAAGACTCCCACTGCATCAATACATGGGATAACTCCAGAGGAGAGGTATACTGGTAGGAAACCTGATATTTCTCATTTAAAATTTTTTGGTTGCATTGCCTATGTTCATGTGCCAAATGAGTTGAGATCCAAGTTGGATCCAAAAGCTGAGAAGTGCATCTTTATTGGTTACTCTCTACAGCAGAAATGGTATAGATGCTATAACCCTTCTACTCGTAAGTTTACAGTGAGCAGAGATGTTGTTTTTGATGAGATGAGTAGCTGGTATAAACCAGTAAATGTGATTGATGATGTAGATGCACAAAATGGTAATGGTGCACAGAATTCACAGCAGCAGTCACAAAATATTAGTGGACCTGGAGTGTCCTCTAGTAGTGGTTCATATTCTTTGCCATGGATAGGCAGATTGAGATCAGGAGAATCTCCTCAAAACAATGCAGATAGTGGTATGCAGGTTTCATGAAAAGGAAAAGAGAAGGTAGATCAGCCCATGTTTGATGTAAATGCAGGTCACTCTTATGTGGATGGTGAATCCAGTGGCTCAGAACAGAGCATTGATGATGAGTTGGGTATTCCTTCTATTGTTACACCTAGAGTAAGGAAGACCAGGGATGTTTTGAGAGCATCTGGGAGTGAACCTACTTTGCGCATGTCTACCAGATCTAGGTATCCTGTGGATAGGCTGAAATATGATGGATTTACAGCCATTCACTATGCATATATGGTCAAAGTGATACAGGAACCAAAACCCACTTCTTTTGAGCAAGCCATGGGAAAAGAAAAATGGGAGAAAGCCATGGATGAAGAAATGGATGCCTTGGAAGCAAATGCTACATGGGAGTTAGTACCTTTGCCTAAAGGTAAGAATGCAATTGGCTGTAAGTGGGTTTATAAGGTGAAGCACAATGCAGATGGTTCTATGAACAGATACAAGGCAAGATTAGTAGTCAAGGGGTATGCACAAACATATGGCATTGACTATGAAGAAACATTCAGTCCAGTTGCAAGGATGGAAACCGTAAGAGCAATCATTGCTATGGCTGCATCAAAGGGATGGTCTTTACATCAAATGGATGTAAAGAATGCCTTCTTGCATGGTGATTTGCAAGAAGAGGTCTATATGGAGCAGCCACCAGGTTATGTGCATGCTGTTCATCTTGAGTTTGTTTGCAGGTTGAAGAAAGCCTTGTATGGCTTGAAGCAAGCACCTAGAGCATGGTCTGACAAGATAGGACAGTATCTTGTCACTATTGGCTTTCAGATTTCCAAGGCAGATTTCTCACTTTATGTGAGAAAAACGGAGGTTATGCTACTTGTCATTTATGTTGATGATTCGATTATGACAGGTGACAGTGATGAAGATATCCTTCATGTGAAAATGCTATTGAAGTAGAAGTTTGAGATGAAGGATTTGGGAGAGTTGCGTTATTTCTTGGGCATTAAGGTGATTAGATCACCAAGTGGGATATAGCTCTTGCAGAGGCAATATGGATTGGACATGCTGTCCAAATATGGGATGACAAGCTATAAGCCTATTTCAGTTCCTTTGGAGCTGAATGTGAAGCTGAGCACAGATGCAGGTGAGCTTCTAGAAGACCCTACTATGTACAGACGCATAGTAGGAAGCTTGATTTATATGACTATTACCAGGCCAGATTTGAGCTATGATGTTGGATTGGTAAGTCAGTTTATGCAGGCTCCAAGGAAACCGCATTTGGATGCAGCTAGACGCATACTCAGGTATGTGAAGTCCACATTGCAGTATGGACTATTTTATGAGATTGGGGTTCAGATACAGTTGCATGGATACACTGATGCTGATTGAGTTGGTAGCATTTCTGATAGACGATCTACCAGTGGATATGTCTTCTCTTTTGGGAGTGCTCCAGTCACTTGGAGTAGCAAGAAACAGCCTACAGTTGCCTTATCCAGCACAGAGGCTGAGTACAGGGGCGCAGCAATAGCTGCATGTGAGATAGCTTGGTTGCATAAGCTACTTTATGATATGCATCAGCCTACAGATGGGCCAGTTGTCATTTATTGTGACAACATGAGTAGTATACACTTGGCAAATAACCCACTCTATCATGCTAGAACAAAGCACATTGAGGTGCATTATCACTATGTGCGAGAGAGGGTTTTACTAGGTCTTATTGATCTAGTTTATGTCAGCACAGAGGATCAGGTAGCTGACATATTCACGAAGGCATTGGGCACAGAGAAGCTGCGCAAGTTCAGAGACCGGCTTGGTATGCAGGAATTGGGATTGAGCTCGAGGGGGCGTGTTGAGATATCGAGCTCCACTCGTGATATGCCAGGGTGACCGTTGTGCATTTATTTCACCGACATGTCAATTGCAGATGTGGTTGGTACATGCTCATGAATAATAGCTAGATGATAGCTATCCTTATCTACTCTAGTTCGTGGCTCAGTTAGTATGCCACCTTAGTTAGTTGAGTTTGGTTTGAGACCCATATATAGGGTTCTTCTATTTCTTTGTACTTGACTTCTTTTTGGCTTACACAACTAAGAAGAGGAAAACTATTTTCAGCCTCCACCTTTGTGTGTATTCCCCCATTGTGCAAGCAAGAAAGCTACAAGTGAGACTCCTTCCTTCTCTCCCACAATCTTGACAATATGTGTGCATCACGTAGATTCAAAATAAGGTATTTTTAAAATACAAATTTTATACATGTTTTACATACAGAAGGGTGTAATGTAAAGGGGTTATTTACAGATTGAATAGAAAATGGTTATGTTTTATTTAGAAAAAATTCACGAATAATGATATTTATAAATAGGCCTTGAACGCACGTAATGTAGACAATATACATATAGTAACTTCCCCGTGCTAGATGCACCATCATTTTAACTTGTCTAGCAAGAAGGAATTTCTTTAGAGTTGACTTGATGTCATACTGGTGGGGGCAGACGACATAGCCCAGGTGTTAGAGCATGGACTACCCGGAAGACCTATTGAGAAGGCCCAACTTAGGTGACTTATCCTCAAAATACAACCTTACCAGTTAATAGCTGGTTAGCTCTATAGATTAAGACAAGATGGCTTACTAGGACGATGCAATGCATGACATACTTGTGGAGACACATGGCACAATTGCTAGAGGACACTTTAGTAAAGACACGAGAATGCACAAGGTACTGCACTCTCAACTGTGGTGGCCCATGCTTTTCCGTGATGTAGCATGATTTTTGAAGCATTGTGATGAGTGCCAACAAACCAAGGTCCCCATTTGCAAGGATAGGATGGAGCTAACCCCAATCATTGCTAGGCAACCACTCAAAAAAATGGGGGATTGACTTCATTGGGCCAATTAGTCCTACAGCACAATATTCATAGGCCAAGTATATCATAGTCGCCACCACAGACTACCTCAAAAAGTGGGTAGAAGCACGAGCCACTAGGAAAAATGACACTAGGACCACTGCCAAGTTCTTTTGGAAGTAGATGATTTCACAATTCGGCTGCCCCATTGAACTCTTTAGTGACCAAGGCATGCAGTTCATCAATGAAGTGATTTCCCACCTCCTGTGTACCTTTTTTATCGTTCATAGAAAATCTTCACCCTACTACCCTCAAGCAAAGGACCAGCCGAATCCACAAGTAAGATCTCAGTGAATGTCCTTATCAAGGTAGTCTCTACTTCGTGCAGTGACTAGGACACTAAGCTAATGGTAGCCTTATGGGCCTATTGAACAACCTATAAAATAGCTATGGGGGGCAGAACTCCTTTAACTTGACCTACGGCACTGAAGCCATTCTACCAGTGAAATTCTTTGTCCCTAACTTGAGGGTAGACATCCAAGAGATATAGAATGGGAAGGAGGCATGGAGAGAATGCCTAGTTGAGCTAGAACACCCATTAAAGACTCGACTTCTAGCTACCCATTCACTAATCTGGTGCAAAAATACACAATGCAAGAGGAGCTAGTTTGACAAGCATGTCAAGCAGCGGGACTTCAACGAGGGTGACCTAGTATTGTTGTACTAAGTGAAAGGCCATAAACAAAAGATAAAGTTTACGGGATTAGGGCCTTTTAGGATTGGCACGATTAGCCAAACCAACCATTTAGAGCTCAAAACCTTAGACGAAGGGGGCATAGGCTTCTTCAACGGTAGTTTCATAAAGAAGTACTATCCTCCCACAGATCTACTACACAAGCTTCCAATGCTAGAGTCCCCTATGAATGTATGAGTTGCCACAATTATCACTTACCTATGCATAAAAATCACCACCCAACAATCACATACTTTCAATGCCTTGTTCGATGAGGAGGCCGACTTTAATATATTGACTTGCAATCATTGGACTCTTGCTGATCGACCACAACTACAACCCATGAACGCTAAACTTAGCTCACTTGGGGGTCAATCGTACACACTTTTGGAAAAGTGCAAACTTGTAGTCTTTATTGAGTCTGAGAGCATACCCATGGTCTTTTTTGTTTCACCAAACACAAAGGATGCGGGTAAGGAATCACTATTAAGATGTGCTTTTAAGAAGCAAACACATTGCAACGTCAATTATGAGTCACAACACTTTCACCTTGCCCTCTTCAACGTATGCATCCTGATAGCTTTTAGCAAGGGCAACGCGGCTTTATTAGATCCCGATAAGCCACCGATAGAGGAACCAATAACCCGGTCTAAGGAGAGGAGTCGTGATGCGACATCACGACTCTATAAGCCTCAATGCTAAATAGCCTATCGAGAGTGCATTCAAGGAAAATGAACCCAAATTCAAATGGATGCCTAAGCACCAAGGACTACCACATAGAGATATGCAGACACAACCTCGCGCTGCTAGAAACTCATACTAAAGGCGTAGGTGGCAAGGACGACATTATAGGCAAATACGAACAGTCAAGCCATGATGGGTCCCTAAAACCCTATTGCAAGCACAAGGATAATATGAGGGCAATACCTGGATATGGGTACGGAAAGCCACGATGACTAAGGGCACCGCTCAAGCGCCACTCTCGAACTTACCTACACAAGGTCATGCACAATTAAGGAAACAAAACCACAGGAGACTCAAGCTACGAAGCCTATAGAGCCCAAAACCACTAAGCTTGTAGAGGCTCAACACGTCTACCAATAGAAACTGCAGCTTACTCCTTTCAACTCGCCTCAACCTACCGCTCCTAGTGTCCACCATGTCAAGAATTGAGTGGTGGGGGGACTTGCTTGAGCTTTTGTAACAAGCACACACTGTCTACAAAAGAGGAAGCTCACTCAATAACATAAGAAGAAAGATGGAGGCCAAAACTGTTGGGATAAAGGGTAGTGCCCAATGCAGTGCCCCTACCTACCCTAAGGGATGGGCTTGTACATGACTTATATACCTATCTGAAAAATTTATTGGGTACTCTTGAGGACCACAAAACTACTATCATTGTCTCTCTCTCTCTTACTTGCATCTACAGCTTCACTCATTTGATCTCAGCATTCAACAAAGTGGTATCAGAGAGCAGGATCCGTCTTGCCACTCAGTAACTTGATACACTTTGCTCCACTAGATCACTCGACCTTGGTGGTAACATTTCTCAAGATACGAATGCTCCAAATAGGGAATGATGTGTCCCATCCACTAATCTTGGTATCTACTGCACATTAAAGCTTAATCTTGAAGGACCTGCACATGCACCAAGCCCAATTTTGTGCTTTATTATCTATGTCATGGACATATAATGTGAGAATTTGGGATACAAGAAGCTTCATTTCTATGCACAAAAGTACCTCTACAATGACATAATGAATGATTCCTTGATTTCCATGTGGTGCAAATTTTTCTTTCTCTTGTGTTGCGCCCCTTGATCCAATAGATTCTTTTTAGCTTCTATAAATTCCAATCTTGATCCATAAAGTTGACTATCATGAATATCAAGTTAAAGATATGGTTTTAACTTCTAGCCTATCATGGATCAAAGCCTAAAACCTTTCTATCCTATGCCACCCTAAGGGTTTTTCTAGTTTCACTTTTCAACATATCCCTCATCATAGACAATTAAGAAGTGCACACTTGAGCTCTTGGATGTTCGATATTGTCTTGGCATTGACATGTTGGTCCAGATATCGGCTTGGAGTATCTACCTTCACATTTGTGTCTTGTGCATAGAGATCATGCTCATTCGATGGCTATTGGATGTCAGAGGATGTTGGATGTCTTAGGGATCATGTGGCATTGTCTTTAGGTCATTTGGAGCTAATCTTGGCAATCATTTTGCTCAGTTTGCAGAATTTCTTGTGGCTAGAATACACAGTCCACGGCCTACAATTTATAGGCAACTCTCTATCCTTTAATGACATTGGTCCTTGAACATGCATGTTGATGCACATACATGCTCAAGTGATGTCAAGACACTGAGGAATGATATGCCTATGTATTAAAGTGCATTTGGGCTGATTTTGACTAAGATTTCCCTCAGTTTTGACAGGGATTTGTTGGCTGGAATATACAAGGCTGAATGCTATTTTGACACTACATGTCTCGTGCATTGCTTCTAGGATTGATCTCAGGGGTTCAGAATGATGTATTGATGCTCGACTTTGATGCCATGTATGTGGAAACGGTCTTGAGAAGATCTTATGCTTGTTTTGGAGGATTGAAATCTGCATGTGACATTATAGCTATTGGCAGTGTGCAGCTGCAATTTTAGCATGGATCTGTCTTCACTGTTCAGCATGTCAGGCATGTACCTTAGCTCAAGAAAAGCTTGGTTAGTATTGGTCAGCTAGATGATGATGGTTTTCATAGCACCTTTGGTGATAGGAAATGGAAGATCTATAAGGGATCTAGGGTTATTGCGAGAGGTCTCATTCTCACACCCACTTGCTGCTTGGCCTCATCCAATTGGCTCTTGCAATTGACTTGACCACTCTCCAAGCCTTTGTGGTATTGTGCTTGACACATTCTTGGAGGGTTTGTGGTGTTGTTCTTGATCATTTCGAGTGTTGTTGCTCTCACACTAATAACAAAGCTAAGAGCTCATCCATGGATGCACATCAGTGTGGTTCTAGCTACCTTGCATGCTACTTCTATGTGCATGTTGTGAGTAGGGCTCTCCATTGCCCATTGCGAGCTGCGCATGCACTATTCGAAGTCTATTGGAGACCTACTATTGATGAGCTAGAATGCCTTGCCTTGGCTCTATTCATACTTTCCGAAAATTGAGTTCTGATTCTCAAAGTCCTCTTTCCTGTTCTCCCAAACAAAGAGTTCCAACATAGCATCCTTCGCATAGCATTGTGGGGTACACACTATGATGGACATAACTGATAAAGGGTCTTTCTTATTCCTATGCTGAGATTGCTTGGTTTTACAACATTTGCACAGCCTCAATAGCATTAGTTTGGAGTACAATAACTCGTGTAGCTCGAACATGCAAAAGAGATGAGCGTACTTGGGCATCGAACCTAATGTACACATACACCGATACACCGTTTAGCTCTGGAGCGGCGGGTTTTGTGTTTAGGGTTTCGGTCCGGTAATAAGGGTTAATAATCGATCGATAACGAGGCGTGCATTTGAGGATTTGTGAGATCTTCAATGGGTCTGGATGGTCTAACGCCAAGGGATTGGGTAGCCTTCGGATACATGCAATTAGGCATGCAATGCAATTAACTTGATTCCCACTAGTGCATACGTAGATAGCTGGTGAGATTACTTTTTTTAAATCTTTTAGTTCGAAATTACTGACGCCGCGCGCAGCCATACTCACTAGGTGCTAATGCTTTTGCATCGAACTTGCGGACATACGTACCGACAAGTTGTGTGGGTTAGCTCATTGCCGTCGCCCCTCTCCCACACCCCTTAAAAGCGTAGCAAGAATGACAAAGCACAGCACATTAATCCTCATGTCCGCAGGCACTACGGTTTCGTTCGCGGTAGACCAACGGACAAATGAAACATGGACAAGGCATGATGGGCGGTTGCAAGCTAAGAGTCGACACATTGTGTATGCATGTGAAGCGCGGTTAGCATTAGACCACTGCATTAGCTGTTGTGTAGATTTTTTATAGAGGGGCCGGCGAAATCCTCATGGGATGTTGCCAGCCAGAATACACTTAAGGAAATTATCATGGGATGTTGTCAGGACATAAATGTTTAAGGCGAAACTATACGTCATGGGGACCTTGCCGGCCACAATACACTTAAGATTAAATTATCATGGGATGTTGTCAGGGCAAAAATGTTTAAGGAGAAACTATACGTCATGGGGACCTTGCCGGCCAGCAGTTTCTGCAGCTAGGAGCAACGCACGTATATATGCATATGGTGAGCCCATTGGGGTGTAAGAAACTAACTGTAAGGGTTTGGAAACATGAGGACCATGAAATGTTTCGTTTTAAGCACCAGCACGTTATTGTGCGCCCTGCTGGCGATGTTCCGTTGCACATCCGCCCAGCAAGTGAGTGCCACGATTGTCAATACCATGGTGACTTACGAGTGTGATGTGTCCATTCTCGACAGGGGAGCCGGGACGGCCCACAAAGTCCTGGGGACTGACGGAGACTCCATATCCCAAGTGTTGGGAAACACCCCACAGGAGGTTTATCAGAGCCATGACTGGAGAGTTACAATTCAACGAGACTACAACGACCCACAGAGCCCAACCCAAGACTTCGACCTTACGGATGGAACTGACCCTGCCACCGACCCAGGTGATCTCAATTTTCAAGATTCCATAATTTGCTCATCGTCCAGTGAGATGGTGCCTTATTATTTCCACGCTCGATTACACATGCATTGTTTTAATGTTGTGTTGCTCCCAAGTAATGCATTGTCTTTCTTTGCACTCATGAATCTATTAGTCTTTCTAACGCTTACATCGCCTAACCGTTGCAGCCAATCCTATCATCGATTTCTATTGGGAGGTTGGATTTGATGCCTTCACGCTCACTTTTTTCTATTACGATGGGACCAACTCCGCACCCACCGTAGTCTTTGGTTGGTACGACTAGAAGTTGGAGAGAGCAAGCTATTACGGGCGCGCTCGTGACGCGATGCCCAAATGACACAAGTTATTAGCCGACTATGTGTCTTTCAACACTTTTATCTCGATATTTTGGCTACTTCGAGCTAGAATTCATGTTGATAATGAGAAGAGCATTTTGCGATTGCCATCGTTTTCCATTGGGTTCTCTTTTGCTCTCTTTGTAAGCATGGTGAGTGTCGCTCAAGATGGCTAAAAATTGCTGGCTATTTAATTCCTTCCAATTTCGTTCTATTTCATGATCACATGACACGATGTCGATGTGACCCCTCAATGTAGAGATCAACCTGAGCCAAGTCCTTTCGACCGAACATCCATCGAAGCTGTGAGAGTAGTAAGTACACCTAGATAATCGAGATCCGTCATGCCACTACGCAGCGATCGAGTCTCTCACGAATAGACTCCAGAGATTAGCATCCGAATTGAGACATCATTCGTTTTAGTAAACTACAGGTATAAACATGACTAGCAAAATCAAGTAGCCACAAATAAACTGTTAAGAATTTATAGTTCCACTTGCATTTCAATTAAGGACCGCACAGGAATAAATGTTGACTCACATGGGCCTATCAACTAATCGGCCTGCCCTTCATGGAGATCACTCATTGCTGCCAACACACATTACATGTGCTAATGAGTCTCCATCATTTAAAGAGGGCAAGCATACATATCAAACCTTTTGCTCAAGCGAGAACTATACTACCCAAGACTCTCATCACGTAATACATGTTCCTTGGTATCAAAGGAGAATCATTTAGCTGCTCACTACTTTGACAATGCACACACAAGAGAGCGATTTTGCGTGCTCATCTCCGTATATAGGTTCCTTTAGAAGATGATTCACCCCAACTCTTATGGGCTAACTTTCGTAGACAACCACCCAAACTTTGAATGGTCATCCAGCGCCTTCGTCAAGCCTCTTGAATAGTGTTTGATTCTCAAAAGTCATGGTCTCCATGAGTGTAATAAGTGTGGTTGGTCAAAGACAAGATGAATAGGAAGACCACACTTCAATTATCGTAAAGACCTAATAAGAAATATATTGTGGATTTGCAAATGAGAAGGTGGATCTAACATAAAGGCATGGTCATTGAACATATGAAACGTGAATCGTAATATCACTATTAGAAGATGTAACGTGTAACACAAATTCCACAAAAAATAATTGACTTAGATAATGCTAGTCCCCTACTTTTCAAATAAAATTATCGATATTAGAACTATTATCTCGACTCCAAAAGAAACTCAAAGAAGCAAAAACTATGCTGAATGTATAATAACACGAACATCTCTAGATGAAAATCCTACATTTTGTACAAAAAAATCATTGAAAGCCTCCTCTTTTGGCATTTGCTTTCATTTCGTGAATGCCATGCTTTTGTTCAAGAATATCCCATTAAATAAATATATTCTAAGTCTTACACAAATAATAATCTATGCCATGAGGCCTTCCAGACAAGTTACATCCAAATAAATAAGTTGTGTGCATGCATATAGAATGTCTTTGTACTAGAGAGTACCCTAAAATACGATATTTTTGGCTCATGAAGCACCCGATAATAAATGATTCCTAGACATCAATATGCGCTCCTCAAAATAATTATTCCTCGTAACTCCGCTTAGAAATTTGCTCACCACAACACAAAACACATTAGTTGCCTATCATCTATATACTAGGCGTGATGCAATAAGTGCTACCACCACATCAACACATAATAAGTTACTATCATGTGGTAAATAGATAAAGAAAATCCACAAAAATAAATAACCAACCATTTTTTATAACAAAAATTACAAGACTAAGGGTTAATGAGGGAACAAGGAGAGAAATTGAGACAAAAAGAGTACATGTCATAATCATTGGATACAATCTCCCCCCATGCATGCATTTATGGATTTATATTAAGCTTTCTCTGCCCAAAAGTCATTAAAAGCATTCACTAGAAGCGAATGGGGTGATAGTGATAGTCGGTTCTGACGAAAAATATCGGCATCGCTAATAGCAATGCTACACTAATAGTGACGTCGCTCTAAGAAAAATAGAGTGTTCAAAATCTGAGCACGGCATTTTTTGAAAGCATTTGCAAAAGAGAATGAAAGAGAGAGGGAGAGAGTTCAAAGCTTTGAGAGAGAGAGGGAGAGCGCATCACCACTGTTGCCGCTACAGCCATTTCCGTATACGAAGAAGAATGAGGAGGGTGCCAACGAGAAGGTAGGGAAGCCGTGAAAGGGAGGAACAAAGGGTTTCATCTTCGAGCCTTTGAGGTAGGTACATTGCCTCTTCTTGCTTTGTTTTTTTGTTTTCTTATATGCTTTCTTTTTTTTTGTGAAGAGATGCATTGAGAGAGAGGGAGAGAGGGAGGAGAAGAAGGGAAGGAGAGAAAGAGAGAAAGAGGAAGAGAAAGAAAACAAAGAAGGAGAGGGAGAGAGAAATAGAGAAATGAAGGGAGAGAGAGAGGAGGGTGAGTAGGAGAAACAATGAGGGAGAGAGGGGAGGGGGAAGGGAGAAGTAAAGAGAGGAAACAGAAAAAGAAAAGAGGGAGAGAAAGAGGATGAGGAAAGAAGTAGAAAGGGAGGAGAGAAAAATAGAGAGGGGGAGAGAAAAGGAAGGGAGGTACAAAAGAAGGGCGAGGTAAAGAGAGGGAGGAGAGTGAAAAGAAGAGAGAGAGAGAGAGAGAGAGAGAGAGAAATAAAGACATGGAGGGAAAGAAAAAAAGAGAGAGGGAGAAAGAGAGATAGAGAAAAAAGGGAAAATAGAGAGCGAGAGAAATGGAGAGAGAAATAGAGAAACAATCATCACAAGATATAGGCCTTATACCGATGTTAAAAGCGAAGAAAATATTCATAAAGAAATTTGTCCCCTTCATCGCCAAAAACGTCGTTATTGGCGACACCATAGAATAGTTGGTATTAGCGTCCCTATTTGCATCAGTATCAGCGTCGCAAATAACGATGCAAAAGGCGTGTATATTCGCGTCTGAGATGCAGAATAGACGCGCTCTCAGATGTTTCCCATAAGTCAAAGCTTCTAGGCGAGCACATGTATATTTGTGTCTGAGATACAGAATAGACGCACTCTCAGAAGTGTCTCTGAAGTCAAAGCTTCTGGCCAGAGCACATGTATTCTTGCATCTAAAAGATGCAGAATACACGTGCTTGGAGATGCGACTGCATATGCGATGATAGCAAACATAGCTGCACGTCTATGTCTGCATCTCTACTGGAATCTACACGCAGTGTCAAATGTGCTAAGTCAACTACTCTCAATTCAACAACCGCCATCCATAATTTATTTGTGATATAAGAACTTCAATCATAGATCCTAATACAGAGAAAGAGAGAGAGAGAGAGAGAGAGAAAGAGAGAGAGAGAGAGAGAGGACTCACCTTGGGTCTTTGGTGTGGACGGGTGGTGGCGCTGCTTCCTTCCCCTTCTCCCTCTCCTTGGTGAGTTGTTATCCCTTGATGCTTGCTGCTTGTTGTCTCCTCTCTTTGCCTCTTGTTCCTCTTGTTCTCCTCTCTTTTGTTCTCTTTTTCTTCCTCTCCTTGGCTTTCTTCTTTCCCCTCTCGTCTCTTTGAAGTGAAAGAAGAGGTGAGTCATGAAGAGACTAGTGGAGGTACACTGCATGTCGTTTGAACTCGAGCTTCAGAACACGCAAAAAATGCAAGAAAGGCGCCGTTTGAAAAGAAATTGCTTGTATATTTTGAATTTTGATATTTGCGTCTATTTTTGCGTGTATATGCACGTCTAAGTTTACGTAGACGCGGATTTAGATGTGCAGATAGACGCAGGCATAGACACGCACTTAGATGCAGGCATAGACGCGCATTTAGCACGCTTGCGTTTTTATCATAGGTTTTTATATTTAAGATAAGTTTTGATAGTAAGTTCTTATCATAAGTTTTTATGTATCTATGATAAGTTTTGTGTATTTAAAATTGAGATCTTAGAACAATTAATACGCCTTGAAATTTTTATGTAAACATATTAATAACAAATTTATTGTTGTCATAAATTAGGTTTAATCATGTCGTCATCATCACCTAGTGTGGTGCATGCTGATGAGTCAACGGGCACATCCTCAAGTGAGGATGAAACATTACATCTTCATAATTGAGATGCATGACTAGGACAAAAAATTAAATGCATGTTTGATCGTTGTCGAGGGTGTATTTTTCGAGCACATCGAGTTGCAATGTCACACCTCAGCATGTATGGAGAATGGGATCAAGAAAAATCACCGTTATTCATTGTTTTTAACACTAAGATTGCTAGTCTATGTTACTCAATATATATCAACGTCCATGTAACTCCCTTTTGTGGTTGAGTAGGATGCAGTACCACATCCTTGGATGCTCCCTCCTGGGCATCGAGAGGCTGCAAAACGTCGATGCGAGGAGGTAGCGTCTTCAAGAAAAGTGGAGACTGACAACCATGATCGTAGCCCTCATGAAATGTCCCATCAAGTTGTAGAGGATGAGATTTTGGAAAACATGGTACACGATCTATTTTCACAACTAGTTCGGGGAGAAGGTCACTCTACGAAGCCAGATGACCCAATATACGTAGCATCATCTACTCCGTTGTATGAAGGTTGTACGTACTCCGTTCTTCGTGCGTCCCTCGAGATACTTAACTTGCAAACAATTTATGGATGGAGTAATGTCAGTTTGAATGTGTTATTGAAGTAGGTATCAATTCAGTTTGGCTTATGAATCATAATATTAATTGTTCTATTTTGAAATCAGACACAAATATATATTGGTGGGTTTTTAACTCACTTTTAAAAATATATGTAGGTTATTATCAGAAATGCTTCCAAAAGAAAACAAATTGCTAACTAAGAGAGAGCAAGAAAGACATTGCATGACATCTCTGGGAGGCCTCGATTATGTCAAGATCCATGCATGTGTCAATGATTGTGTCTTATTTCGTGGGATTCATGAGTTCGCACGAGAGTGTCCTATTTGTGGTGAATCAAGATACAAACACTACAATAGAAACGAGGCATAGACGCGCATGTTAGACGCGCAAAGTCGGGCGCGTCTATAATTGCATCTATATGTGCGTGTAAATGGTGCGCAAATTGGACGCAGATAGCTCACGTGGTGAATCCCGGAAGGTCCCCAAGAACAAAGTACTCTACTTTTTAGCACAAAAACCCATGTAAAAGCAAGCACGACATGAGACAAGAGACAAATTGGGTTCAATCTCCCCCATGCCTTGTGTGAGCGCTTCACAAAGCATGTATTTAATGTATATTTCCAATCTTTATGCTAAAAAATAGCCCAATTACAAAAATATGACAAGCTTTTAGGTTTTGAGTTTGCTTTCTACCAAAAATAAGAAAATAAAGCTAATGGACGGTGCCCATAGTGTCTGGCACGCCCAATCTCAATGTCCAAATAGAAATAACATATCCAGGCGCATAAGCGCATACAAAATAATAATAAATAATCGATGACTCTATAGACATAACAAAATATAGGCGTGGCGCCTATCAAAATATAGTCCAAAGATTGAAAACCCGCTAGACTCCAATGCTTTCCTCCGCCACTGCTGCTATCTCTACACATCAACTGAAGCATTCACAATCGTTAGTAAAATAACACAATTAAACCGACAAAAGTGAATACCTAGCACTCTTCAGCTACATAAATAAATCAACTGGTTAGAAATAAATCCTAACCTTAATTTATTACGAGTGCGCACTCTAAACTCATAAACGTTTATTAATTTAATATGCATTTTTTGGAATCACCCGCTATGGAATCACCCATGTACACACTAAATTAATGAAACACCCGAGAAGGACAGGCGTCCCCATCAACTTCTCGCACAAAGAATCCTCTTTGCGTATGAGCCCCGGTCATCTAAGTTTACGGAATCCACCGTAAAACCTCACGGAATCCACCGTGGAATATACCTCCTGGCATCATACCCCCGGGGTGGGATAGCAATTGATCTCAATTGCTATTAGCTCAATGTGGAGCTAACAGAGTGGGGAAAGCATTTAGGTCTCTAGCGTGCATCCATTGTGCTTCCTCTACAGGATGGTTCTTAAATTTCACGAGATATCTAGAATACCTCCGGCCAGTTCTAGTGGTCATGTAGTCAGTGTCTATAATGGCTTCTGGTTCAAGTATTTCAGTTTCGTCTTCTAGTAAAGGTGGGTTTTCATAGACAGGGTGGATAGGTAATTGTCCTCGAAATGGTCTCAATAAACTAATATGAAATGTATTATGAATTTTCCAATGGGATGGCAGTTCTAACTTGAATGCATTGTCATTAATCTTATGAATGATTCTAAATGGTCCGTAGAATCTAGGAGCTAATTTGACAACTGGATGTCTATCTACACTTTGCAGTCTACGCTTTTCTATTCTAAGCCAAACATAATCATCAACTTTGAAATTCATAGCTTGTCTTTTCTTGTTGGCTTGTTTGGTATATGATTGTTGGGCTTTAGCAATCATATCCTTGACCTCATCAAAAATAGTGTTATGCATAACAGCAATATCATCGGCACTTTGTATTCTATTAGACAAAGAAGCAACAGGTGTAGATAATCTATATCCATAAATAACTTCAAAAGGTGCTTTCTTTGTAGATGTGTGCGGTGTATTATTATATGCAAACTGTAATAAATGCAAATGAGTATCCCATGTCTGAGGTTTAGAGATAGTGTATGCACGTAAAAGATCTAGAATGGTGCTATTTGTGGCTTCTGTTTGTCCATTTGTTTCTGGATGAAATGCAGATGAGAAATCAATCTTTGTGCCTAGATTTGCAAACAGTGTAATCCAAAAATTATTACAAAATCTAGAATCTCTATTTGAAATAATCACTTTCGGAAATCCATGGTTAGTAAAAACAGTTTTAAAAAATAACTGTGCTGCTTGTGATGCTGTTAAAGTTTTCTTACATGCAATGAAATAAGCTTGCTTACTAAATCTATCTACAATTGTCCAAATCATGTCATGGTTAGATTTAGTATTTGGTAAGCCAGTAATGAAATCCATAGATATATGTTCCCAAGGTTTAGATGGAATAGATAAAGGCATTAATAATCCGTACTGTTTACCATGATGTCTTTTTATTCTTTGACAAATCAGACATTCAGAAACAAAATTAGATACATCTGCATCCATATGCGGCCAATAAAAATCTTCAGTTAACATGCGTAATGTAGAAATGATACCTCTATGACCTTGATATGGGGGACAATGAATTTCATTTAAAACAAAAGATCGGAATGGAATAGTAACACACAGTCTCTTTTCAAAGAACATGAATCCATCATTATATGACAATGAATCAACAGGAATGAAATTATTTTGAACTAATTTTTGCCAATCAGAATGAAAAGTAATATCCTGGTGATATGTGTCTTTCATAGCAATTAAAGAATCAAAAGATATGATAGAAATGTTGTGAATTGCAGGTCTTCTACTCAATGCATCAGCAACTACATTTTCTTTTCCAGGTTGGTATTGAATTATAGGATGGAAACTTTGAATGAATGAAGCCCATTTGACATGGCGGTCAGAAATTTGGGGTTGGCTAAGTAGATGTCTAATGCTTTGCTGGTCGGTCTTTATCATGAATTCTGAACCCATTAAATAATGCTTCCATTGTTTTAATGCTTGTACAATTGCTAAGAGTTCCTTGTCATAAGTGGAATATTTGAGCTCAGAGGGTTTCAGCTTAGAACTAGAATATGCTCTATTGGATGGTTGTCTTGCATAAGCACGGCTCCTATTCCTGATCCGCTAGCATCGGTCACAACTAGAAAAAATGGTCTGTTAAAGTCAGGAAATTGTAGAACAGGGGCATTGGTCAATGCACGTTTAAGTAAATCAAAGGATTTCTGCTGGTTTTCGGTCCATTGATAAACAATGCCTTTCTTAAGAAGTTTGGTCAGTGGTAAAGCAAGTAATGAGAAATTACGTACAAACTTCCTATAGAAACTAGCAAGACCAAGGAATGAGCGTATTTCATGTACATTTTTAGGAATAGGCCAATGCAATATTGCATCAATTTTCTTAGGATCAACTTTTATTCCTTCTTTTGATACAATATGGCCTAGATATTCTATTTCTGTCTTAAAGAATTCACTCTTGTCAGGATTTGCAAATAATTGATTTTCTTTCAGTAATTGAAAAACTAATGACAAATGCTCATAATGCTCTTTTTCACTTTGACTGAACACTAAAATATCATCAAAGAAAACAATCACACAATATTGATATTTTAGAAAAATACAGTTCATCATTCTACTGAAAGTGGCAGGTGCATTAGTTAATCCAAATGGCATAACTAAGAATTCGTAATGGCCAAACTGTGTCCTGAATGCAGTCTTAAATATGTCGGATCTATCTAACCTCACCTGATGATATCCAGATTTAAGGTCAATTTTACTAAATATAGAAGATCCTTGCAGTTTGTCCATAAGGTCATCAACTCTAGGTATAGGATACCTATTCTTTACAGTGATCTTGTTTAATGCTCGGTAGTCAATACACATCCGATAAGTATTATTCTTTTTCTTGACTAGGAGCACAGGTGCACCGAATGGAGAACTGCTAGGTCGAATTAAGCCTCTATTTAGTAATTCTTCTACTTGACTCTGGATTTCTTTTTGCTCTATTTGATTGTGCCTATATGGGGCTTTGCAAGGTGGTTGTGTACCAGGTATTAGGTCAATCTTATGGTCTTCTGGACGTGATGGAGGTAAACCTGGTGGTAGGTCTTCTGCAAAACAATGCTTAAAATACGCAAGAAATTCCTTATGCCTAGGGTGCATATGAGTTTCTTTTGCGTGCAATTCATTCACCCAAATGAGATATGATTTAATGTTCTTGCGTAGTGCACGTTTTGCTTGAGTATGCGAAAGCAGTGGAAACATATGAGATGCATGCATACCAAATAATGTAATAGATTTTCCTTGAAAATTAATATTCATTGTGTGTGTGGAATAATCTATATTGGGATTATGTTGGTATCTCCATGGCATTCCTAGAATAATGTCGCTAGACTGTAATGGGACAACTAAGAAATTTCTTCTTTCAATATATGGACCAATTTGAATTTCTAAATCTTGAACTTCTTGTGTGCCATTGTACCTAGTACCTAAAAATGCAGCTTTTATGCGATAGTGCGTAGGTACTGTATGCAATTTCAATTCCTTTACCAATTTTGCTGAAATAAAGTCACGCGTACTACCGTCATCATGCAATATAATTCTTTCTTTTCCATGCACCATACATTTCATAGTTAACAATGAATGTGAAGTAGGCATACCTGGTAAAGTGTCGGAAGTAGTAGTAGGATCATCTTCTTCTTCAGTGAAATCTGGCATATCCTCATGCTCGTCTTCGTCCATAGCTCCAAGGTAGTTGATATGTGCTGATGGCTTCTTTGAATGACAATTTGCTGCGAGATGCCCTGGCTGGTGGCACTTGTAGCATATGATGGGCTTGGCTTTGGTCACATTATTTGCAATGGCTGGGAGTTTGGGTATATTTGGATTTGCTTGTTGGATAGGCTTAGGATTTGGATTGACAGTGGATGGTAATGCAGGTGGTTTAGGCCAATTCTTGCGGAAAGATGGTGATGAAAAACGACCTGGATTAAACCTTCTGAAATTTGAATTGAATTGTTTAGATCCATAATTACCGTTTGCTTGGAATGGCTGTGGTCGTCGATCTCTTCCGCGTAACTTATCTTCAGTGTCGTGAGCTAAGGAGATGGCGTCTTCAAGGGTAGCAGGCTTGAACATATTCACCTCAGCGTAGTAATGTCCAAGAAGTCCAGACATATACTTCCGCTTATGTGTCGTCTCTGGTACGTCTTCAAGCATGCGTAACTGTAGGAGTGCATTCCAAAAATGCTCTGTGTACTGTGGAATAGGCTCACGGTCGCGCTGTTGAAGTAAATCCCATTGCTTGATAGCCTTCTCATGAAATTGCGGTGGTAGAAAATTTTGCATGAACTTCTTCTTAAAATCTTCCCATGTAGCAGGACATTCTATACTCTTGCGGACTACAATCCACCAAAGTGATGCTCTATCTATCAGATGATTAGTAACACACTTGATTTTATCTTTCTCAGGATAAGTTTCCTCATGGAAATAGTCATCAAACTGGCTAATGAATGATAAAACAGTCTTTCCTTCTCTTATGCCATTGAAAGTGCGAAACTTGAAACTTCATTTACTTATCTTGGATTCCTTGCGAATGGTTTGTGCTTCAAGAGTGGCGTCGATGGTACGGCGAATCAAATCTTCAGGTTGAGGTTCTTCTTTGTCAGTGGACGCTCCTTGTAGCTTTGTCAATTGCGCTTGCAAGGCTTGCCTAGCTCTTCGCTCTTCTTCCAATTGCAGCATGATAAGATCCAGCTTTTGTTCCATGGTAGGCTCGGGTAGATCGTCTTCAGTCATAGGATCATCCATATGTGGGGTAGTCATCTTGTAAAACTCAACAAACCTTTCTCACTCAAAATCAGTTAGCCGGATGAGCGTAGCTCAAATTTGGGGTTACAAGGCTATGTATTTTTGGGTATTTTCTTCTTCAATTTTCAGAAATTCTGAAATATTTCTGTCTCCGTTTGCTGAAAGTACTTCAACGAACTTGCAGATAGGTAAAACAGCTTGCTGCGAATAACTTTCCAGTTCTGAGTTTTTGCAAACGAACAAGTCTTCTATGAGTTTTAAGCGTTAGTCAGTTTTGATTTAGTCTGACTTGCAGAGTTGCAGACTTAGCAGACTTGCAGGGTTGTTGACTTGCTGGACTTAGCCGATTTGCAGGACTTGCAGGACTTGATTAGAGTTGACTTGCGAAACTTGACTTCTGATGCGCAGGACCCAGAGTTTACAGACTTGTTTGCCTTCACTAACTTGATGAAGAGAATTGATGAGTGGTCCTCCGCCGACAGAGATTGGTCCTTCGCGATCTGACAGTGGAAACAGGGGTTCTTGATCACCAGAAGTCTGCCTGTATCGACGGTTCGTGACGAGATTGACTGTAGAGGCCGTTTGTTCCTGGAGCTCCGCCTTCGCCCGAGATTGGTAGCGATTGGAAGCCCTTGATCTCTGCTCCGCTCTGATACCACTGGTGCGCAGATCGGACGCAGATAGCTCACGTGGTGAATCCCGGAAGGTCCCCAAGAACAAAGTACTCTACTTTTTAACACAAAAACCCATGTAAAAGCAAGCACGACATGAGACAAGAGACAAATTGGGTTCAATCTCCCCCATGCCTTGTGTGAGCGCTTCACAAAGCATGTATTTAATGTATATTTCCAATCTTTATGCTCAAAAATAGCCCAATTACAAAAATATGACAAGCTTTTAGCTTTTGAGTTTGCTTTCTACCAAAAATAAGAAAATAAAGCTAATGGACGGTGCCCATAGTGTCTGGCACGCCCAATCTCAATGTCCAAATAGAAATAACATATCCAGGCGCATAAGCGCATACAAAATAATAATAAATAATCGATGTCTCTATAGACATAACAAAATATAGGCGTGGCGCCTATCAAAATATAGTCCAAAGATCGAAAACCCGCTAGACTCCAATGCTTTCCTCCGCCACTGCTGCTATCTCTACACATCAACTGAAGCATTCACAATCGTTAGTAAAATAACACAATTAAACCGACAAAAGTGAATACCTAGCAGTCTTCAGCTACATAAATAAATCAACTGGTTAGAAATAAATCCTAACCTTAATTTATTACGAGTGCGCACTCTAAACTCATAAACCTTTATTAATTTAATATGCATTTTGCAGAATCACCCGCTATGGAATCACCCATGTACACACTAAATTAATGAAATGCCCGAAAAGGACAGGCGTCCCCATCAACTTCTCACACAAAGAATCCTCTTTGCGTATGAGCCCCGGTCATCTAAGTTTACGGAATCCACCGTAAAACCTCACGGAATCCACCGTGGAATATGCCTCCTGGCATCAGTAAAACAGCGTGTAAATAGACATGAATTTTGCGTCTATATATCCGCGTAAATAGACGTGCCTTTAGATGCGTAATTATTTAACCACCTGAAATTAGACTTAATATAATAAAAAAACCAAAGTTAATAAATATTTTTTCATTGCTCTCTAATGAATGGCAGTTCCTCCAGTTGACAAGCCTGGTATAAGTAATTAGCGGCAAGTGGCAGAAGCATTGCATGTATCTCATAATTTCTCTACTTGAAGATGATAAAAAATACTTCCTTTTTATTATGGAAAATTCAATTTAGCTTTAAACTTGACTATTGATTCTTGAGTATGCACGTGTGTGCATGATAAAAACCATAGAATTAAGAGTACACATTGAATCATTAAGAAAATTGAATATGCTACAGTGAATGATCCATCTCATCTTCAATGAGATCAGCCCTTGCTAAACTATCTACTTTTAGGTCTATGTTACCAAGAGGTAACGAAACAAATAAGTCTATCCCACTATCAGATGTATTGCTATATTGCTCAATAACTTCATCAACATCATCGACAATCACATTATTGTCTTCTTATGCGTTTCCTTGAACATCCTCGCGAGATTCATCTTGTACTATATCACGTATATCATCCATTATGGTGTCATCATGTACATCATCATTAATTGTTGGATTGTCATCTGCTATCTCTATGTCGGTAATATTACCATATATTGGTTTTGAACGATTAGATATAGAGATGACATACCACCATCGGTTATTGTTTACCATTGGATGATACACAACCTGTATTTGAAAAACAAAAGCAAGAAACTTAAATACTTATTATATTATGTATATATATCACATGTATACATATAAAAAATTTAGCTTTTGCATATATACCTGCTCGCATTGTTAAGGTAGTACTAATGTGACATTCTTGTTTTGGTGAAATTTTGTAGAGGCAATGATTACAAAACCACTTGGATGATATTTGATTGTGCAATGCTCACCATTTGTTACAACTTCTTTAAACCACTTCACATCCAGTACATATATAAAGAATCGTCTGAAGTCAAGCTTCAGAATATCTTCGATCAAGCCACAATAACCTTCCATGGTACCATTGTGTAACGTGTCCACTTGTATTTTCAGGACATGTCTTAGTAATCCATTGGAAAGGATGTCTAGAAAGCTCTGCATGGCACTCCCATGGAGTGTTGCGGGGTTTGCGATCTAGGGCTTTCCGCGTCTGCCACGTAGTGGAAGTATTCTGGCCATTCCCACTTAGGATCGAGAAAGGGGGCTTATCTAGCCTTTAGAAGCTTCCCCCCCAGGAAGCTTCTAAAGCTTCCCACATGGCTCAAATGACGACTGGCGGCGACTAGCTTGACCTCCCTCCCTCTCTGTAGCAGTAGCGGTGACACCAATAATGGTAGCCCCTCCTCCTTTGTGATAGGCGACAGCACCCTTCTTCACGATTTCTGCACCTCTGTCAGTCGTCACGACAGCCCACTCTCTCTACCTCCTTTTCTCCATCACGGCAGCGGCCCAAGGTTTAAATAGGGGAGGGGAGGGGGATTCTCCCTCTCCTTCGTGTCAATTGGCATGGCATTAAGGCTGAGCAAGCTTCAGCAAGGAACTTGCTCGACCTTCTATTCCCCTCTCCCCCTCCAGTGCGACCGTCCGCTGGGGGGAATAAGGAAAAAATAATTCCCATTATCCTTATTTCCTATAAGAGGTAGTTCATGCAAGAAAATTTAGAACGTTACATTCTCTCCCCCTTAGAGAAATCGAGATGTCCTCATCTCGAGATAAACTGGGGATATTGATGGTTGAGAGTGCCTTCATTTACCCAAGTGGCATCCTCTTCGGGATAATCTTTCCACTGGACGAGGTAATCTCTCAAGGTTCTGGATCTCAATTGTCAGACCCTAACATCTAAGATCCTGTCACGCCTTAGTTCAAGGACTCGTTGACTAGGCATTACGACTTGTTGGTCATCAAGCACATGGCTCGGATTAGGTACATACTTTTTCAATAGGTTGATATGGAATACATTATGAACCTTTAGGTTCTCACGAAGTTGCACTTTATAAGCATTAGGTCCTAGGCACTTGAAGATCTTGTACGGTCCACAATACCTTGGACTTAGCTTCTTGCAATCTCCTAAAGATAGGGGACTCTTTTTAGGGCGTACGCGAATGAAGACCATGTCTCCGTTTTGGAAAACTCTATCTTGACGTTTCAAATCCACGTATGCCTTCTGTCTATCCTTGGCAGCTTGGATGTCCTGTCTTATTGACTTTATTTGGTCATCCATCTCTTCCAACATCTACCTTGAAGCTTCAACCCTTAAGGTTGGATCTGAAAATTTTAGGGGACTTCGACAGTCATGACCATACAATGCCTGGAAAGGGGTCATGTGAATGCTTTGTTGGTAAGAAGCATTGTAGGATAATTCAACTAAAGGCAAGTATTGAATCCACCTCTTTGGCTGACGACATCAATATGCCCTAAGCATGTCCTTCATGACTTGATTTACTCATTCAGTTTGTCCATCCATTTGGGGATGGTAAGCGGTGCTAAAGCAAAGTTGAGTCCCAATGGCTTCAAAGATAGCTCTCCAGAAGTGTGATGTGAAGAGAGAATCACGATCACTAAAGATTCTCCTAGGTAAACCATGTAGCTTGAATATCTCCTTGATAAACAATCTTGAAATGTCCGAGGCTTTATAGTTTGTCTTTATTGGAATAAGGTGTGCAACCTTAGTAAGCAAGTCAACCACAACCATGATGGAGTTGTATCCTCCCTGGACTTGGGGTAGGCCTACAACAAAATCCATACTGATGAATTCCCATTTCATTTGGGGAATGTCAAGCAGTTGTAGTTTCCCTGGCATCTTGACATATTGAGCTTTGATACGTTGACAAAACAAACACTCGGTGACATATTTGAGAACATCGCCTTTAAGCCTCTCCCAATGGTAGCTCTTCCTAACTGCATTGAGAGTCTTGGCATAGCCATGATGTCTTGAGAAAGGGGAATCATGAGCTTTCCACAAAATCTTCTGTTTAAGTGACAGACTTGCTGGTATACACAGCCTTGTTCTATAGTAGACAAGTCCACTATTAATAGAGAATTCATGATACTTAGCCTACAGCTTTTGGTTCTGACCTTTGATAGAGATCTCCCTTAGCATTGTTTGGTAGGCCGGATCATGGCATGCATCCTTTCTAGCTAATTCAAGTATTGGGTTGTTTGGCATAGATACTTTTGTATCTAGAGATCTGGCTGTTCATGGATTCTGCAAGATTAGGGAATTAAGGAATGCCTTGCGACTAAGTGCATCGGCAACTACATTCTCTTTTCCTGGTCGGTACTTGATTTCAAAGTCATACTCCTCTAGTACTTCTATCCATCGATGTTGCCTCATGTTCAGCTCATTTTGGGTAAAGATTCATTTGAGACTCTTATGATCAATTACTAGAGAAAACTTGTTACCCAATAGGTAGTGTCTCCAAAGCTTTAGAGCATGAATGATAGCTAGTAATTCCAAATCATGCGTAGCATACTTCTTCTCATGACTTTTTAATTTCCTTGAAGAGTATGCTACAGGATGACCTTCCTGCATGAGTATACACCCCAAGGCAAGTATGCTACCATCAATTACTACCTCAAACTCTTTATTGAGGTCTGGAAGTTTTAGAATAGGTGCTGATACCAAACTTTGCTTCAATCTGTCGAAGCTATTTTGTTCGGGAGTTGACCACGCAATGGTTGTTTTCTTCTTTAGTAAGTTCGTCAAAGGTGCTGCAATCAAAGCATAGTTTTTGATGAAGACCCTATACCACCCTGTCAATCCAAGAAAGCTGTGTATCTCTTTGACAGATGTTTGTATTGGCCATTCTAGCACATCTTTGACCTTGGCTGGGTCTACTGAGATTCCTTCCGCTGATACTATGAATTCCAAATATTCAATCTGAAGCTTGAAGAATGCACACTTCTTCATTTTAGCATACAGCTTATGTGCCCTCATTGTCTCAAGGACAATCCGGAGTTGGGGTTCATGATCTTCTTCCAGTTTGGAATAGACTAAAGTTTCGTCAAAGAAGATGAGCATGAAGTCATCAAGATATGGCCTAAAGATATCTTGCATTAACCTGTTAAAGGTGGCAGGTGCATTCGTAAGCCTGAATGACATAACTAGGAACTCAAAGTGCCCATATCTTGTATTGAAGGCCGTCTTGGGGATATCTTCTTGCTTGATCCTTATTTGATAGTAATCTGACCTGAGATCAATTTTGAAGAGTATCTTTGCACCCTGAAGACGATCAAAAAGCTCATCTATTCTAGGGATAGGATTCTTGTTCTTGACCATTGATTGATTCAATCCTCGGTAATCAATACATAGTCGAAGTGTCCCATCTTTCTTTTTCTAGAACAATACTGGAGCTCCACACGGTGAACTGCTAGGATGGATGTAGCCCTGATCTAACAATTGCTTGAGTTGTTCTTTCAACTCAATTGCTTCTGGTATGGACATTCTATAAGGTCTCTTTGCAATTGGTGCAGCTCCTGGTACTAACTTAATCTCATGATCCACTTCTCTTTGAGGCGGGAGCTCTGTCAACTCTTCAGGGAATACGTCCGCGTATTCCTTTAGCCAAGAAGGTCCTTCACTAGACTCTTGCTTCTGATCTAACTTGTTGAGCTTAATTAAGTAGACATGTAATCCTTTTCTGACTCCTTTTATGATCCGAGATACTTTGGCCAATTGAATTCTTGGCACTCCAGCCTCACCTTGAGTTGTGACTAATTCCCTTTCAGAGTTTCGAAAGGAAACTTGACCCTTTCCACAATGAATGTGGACGTCATTAGGCTGAAGCCAATCCATTCCGAGTAGACACTCGTGGATACCTAAATTCATGACTCTGAATTTGACCGAAGTCTTCTTTTCTCCCAGAAAGAATTCCACCTTAGCACTTTGCCTGGTACAAGTAACCTCACGACCTTTTGGCAAAAATTACTCTAACAATGGATCATTTTTGGGCAGCCACATGGATCATCCTCAGTTTGGATATATGGGATAGCCACCTAATCATGAAAGAGAGCTGAGAGACAAGATTATTTTCTCAAAATTCAATGGTCAATCGTCATCTCCAGCTGAACTCAAAGAGTGGCTTTCCAAGCTTGAGGACTATTGCATCTTGCCCCGTAGTAGTGATGACCAAAAGATCCATTTTGCAACCATCCACTTAGAAGGATTTGCACATACATGGTGGAGGTATATTAAAAGAGAAAATCAGCAAGTAGACTCATGGGAAGCGTTCAAGGCACTCATGGTGCAAGTATTTGTCTCGCTGGTGGAGAAAGACAAGCCTACCTGCCAATGGTATGGCCTTGAATAGTGTGGTCTTGCTGTTAGAGAATACACAAATGAGTTCCTCACCTTACCATGTATATTGAGTCGATTAGTGATGATGCCAAGTTACACAAGTATATGTATGGGCTAGATCCCCAACTCTCAACTAATGTTTCAGCTCAAAATCCATCAAATTTGTTCAAAGCTATTGAGTTGGCTAAGAGGTACTCTCGTAAGTATTGCCAGGATGCTTCATTTGAGCATGGACAGCAAAGAGGGGCATCTCAGCCAGTGTTCGCGCAGTAAAGAGGACCTATGTAGTCACATTTTGGGCAGCAAAGAGGTGTTGTAAGGCTGGGATAGTTTGGGGCAAGTTATGGTGGTGGTAACGTGCCATTCAACACTCCTAAGATCCCCACATACCCCACTTTTAAAGCCTCAAGACCACAAAGTAATTTCAGGATAGCAAACAGCCTGAGAATGGATAATAGGCAAGGGGACAACAAGAATAAAAATGCTTTAGTCTTTGATAGTCCAAAGTCCATTCCCATGGATTTGTATAAAGAAAGAAAGGAAAAAGGGCTTTGTGTGGTGAGAAGTATATAACTGATCATGCCTCAAAATGTGCTTTTAGAAATTTTAAGGCACGAGTTCATAGCATGTTGGTATTTGAGGACTCAGAGGAGGACCCTGAGAATGCACATGCTTTTATGATGACTGCTGAAATGGACGATGTTGATAAAGAGTTTGGTCAAGAAGAGTTCTTTGACCCTGCTGACTCTTTTCCTTTTGACCCCGGTGGTCGTGTATCATGGGATATGGGTGGAAACAATAAATCACATGCTGAAATACATGCTACCACTGTTTATACCATATCTATGGATGCTTGGATAGGATCCAGAAGCCCTAATACATTGCGTATTAAGGGCAAAACTCATGGGAAGGATGTGTTTATACTTGTAGATAGTGGTAGCACTCATAGTTTCATTAATAGAGCAGTCATGGATAGGCTGAAGTGTTTTCCCACTGATTTACAACAGCCATTGAAGGTGTAATTTGCCAATGGGGATGAAGAAATTAGCACTCAAGTATGCATTACTGTTCATATTCAACTTGCTGAAAATTTTGGACAACAAATGGATTTAATTGCATTGGAAATGGGGCCTATAGATGTTGTCTTGGGTTGTGATTGGCTGAAAACTTTGGGCACTATAACCATGGATTTTTCCTTGCTATATATGGAGTTTGTCAGTGCGGGACAACTCATTCACTTGCAGGGAATTCAAAATAATAGTGAATTTCATCTCATTACCAGCAAACAACTCAAGAAAGAGTTCAAGAGACGGTCCCAAATCTTTGTATTGCAGTTAAATAAAGAAAATTCATATCGGTCCACTAAAATAGTAAAGAATTCAGCATTGAGAGCTCTTTTAGAAGAGTACAAGGACCTCTTCCAAGTACCTATAGCACTACCCCCTAATAGGGTGGTTGATCATCCCATAGATTTGGAGCCTCAGTCAAAGCCTATGAACAAGCCACCTTACAGATTGTCTAGGTGTGAAAGAGAAGAAGTTCCCAAACAAGTCAAAGAATTACTAGACATGGGATTTATTGAGCCTAGTTCTTTCCCATGTGTTATTGGTAAAAAAGAAGGATGGATCTTTCAGGATGTGCATAGACTACAAGGATCTTAATAAGATCACCGTGAAGAAAATGTATCCCATTCCATGCATAGATGACTTGCTAGATGAGCTCAAGGGGGCTAAGTACTTTACAAAGATAGATTTGAGACCAGGCTATCACCAGATCCACATGAGGGCAGGGGATGATGTCAAAACAACATTTTGGACTGATCGAGGGTTTTATCATTTCTGGGTTATGCCTTTTGGGTTAAGTAATGCACCGGACACCTTTCAGAGCTTAATGAACAAAATACTTCAGTCCTTTCTTTTTAGATTTGTGTTGGTTTTCTTTGATGACATCCTCATCTATAGTAGATCACTCAAGGATCATCTTTGGCATATGAGGCAGGTGTTTGATGTATTGAGGCAGCATAGACTCTTTGCCAAGGAGACAAAATGTTCTTTCATGCAGAGAAGTGGAATACTTGGGTAACATTGTTAGTGAAGATGAAATTAGGGCTGATCCTAAGAAAGTGCAGTGTATAAAAGATTGGCCCACACCTGCAAATACCACTTCACTTAGAGGATTTCTTGGCCTCTCATCATTCTATCGCAGACTCATTAAGCATTATGCCACTATTGCAGCTCCCTTGACCGATAGACTTAAGAAAGAGGCCTTTTTCTGGGATGTCGTAGCTAATAAGAGCTTAAATCAGCTCAAGGAATTGCTTACCTCAGCTCCCATCTTGGTTTGCCGAGATTTTTTGAAAGAATTCACCATTCCATGTGATGCCAGTGGGCAGAGGTGGCATAGGGGCTGTATTGTTACAGGAGCATGGGGTTGTAGCATTTGAGAGCCGCAAACTTGCTGAAAATGAGATGACCATGAATGTATATGACCCAAGAGATACCGGCCATCCTTCATGCCATGACTTGTATGGCAGCAGATTTAGGGGCAAGAGCGACTATAGGGTCCTCAAGTATTTCCTCTCTCAATCTAATCTTACCCCCCAAACAATGCAGATGGGTAGCTACATTGCAGAACTATGACTTTGACATTACACATATGCGAGGAAAAGACAATGTAATTGCTGATTCGTTATCTAGAATGTGGACCCCTTAAGTTTTAGCCATCATGGAACTTCATAATGATTGGATACAAGAGCTTCAGGAGGCCTATTTGTTAGATGCTGATTTCAACCACATTTTCTAGAAATTACAGAAAGGGCATGTGGAAGAAAACTCTCCATATCAGCTTAAGAACGGTGTCTTATGGTTTCAAGGCAAGATTGCCATCCAATACACTTCTCCATTCAAGCAAAAGATCATGCAAGAGATGCATTCCTCGCCTATAGCTGCTCATTTGGGAATATTTAAAACCTATGACAAGATTGCTAAGAGCTTTCACTAGAAGGGCCTATGGAAGGATGTAAAAGATTTTGTCTTTAGCTGCATGCCATGTCAGCAAAACAAGGAAAACACCTTAAAACCAGTTGGTTTACTTTAGCCATTGCATATGCATGAAGGCAAACAGACACACATTACTATGGACTTCATTACCGGCCTGCTGGTGACCAAAAAAGGATGGAACAGCATCTATGTAGTTGTGGACAGACTCACCAAGGCAGCTCCTTTCATTCCTACAAATACTCAATATAATGCTTCTTAAGTAGCCAGCCAATTCATGGAACATGTTTTCAGATTACATGGCTTACCACAGTCATTATGCATGACCGGGATGCCTAGTTCATAAGTAAATTTTGGCAGGCAGTTTTCAGCTCTATGGGCACTCAGTTAGCCCCTTTCCACTACTTACCATCAATAGACCGATGGCCAGACAGAGAGGGTTAACAAGTGGCTAGAAACTTACTTAAGGCATTTCTATCATGATGTGCCGCATGCTTGAGACTCATGGTTGCATTTGGCTGAGTTTGCCTATAATAACTCTATACACTCTAGCATTGGAGTTTTAACTTTTGAGGCATTGTACAGCTATAAGGTACCCCTTCCCACAATTATCTTCAATGCTAAGATAAACCCACAAAGTAAGGAGGAGTTGGATAGAATGCAGGCCTTACTTCAGTAGTGTAAAGTCAACTTGAAGAAAGCTCAGGATCAAATGAAGCTTTATGCTGATGAAAAAAGAAGGGATGTTGAGTTCCAAGAAGGGGATTTGGTGCTTTTGAAGGTGCCCAAGTCCAGATATGCCACCCTTAAGGATGGTTCCAGCAACAAGTTAGCTCACAGCTTCTATGGGCCATACGGGATTGTCAAAAGAGTGGGAGACTTCGCATATCGATTGGCATTGCCCCCATCCATGAAGATTCATAATGTCTTCCATGTGAGTCAATTGAATCCCTTCATTGGATCATCAGTGGGTTATGTTGCCGAGCTACCACCAATAGATGAAGAAGGCATCATTCAATAGATACTCGAGCAAGTCATACGACAAAGGGAAAAGAAGCTTCGCTCTTGCTCCATCATGGAATACTTGATTAAGTGGCAAGGTTAACCACTTGAGGAAGCTTCTTGGAGTCCAGCTTAAGTTTTGGAAGAGTTTTCATACCTACTAGAAGTAGATTTGGCTAAAAGCTAGCTAACTATGGCCCTGTTTTCTCTCAAATGGACTGCAGACAACTCTTTGTTTCAAAGCAGATTTTATTCTATACTATGGACAGAAATGGACATCATACATGGGCTGAAAGTAATCTCTAGATCTCCGTTTTGACATATGGCACACCCCGATCAGAGTCTCCTACAGAAATTTATGATAGATTTACTATAGCAAGGCCCTGTAGTAAACAACTTGTTGTCCACTGTCTGCAGCTTGCATTTATTCAAGATATTTGGGTCAAAATTTTATTTTTATAATTTTCCAAAAAGGCCCATGTATCGTACATACCCCAATGACCCATCATATGCAATAATACCTCTTCACTCATTAGTATACCCCTGTAATAATGCAGTGGAGTAGTACTCTGATCTGCTCCTACCCAATTATCATAAGTGCCCAAATTATTTTTTAAGGCAAAAGCCTTCGGGTGGGGATGGAATGTAAGAGAGGGGGATTTAATAATGGGAAAATACTAGCAACACTGGTTGGTATATAAGGTGTTAGGGACTTTATTTTTCACCATCAGATAATAATACAAGTCTCCTTTAATCTTCACCTCTCTCTCCAAGCTTTTATGGCTTCTTTCTCTCTCTTCCTGTCTTTATATCTCCTTTTCTAGTATTTCTCTCTCCTCGTTACTCTCTTCCTCTCTCTTTTGCACACACTCTCTCTCCTCTTCTTCTCTTTCTCTCGTGTCCTCGTCTTGACATTGAGTTTGGATCTTTATATCACTATATAGAGAGGAAGAAGCTAATTTTAAACTCTTTAAAGTTCATCTGCTTCAAAATCTCCATTGTTCTATCATAATAATAGTATAAGATTTTGAATGTCTGAATGGTGAAAGTTGTAAATTTCTTTGAAAATATATGTTCATTGTTTAGGGGGAGATGTGTTTATAAAAAGAAAATTTCCACCCATTTGAGATAAGGGTAAACTTGAAATTATATAGCTAGCTATTTGGGAACTCATTTCATGTGTATTTAAAAAATAGTTTCCTAAACCTTTATATATTTCATAAATATCACTTTCTATATTTGTGTATTTTTTAATAATTTCTTAAAATATAACACTTAGTGTATTATCATTTATGATTTTTAGGTATTTGAATTTATATAACGATGTGCTATAGATTTATTTGTAATTGGAAGTTGTTTTAATATAGTAGTTTTACCATAGGTAAATGATGTGAGAACTCAACATGCTAAGCAACATGCTGAAGGGACAGAGGGAGAGAGAGAGGAAGAGAGAGAGTGTGAGAGAGAGCGAAAGAGAGAGGGAGGGAGAGAAAGAGAGAGGGAGAGAGAGAGGAGACAAAGAAGAAAAAGAAGAGGAAGAAGAAAGAGAAGTGGGAAGAGGAAGAAGAAGAAGAAGAAGAAGAAGCCTAGGTGAGAAGGGAGAGAGACAAAGAAGAAGAGGAAGGAGAAGAAGAAGAAGAAGGAGAGAGAGAGAGAGAGAGAGAGAGAGAGAGAGAGAGAGGGGGGGGGGGGGGAGAAAGACTCCTTGAAGGACCTCCTCTTCCCCTCCTTAGAGGGTGGCCACATGCATTTTCTCTTTTTCTTTTCTCCGAGCTCATCCCCTAACCCGCAAGCCAATTATTCCTCCTCTCGAGTAAATGGCTGTGCCGAAGCCTTGTGCGAATCGTGTCTAGGGGAGATGGAGATCGAGAATGGCCCCCAAGCGGAAAATGTCACACGTGGATGGAAACCCCACAACGAGCATCGAAGCTTCGAGCGAGGATGTCACTTCCAACACAACTGCAGTACCAATTGTAAGTAATGCATTTCCAAATTGACGGACGCTTGCTTTGATTTTCGCATGAGATGCATTAGACTGGTACTATACCACACAAAAATAGGTTAATAAAAAAGGGATAAATTTCATCTCAAATATTCGAAGATGGAGTTTGCAAAGCATGGGTATCAAGAGAAGTAAATAGCATCTAGATGCTATACAACAAATTCGTACATAGCATAATAGCATTCCAAGGTATTGTCGGCTCTCCTTTTCATGAAAATAATAGATATGTATTTCCCCACACTGAAAGTATGTTGTAGCTTGCACGCTTGATGGATTGCATGGTAAGTAATCTAGCCTAGGGAAAATTCAATCTCAAATTTCTAACATCTTTTCCGAAGCTCTCGCTAATATCACGAATCTCTTAGTTTATTGGGATCTTGATGATGCACGTTGTCGTATTGCTGCGCATTCGAAGTGTTTAAACCACCCAAAAGTTGTGCATGGGATTTGGTACTTTGTACATATTTAGTTGTTGTGATAACATTTATTTTATGCGTATAAGTATAGTGGGGAGGAGTTGGAGACAAAAGTGACGAATATGATGAGATGCTTTCAGCCTATGTTGAGCAAGGTTGAATGGAAAGCACAACTGATGCTGGTGAATATGTTAGGACTTTGTTTTCTCCTTCTCCAGCTACATCAAAAATACCTAATGATAATAACCCTCCACATCCAGGAGTTGGAAAGAAGGAGGCTAAGCATTGAAATGTGCTATGAGAAGCATGAAGTTATCACTGTTACAGTGTGTGCTTGTTTTGGATTACAATGTGTTGTTTACATGGGCGCCAAAGATAAGGAACAACAGGCTTCTGTCTTTAATCCGGTGCTGGATATGGATCCGAGGCTAGTTGTTGGTCTCTTTGACCTTCCGAGAGACGTAGATATTAGTATGTTCTCCGTTTTAGTGGGGAGTGTGAACTCGTAAGGTTGACTGACAAGAATGCCTTAGTTGTATTTTCAGATATTGCAAGAGCCGCAACTGCAATGTGACGAGTGGATCATGCTTCTGCATACAGTGGTGCTGTACGAGCATTTCTGCCCACCTCTGGATCAACTGCCCATGGATGGGGTTCTGCTGAAACTGGAGTAACCATAAAAGGCTCAGCACGTAGGAGACTTGAGTCGAGCTGGGGTGAAGATGCTAATTGGGGAAGTTCTAAGGAAAGAAAAAGCTAAGTAAAGAGGGAGAGGTATATTTTTGAAAAAGGAAGAATGGCGGGCTGTGTGGCGAAAGGAGGGGGGGAGTAATGCTAAAGGGGAGGAAGAGAGCTCTAAATCGAGAGACGAGGGGGCTATGACGATTACTGGGCGAAAGCAGAGGGGACCCTGCTCCTGGTAGTGTGCCTCAACTTACTGTCTGCTTCAAAAACGAATGTTTGGTGATCGATGCCAACGGCTTTCTGAATGCCTCCGCAGAGGATAAGACAGATGAAGCAAACAAGCAGGCCGACCATTGATTTGTTCTTCCGCCCATTCACGAATTAAATTCTATCACGAGGAGTGGTATCAAATGAGCTTTGTGGCACAGGCGTGACAGTCACACAGATCCACACAATCTCTCCGTCTTTGTGTCTGTCTCTCTCTTCCCCGTTCTGAGAAACGCGGCGGCCAAGGCAGCCTTCCTTCCATTGCAAGGCGTCAGTTTAGCGGATTAAAAGAGCATTGTTCCATTCCTTGGCAGACCTTTACAGAGATCGCGTTCTTCGTCACGACAAGGTCTTAAGTCAGGATGGCAATGAGGTGTTCTTCAAGATAAAGCATACCACACAGCTGAAAAAGCTTATGAATGCATACTGTGAGAGGCAATCCATTGATGCGAATTCAATTGCATTCCTTTTTGAAGGTCAGCGCCTGCTGGAATGTGGGCAATTCGTCAATTTGTGGAGGAGCAACTGATCTCGCTTGCAATCGCAATCCATCATCTTCAGTATCATCATCATCGACTGTGGCGTTGGCGCAGTGCAAGATCGCAGTTTCAGTCAACTTGACAATTCAAGTCTCTTCAATAGCGCATCTCATATGGAACCTCTAGTAACCGTCATCTCTATGCACACCGAAGCATATGTGAAGGCATTGGATGCTACGGGAAAATTTCAAGGCTTACTTGCTTTGCTACTGCAAGGCCAGTGAATGATGAAGAAGGTCCATCAGTTGGAACTGTTCCAGATCATGCCAGCAATGCTTTTATGGATATTGCAACTTGGACAAATGCATTCAATCGTTTCACAAGGCCTCACACTGTACTTGGAACGGCTGTGGGGATAATATCAATTTCTCTTTTAGCTGTACAGAGTTCTGCAGACTTGTCTACACATTTTGTAATCGAACTATGCCAGGCTCTCATTCCAGCACTGTGCATGAATGTCTACATTGTGGGCTTGAATCAGATATATGATATTGAAATAGATAAGGTCAATAAACCATATTTGCCATTGGCTTCTGGAGAATTTTCATTGGGAACAGGCATAGCAATAGTGGCAACCTTTGCTGTCCTGGTTCATGGCCTCTTCTGTGGGCTTTAACTGTCAGCTTTATTCTTGGAACAGCAAATTCAACAGAGCTCCCTTTCTTGTGATGGAAGTGCTCTGCATTTGCTGCAGCTAGTTGCATCCTCTCTATCAGAGCCATTGTTGTACAGCTTACCTTCTATCTACATATGCAGAACTCTACAAGTTTTTATGAAGGAATGGCCTGAATTTGAGTTTTCTGCTCATATCTTCATATGGTCAAGACAGTTCAGACAGCAAGAGATCCTACAACGGTTCAGTGTCTTGGGAGATAACGTGTACTTGGTGCTGACAGCATGGGAAATAGCTTGAAGCTGGAGCTTGTCAACTTCAGTTGTTGATGAGGATGAATTAGAGCTTGTAGAAGGAGAACCATTCTGTCCTGCTTGCTTACAAATCACTCTAAACTGTTTTAAAACCTAAGGAAGGGTGGAAATTGAAATAAAATATAAGGATCATTGGTTACCAAGGAGAGGATCACTTGTTGAAATACTAAAACTGTTCATGACAGCATATCAAGAACATGAGTTTGATCAGTTTCTTTGTTGTAACTCTATGATTATGACAAGAATTATAGTGATCTTTGGCATCTAATATTTGGGTTCTTCTTGTTAGTTTCTTTCCTTGCTGTTCCTTGAACCCCGTGTTCTGCAGCTCTCGCACGATCTCTTTGACAACGTAGTTAACACAAACAACGACCATAAGGATTAAAACTAAGATGCCTCGAGATCTGCCCGATAGCGACTATGTTTATCAATCCTATTTGGGATTGGGCTAGATGCAACAATAGCTCCAGGGAAAATGAAGAGCTCAAGGAATAAGAGGAATAAGGAAACCTTAAGTCAAAGGAAAGACTAATGCTTTTGTACTTGTTGGGAAGAAGGCTAGGTTATCGATCAATGTAAGTGATTAATAGAACTTATGTCTTGTATAGTGTTTGAAACCATAACATATGCCTTAGTAGAAAGAAAAGTGTGTTAAGTAAATTTTACATGGAACTGCTCTTGATCCCAAGGGGGAGAGCAAATACGCAATGGAAAGGTTATCACGACTATTCCTGCAATGTTGGGAAAGAATACCATTTTTTTTGTTGATTGATCAAACAATGTCCTAAATGCTTTTGCATTAACTGATTGTTGGATTGTGGTTTGGATTATTATTCCAAGTGCTTGTGATTGATGGTAAATGCATGGCAGGGGTTTGTGATGACAAGTTGCCATATGAATAAAGGAATGTTTTCTTGGAAGATGACATTAGGCTGATTGCCTTGTTTGTGCTTGATTCCTAAATGAATTAATTAAGGAAATGATATTTTGCATGGGTGGATCATCTCCAAGATCGCACCGCGGATTTAACCTGAGAGGGCACTACTCGATTCACAAGCTGAAGGTTGAGTGGTGAAAAGGCCAACCACGGAAATTGTGTTTCACTCCTAGGTTGCTTGAGGTCAGGTGGAGCTTTGGACACCCCTTGCCTAGTTCGGAACGCAGTTGAAGACTGCTACCGTGAGCCCAACGTTTGTAGTGTTGAAAGATCATATTCTAGATAATGGATGGAAATTATGGTGCCATGTGATTTGGACCGGGTACTTCTGTTGGACAAAAGGGATACATAATTTCTCCTGTATGGGCAGGAGACAAAGATTAACTTGAACATAAGTTAAGGAACTTGTTTGTCAAAAGGATTGCTTGCGCTATATTTGTGTCAGTGCTATGAGTTACGCAAACAAACCATGTTCCCTAAAAGGCTTAATTAAGAAAGATGATTTTAAATGTCACCATAAATGTGATAGGACCTAATTAGATAACTAAATCTATCAAGGGAAGTGGGTGGGCGAAACCCTCGATGGGTTTGTGCTGTAGTAGGATGGTCCCAGAGAACTGAGAGGCTTCTCACAAGGTTTTACCATTGTTTGACCCTTAGTAAGTGTTAGGTTAGAATCCCGATTCATGCCCTTTTATGGGACCGCAAACGGGACAATGCCCTACAGGCAAAGAGGTAGAGTGACGCATCCTTTTCATTTCCCATTATCTTTGAACCAAGTGCCACATGGATCTACTTCGGCTTGGGTATCTCTACGAAAGTAAGATGTATAGGATGCGCCGATGCCAGAATGCTGTCAGGAGACCTTGACCACTAGGAACCTAGATTTCGGGTCCTAGTGGGTTCAATCGCGAACATTCTGTTGCGAGACAGACTCGGAAAACCCTAGCCAACAAACCCCGAAACATTCCATGGGAGTGCTGGGCAGCAGCAATGCTTAGATTCGTTTCTCGATGGACCACTAAAATGTGCTTGGACAGCTGATAGACGGGCACGTTACATGTGATACTTAAAAATTTTCAAAATCTCTAAATGCAATACTAGATTTCAATATGTTTTTGATATTTGCACTATTTTAAACATATTTAGATATTAGTTGTTTACCATTAAAAGTACCTTACACATTCTTATCAATATTCAATCTTCTTTTTTGTTAATATTTTAGTGGTTTTTTTATATGTATTGTCCAAAAATTTCATTTATAATGTGATTTTCCATTTAGCTTTCTCATGATATGTATATATTGGTTTGGATTTAAATCTTCACTTACCATTAAAAAAAGTAAAAAGTGTAATTCTTTTCAATCTAAATCTTTTAACATATCTAACGGTTAATAATCTATACATGGTGCTACAAATCAACAGTAGTTCTCATAATCTATAATTTCTTTAGATGTTAAAACATTATGTATTAGATTATCTATTTAGATATTACTGATATCTTCATGTTCTTGAACACCATCATTATTAAACTTTCTAAAGTTAATTTCTTTTCTATAATCTCTTTAATTTTTTAACATTTCAAAAATGTTCTAATCAATCATTGTTGATACTTATTTTGTTCTCTTTATATAAAATTTTTGATAAAATTTCCTTTAAAGCACACATTACATGTTTAGGTCAAACTTTACCTAAGACATAACCCGCGTAGTTCACTATATGTATACCCTTTATATCACATACGTTCAAGGCCTATTTATAAATATCCTTACTTGTGAATTTTCCCTTAATAAAAGAAAATCCTTTTCTATTCAATTTGTAAGTGAACCCTTTATATGGGACCCTTCTATATGTAAAAAATGTGTAAAAATGATATTTTAAAAATCCCTTATGTTGAATCCACGTGAAACATACATACATTTATGACTGACCTCCCTGGGATACATAAGTACTTTTATGTTATATTTTTATTTTATTTCTATTAATAAAAATTGATTTATCTTTTAAAAATATTGGTAAAATATATTAAATTTCATTTATATTGATAATAGATTTATTTTTTATCTAAAAATACTAGATTGTTGACTATAACCAAGTTCATATATCTATATAAATCCCATTCGTAGTGCAATTAAAATCTCGTGCATTTTATTTAAAAATTTTAGTGTTTCATTTTTTTTTAAAATTTCATATATGTGGAAAAAAAACATTGGTATTTTCTTTTAAATCACATAACCACCTCTTTCACATATGTATTATTGTATATTTTCATGAAAGTTTTTATTATAATGGATTTTTTAAATTATATTTAATACTTTTAATCATACTTATTCTAAAATGTATGGTGTCACAACAAGAGCAGGGCAATGAGAGATTGGGTATCACCATTAAGAATTTTTGAACATTCAAAAAGGGTAAGTTATTGATAGCTTTGTCTAAGATAGACCATCTACGCTTGTTGTGCTCCCCATGGAGTATGGCTCGCATTGAGACTTTCGGTTGGGAAATGGAGTAACTTTCAAAAGCTCCACCAAAGGAGGGCCAACCAACCCATATGTTATTGAAAATGGGATTTTTCCTTAAGCTTTAAAGACTATGCATAAACCCATTAAATTTTAATAATGTTGTAAATAATGATACATCGTATATAATAAATGTAATGTGTGTTATAGCATCTATAATTTCGATTACATATTGAATTGAACTTTTTACATAACTTAAGACAACCCTAATCTTGTGTCATGATTAAATAGAAAAGGGCTCGATACAATCGAAAGAGTCGTATGAGGCCATCATTTTCATGTACAGTTCGGAAGCCAAGCTTATGTAATAAAGCCTAAGATAATTACATAGTTTCAGTTCTATTTTGTTGCACGAACGATATTTGATGAACTCGTTAAAATATGGAAACATAAGTTATAATGAAAGTGGGAATCAAATTAAACTATTACACTTGCATAAATATGGTTTTGGCAAATGTGGGACTCAAAAGCCCCACAGTGGAAGAGCCAAAAATTATTGATCCACGCAAATACCATAATGTTGATTGTAACCAAGATCACATATCTATATAAACCCTATTCATGGTGCAATTAATATCTCTTTAATTTTATTTTAAAAATTTATTATTTCAAATTTTTATTTAATTTCATATTATGTAGATTAAAAAACTCTGGTATTTTCTTTTAAATCGCATAGCCACCTTGTTGACATATGTATTCTTGTATATTTTCATGAAATTGTTTATTATAATGGATTAATTTTTTTCATTATATTTAATACTTTTGATCATATTCGTTCTGAAATGTATTGTGTCACAACTTATACATCATAAATTTATAATATTATATATTTTGTTAAAATATAATTGTATTAAAGTATTAACATCTAAAAATTGTTTTAGATATTTCTTGATGAGTTGTTTCAATAATGTACTTTGAAACTTATTGATATGTTTTATTTAGCTCTATTAAGAAGGAAGAGATACGAAGATAAGCAAGAAGTTATGCCTTTAGACCCAAGATATCATTTCAAGCAAAGCTCCATTCAATCGAAGTGTATTCATTCTCCTTGTAGCCTTAAAGTCATACTTTAGCAACACCTAGAAAACATAAATAAATTCCTACCACAAGGTAGAAATCATGAGTAGTATTAGCACAAAACTCTTTAGATTGGCACATCCCTTAGAGCATGAAGCTTTTTCATAGTACTTCCTCTATGCATGTGGCTCATAAATGGGCAAGAATAAGATGAAATAGAGATGGAAAGCACTAATTTAGGCACTCCTATAAATCCTCTACTAAATCACCTATAATCCATGTAGTATGGGTTTCTTTATAGCATATTGTAGATGCACTTCGGCTATCCAACATTAATATAGTACATTTTACAAAAAAGTTTGTTCCAATTGTGAAAGCGAGTACTATTTCCTCCACAATATGTCTACAATCCAATCAGAAAATAACATTAAATTTAAGAATGAAGCTAAAAGTAAATATAAAAAATGAAAACATAGACATAAACATATTCTTAAAATGAGAGAGAAGCTACGCATGTTTTATATGTTTGGCACATTTGAAATCACAAATGGAAAACTAACAGTGTCTTTCAAAGAAGAGTAGTGTTTAGAAAATCCAAAAAAAAAAACAAGAGTTTGTTGAAACACAGTATTGCTAGACGTGTTGTATACAAATAAAACACAAGTTTGTAAATATAGTAACATTAATTTTTAGTTGGATATGAAGTAAAAAACACTTTGTATGAACATGTATATGCAATATTGTTGAACCTATTGTCTATATAAAACAAACACATGTTTATATATGTAGTAGCTTTATTTTTCAAATGGACATGAAGTTAAAAAAACACTTTGAACATACATGTACAAATAAAAGCACAAAACTCTTTAGATCGACGCATCCCATAGAGCATGAAGCTTTTTCACAATGCTTCCTTTATGCATATTGCCACATAAATGGGCAAGAATAAGATGGAATAGAGCTGGAAAGTGGTGAAGAGGTACTCCTCTAAATCATCTACCAAACAACCAGCAATCCATGCAGTATGGGTCTCTTTCTGTCTCTTTATAGCCTATTGTAGATGTATTTCATGGTTGTCCAACTTTAAATCACATCTCTATTTCATAGATGATATATTCATGGTCTGCTCCACTAAACAAGTACCCCTGCTATAGACCAGAGAAACTTGAAAACATCCTTAGCTTCTGTAGTGTGGAGGTTCTTACCATACAAACCAATGAGGGCATTACCAACATAGACATGTGATTCATATCACTTTCCATTTGTTGCCTCATGAAGTGTTTTGCCTATTTCTGAATCTAGTATGGATGCACAAGATTTGATCATGCCAACATATATATATTTATCTTGCTCTATCCCTTCATTTTACATGGTCTTGTAAAACTTCATTGCCTCCACTACACTTTCAGTTTTAGTATAATCAGCAATTGCAATGGTATATGAGAAGGCAATGCATTCTTTCAAGTTGTGAAAGAGATGGATGGCCTCTACATGGCCACCACGGAAGTTGAAAGGAAAGGACCATGTACTCACTGATCATTTTATGAGTTTCAAGTCCATGCTAGCTAAGTCATTGAATGAATCTCTTAGCAATAGGCAGTGTCTGTATGGAGTTACACAATTTTCACAATATGTAGTGACCATTATTAGATTCAAAGGATGCAAAGTTTGGGCTGACACTCTAGATGTTGTCACCCTCACTATCACCTAAATGGCTACCTTCGATCATGAACTCCTTCTAATTCCAATATATCATCTCTTAATGATGAGCTCCCCTCTCAAATGATGATGGGTTTCCACTCCTTCACACCTCCCTATGGCTTCATGCTAGCTCTTATATCGTGATCCTTCCTTGATCATTTTCCTACCATATATTGAAGCTAGTTTTGGGTTACCAGATTAGTGCTCCCTCCTTTGATTATGCATCTCTCTAAATGATGAGCTCCCCTTGCAGATGATGATGGGTTTCCACTCCTTCACACCTCCCTTTGGTTACATGCTAGCTCTTGTATTGTGGTCGTTCCTTGATGATTTGCTTGCCATGGAAGCTAGTGCTAGGCTCCCTAATTAGTGCTTCCTCCTTTGATTATGCACCTCCATTGCTCAGGATCAAAGAGATTTTCCTACCATTCAACATCTGATTTCATATGGCCTCCTTCCTTCATACCACCCTCTACCAACCATTCTGTTCCTCCTCCTAAGCATGAACACCATCCTCGCCTCTTCACCCATGTCAACATGCTGTCTTAGATTCCTTCCATTCACTCCCTTCCATCTCTTCTAGTGTCTTGTTCATGTATGCCCATAACATCAGTGCCATCCTTGTTTACATGCAACCATGAACTTGACTTGGCCAACTATAAGAGTCCCTTCTTCCTTTTGGGAATATCGAATTGATCTTGCTCATGCTATTGAACATGGTTGTTTGTTTGTCTAGAAATTGGCCCCCCCTTTTGCAACCAAAGTTGCCAAAAGCACAATTGCATGTAATAAAGCATGCTTTCCTCCTTCCCTCTTTTGTCCTGTCCACCAAATCATAAGGTTATTTAAGCATGCTTTCCCCCTTCCCCTTTGCTCCATTAACATATGCTTCTCTTACATGAATTTACCCTCTATATTCACAATAATCAAGGCACTTGTGTGCATTGGTGAAACCACATGCAACGACCAACTATCACTATGTCTTGTGTCTAATGCAACATTTCAAATAAACCTTTTATCCATAAGTATTTTGGTCAAGGTCTCTAAGCTTTGCAAACACTCAATCACTTTGAGGTTGGCTTATATCCCACATACCAAAGGAATATAGATCATGCCCACCTTTCTCAATTCATCAAGAACATCATGTACCCTTTTTGCTCATCGATATAAGGCACCTCTCTCAGTTTATGATGCCTTATTCATCTGTTAGAGGAAACAAAATCAAGGGACATAGTACTTACGTAGCATATGGAAGTGGCATTGCCTTTATTTCAACTATTCAACCTATAAGCATCCTGTTTTCAATGTTTTTCAGGAGTGAATGTGTAGCATCACAACATCCACCCCCTCTAAAGTTGCTCATCCCTGAATGTCTAAAAATATGTAGCCACCCGTATCAAATACCAATATGATCACCCAACCAAATCTATGCATGTTCAACCACCCACCAAAATCATAAATCAAAATAACTAGCATCCTCAAGAGCACATGGCAATCCCAATCACTTCCACTCAAATCATAAGACACTATGCGTACATGACATTCCATTATTATCAAACCCTCCACAACCAAATCCATGAACTCAACATGACCTCCTGAGTCAAATGGTTAATCAAAATCTCATGGTAACATCTTATATCGAGTAATGTTTTTGGCATAAAGCACTCCTTCCAACTATATCCCAGCATCATATGCATCCTACTTCACTTTTTAATTCACAATTTTATACTTAGTGCCAACCTTGTCTCTTTTTGCTCCTTGAAATAACTCAACTCATATTGCATATGTAGAATCTCGGGTAAGTTACCCATGAATATATGTGTGTATCACGTGGGTTCAAAATAAGGTATTTTAAAAATATTATTTTTATACATTTTTTACATACAGAAGGGTGTAATATAAAGGGGTTATTTACATATTAAATAGTAACTTGTTATGTTTTATTCAAGAAAAAATCATAGATAGGATATTTATAAATTGGGCCTTGAATGTACGTGATGTAGATGATATACATATAGTAACTTTCCTAGAGTGCAAAATACACAACTCTATTAATGACTAAAAATAATCATCCTTTTGCTCTTTGGACTGCATGAAAATAGCCCTATACTCCCTTTGCTGACTCAAATCAATAGTATTCTCTATTGGACAAGATGACTTAGCTCTCAAGAATATTGGTGGCTGAAAATGATTAGCTATCTTTTCTCTTTGCTGAAATATTTCAGTACTCAACTTTGTTTGCTGAGATTCCTCAGCCTCTAACTCTCTCTATTGTATACAGTCTGCAATCACAGAATACATGTCTAGGGAATGCACTAGTACAACACTAGAACTACTCAAATCCTCACATTTCTGCATATTCTCAATCTGTGTCACAATATCTACACAAGTCAAACCATCATACATACCATCTATGTACTCGTCATCATGCAATATCTCATCTTCTACATAATGCACTAGTTGAGAATTCTTTATGACCTCCAAACATATACAACATTCTCTACAAGAGTCTCATCTTCAATGTCATCATATTTCTCTCTCTCCCTCTCCACATCTACTCCTTATAAGTGGTATCACAGATTTATTTTTGAACATTTTTTAGTCATTTTCCATATCAATTTTTTCTATTGTCTTCTTAGACAATCTATGGGAGCACATGTACAATAGGTACAGGCCATGGATGGAGCATATGATATTTTTTAAAATATCTTCCCTAGGTAGTGTTAATCATTCTTAAAGACATTGATAAGAGGACTAGATACACTTGGTAGCACCAAGGCTCTCTAAATAAATTTCAAGCCACTTTTGACAAGTACTTTGACAAATGAGAGAGGCCAACGGTCTCACGGACCACCTTGCACAACACACCGAGGATTTTGGGCTCTGCTTAGGAGATAAAGGTAGGACATGGTACACCAGTTTAGACGCAGTTGAGTGAGCAAACTTTACTTGCCTGAAGGACCTTTTTATCAAAATATTCTCAGAGGCTGGATACTCTAATAACCTCATAGTCCAACTGATGAATGCCAGTCAAAAGTACAAGGAGGACATAAGAGACTACGTCACTCATGTGTGCAGTCTCTTCAAGAGAATCTCAACGAACAAGGAGCCTAATGAACAGAATCCGCAATGAGGAGTTGTACAAGGCTTTAGCTAGTAACTCTAGCTTGCAGCGAGATGTGATAGCTAGGGTCTTTGACGCAAAGCAATTAGGGTGGATGACCAGTGAGAGAGAGAAGCTCTCAAAGTTCAAACTCCAAAAACTCCAATTAGAGAACCTCAGAAAGGACCACAACCTCTAATGAGAGATCAACCCCTAGCACGCGAGATAAGGGGAAGAGTGTAGATCAAGGTCGGGAGCTAGCCAAGGTGAGAAAGAAGCTAGCACGACTCTACAGGAATTGGTGAGGAAACCACCAAGACCACACACCCAATGTGTGCATTGTGGTGGAAACCACCTCCTAGCCGAGTACCAAGATCCTAGATCTAGGCCTTGTGCGAATTGTGGTAGTTTCGGCCATGATGCCATGCATTGTAGGTTTCCTAGGAGATTCCCTTATGTCCAACAGCACAATCCGTCGTACCTAGGGAACAAGACGCCAAATTTCTTTGGAAGAGGAGCCCAACTGGCGCTTCCAACACCAAACGATGCAAAACCAGCCATCCCTAGGAGGGAGATCAACTCGACAGCTATATCCAGGCCACTAGGACCCTATGTAACCCATCCACCAATAAGCGATCAATCCATTACATGGAGGAGCCTAACAAAGATGAAGCCTATGTGAACCCTTATGTCTCATACGACAAAGAGGGCAATCCAATCCTGATGGACTATCCACTAGTACTAGTGATGGCGTTAGGTAGAGGTAGGGGCAGAGGATTCACAGGAGCGACAACCCAAGATCCAATCTTGTGTTGGACTTGCAGTCACCCGCGCTATATCTCATCACACTATCCAGAGAGAGAACAAGCGAATAGGAAAAAAGTCGACCTTAGATGTATCGAGTGCCGCATCACTCATCTCTTCGTCGATTTCCCCAAACGAAAGCCATCCTCTAGCTTGTTAATTGTGCCATCAGTGCCATCAGTGCCTTTAGGGCTGCTCTTCGGAGTCCAGACATTAGATAGCAAGGACACACCCATTCCACTGCATGTCATGACGAGAGCATAGATGAAGCAGGCAGGCATATCATTTCCTGGGCCTAGCAACTTAGACACAGCCTCAATAAGAAAGAAGAGCCAAAAGAGAAGGAAAAAAGACTAAGGCAAAGGTCACGCTTAAGACTGAGGATGCGACAATGCTAGTGACTGGCAGAAGGTCATGGATGCAGAGGTAGAGACCACTACTCCAAAGACGACACAATAAGGGAGTGCCAAGGTAGGGGAGTATCCTCACTCTAGGCGCCAACTTGAGTTAATAGCCAAAGTCAAAGAGTGGGTAAAGGAAGCCAAGGAGCACCTCAAGGACATTGAGCCTATCTTAGAGGATGAGATCGAGGATCTCTCTAGCATGAGCACACTAGTTTCATCTACATGACTAAGGTGAAGAGATACACCCATGCCACAGGCGGTGCCACCTAGTCCAAGCTTAGATGCTACGGGCCAGCCAATCAGTCAAGACAAATGGCCAAGAAGCATAAGCCTATGAGAAAGGCAAGCAACCAGCAACCTCCTCGTGACATAAGTGACCACCCTAATGACTCTGAGTTTAGGAGACCTGCTCATGCAGAACCACACGCTATGGCAGGAGTTGAAACACTAGGTGGAAGAACCAATGGGGCATACTGCCACTGTTGCAGGATCATGATGCAGCCACACAGATACCAAACTTGACATTGCACTCAGTCCCAAATTCACTACACATCAATGCCTTTTTGGAAGGCATTGAGATGCATGCAGTCTTGCCTATCCTAGCCCTAGGAGATGTAATAGGAAGGGAATGGTAGATATTGGGGTAGGTGTGAGTGTGTTGAGCCATACTGTGCTCCAGGCTTGGGAAAACCCGCTTGTCGAAACCACTAGGTTCAACGTCACTCTAGCTAACGAAACGAAAGTTAGGCCATTTGGACTCTTAAAGAATTGGCCAGTGAAGATCTTGAGTGTCCAGTTCTCTGTGAACTTCAACATCATGAAGGGAGGGGTCTACGACATTTTTCTCGACTGACCTTGGATGAGGAAGGATCAAGTCATTGAAGACGGGGGCAATGGTCTAAGCTTCCTAGGAAACTGAATGGAAGTAGTGAGGGTTGAGAGATGGACACTTCGAAGACAACCCCGGTCGACCTAGATGCCATCTCTGCCATGCTCAAGGGTGATGTGCCAGTAATGAAATCGTATGGGCCATTAACCAAGTACATCCCTTTCCCTGAGGATGAGGGAGATTGGATGCACATCCTAACAACCATCCATCTCCCATTCTCAGACAAAGAGGAGACGTACAAACAAGCTGCAATGAACGCTATCCGCAGCGAGGAGTTGTACAAGTTTAGCGAGTAACTCTAGCTTGCAGCGAGATGTGATAACTAGGGTCTTTGACGCGAAGTAATTAGGGTGGATGACCATCTAAGAGAGAGAAGCTCTCAAAGTTCAAACCGTGACAACTCCAATCAAAGGACCTCAGAAAGGACCACAATCTCTAACGAGAGATCAACCCCTAGCACACAAGACAAGAAGAAGAGTGTAGATCAAGGCTAGGAGCTAGCCAAGGTGAGAATGAAGCTAGCCCAACTACATGAATTGGTGAGGAAACCAGTATGACTACACGTCCAATGTGTGCATTGTGGTGGCAACCAACTCCTAGCCCTATGCTAGGATCCTAGTCTAGGCCTTGCGCGAGTTGTGGTAGGTTCGGCCATGATGCCATGCACTGTAGGTTGGTTAGGAGATTCCTCTATGTCCAGCAGTACAATCCTCCGTACCTAGGGAACATGCCATCAAATTTCTTTAGAAGAGGAGTCTAGCTAGTGCTCCCAATACCAAATGACACAAAACCACCCATCCCTAGGAGATCAACCTGATAGGCATACCCAGGCCACTAGGACCCTATGTAACCCATCCACCAATAAGCAATCAATCCATTACGTGGAGGAGCCTAACAAAGACAAAGCCTATGTGAACCCTTATGTCTCATACTACAAAGAGGAAAATCTAGTCCTGATGGACTATCCACTAGTATTGGTGATGGCGTTAGGTAGAGGTAGGGGCAAAGGATTCACATGGCCGACCCAAGATCCAATCTCGTGTTGGACTTGCGGTCACCCGAGCGATATCTCATCATACTGTCTACAGAGAGAATAAGCGAATATGGAAAAATTCGACCTTAGATGTATCGAGTGCAGCATCACTCGTCTCTTTGCCAATTGTCCCATAAGAAAGCCATCCTCTAGCTTGACAATCGTGCCATCAGTGCCTTTGGGGCTATTTAGAGTTGAGACATTTGATAACGAGGACACACCCATATCCCGTTGCATGTCATGACCAGAGCACAGACAAAGTAGGTAGGCATATCATTGCCTAGGCCTAGAAACTTAGATCAATCTCTATATTACACCCTTTTATATGTAAAAAGTGTACAAAAATGGTATTTTAAAAATACCTTATTTTGAACCCACGTGATGCACACATATATTCATGAGTAACTTACCCGAGAAGAAAAAATTGCCTTGCAAGGCTAACAACTATCATTTGAAACCTAAAAGATGAACCCAATGCTATGGATGTATGGGCACAATCAAGTCGTGATGGATCCCCAAAGATCTTTTGCGAGCCCAAGGATACTATGAAGGCAACATCTGGATATGGGTGCCCAAGAAGGGAAATCCTAGAAGTATAGCCCAACCACAACCATTGCTTGCCACCCCAGGAAGCCCCACTCCTGGTAAGGCAGTGAATACCCAGGAAACCCGAGATGTAAGACCCACAGAACCCACAATGATTGCAGTCATCAAACACCAACCAATATATCGACTGAAACTCGAGCTTGGTACCTCGGAATTATCTAAGCCCAGAGAGCTTGGCACCCTAGTGGCTGTGCAAGAGGAAAGCAATGCACCATCTATGCCACTGGAGCCACCCTCAGTACCCCAAAGCAACACTGGACACATGGATCAAACTATGGAGTTGCCCCCTTAGAAAAACCATTGTCTAGTCCATTGTCCCTAGAACCATCACTGTCTAGCCCGATTCCAACACAACCACCCGTAGGTCTTAGGCCTTCCTACGAGAGATGTTTGTTCCTATCGGTCGTGCCAAGGACCTTGTTGGGAATATGGGAGATGACTTGGTGACTTGCATCAGGCTCTTGGACAACACTTTCACCACGTTCGCTAGGAGCTATGAAAGCATTGACCTCGGCTTGCTTGATGAACCCCTTACCTCTGATGTTCATTCTTTATCATGCACTTTGGAAAAATACAGTTTCATGACCATAAAATTCCCCAAGGTCGCAAAGGAGTTGATCGATAATGGTGAAATCTCAAAAGATCACGCACTCATTAGACAGCTAATAACATCATACCGCAAGCCCCAAAGGCCTGTGTCACCCGTTGAGCCTAATGAACTCACTCGCCTCACTAACTCTGACTCATTGTTCTTACAAAAATGGTGTTCCAAGTAATGAATAATGCTAAGCAATGACATGTGATTAAAACAACTGAGCATGACCCAACTTACGTAGCACCAACCTCATTTAGGGTCTAGCCCATCACTCGAAACAAACAGCTAGATGACCTAGTCTTGGCCCACCCTTACATTGATAGCATCCTTACAGAAGAGGAGCTACATGTGGCTAGCCACATTAGCTCGGGTGATTTTCTAACCGATGTCCTAACTTACATTACCCAAGTATGCATTAGCCCTCATAATCGCGATCGTCATGCCTACTTGGAATACAACCTTGATTTCTACGATTGGCTAATGCAAAAGTAGATAGCACCATACTATGCTCAAATGCCTTGCCTCTCCCATGTCCAATGCTAGGAAGGATTCTCATCATTTCCCGAGGGGGGAGGAGGTAATGTGATTAAGAAGGTGATTAAGAAAACATAGGCAAGAAGGAAACAAAAAGACTTAATCAAAGTTAAAATCAGGAAAGAATAGAGAAAGAGAAAGGGGTTGGAAGGCAATGTCAAAAATGTCAAAAATATTTTTGAATGAATAGGCTGATGTTCAAAAAGTCATGTTTTTAATTCAGCTTGTTCATTCTCTTCATGGAAGCAAAATCAATTACCTGCTTACCGAAAAGTCATCTAAGGAATACTAATGTTGGATTATGATGAGTGACAGGTACCCAACAATGACAAGGCAAGATAAAGGTGAAAAGCTCCCTTTCATGGAAGAAGAGCAGACTAGGTATGGCGGCCTGAGTGTCAAGACAAGGGGCTTTAGCCAGTTCACCTTCAAACACACACTGAACCTAGATGAAGCCATCCTGGAGGAGCCAACTGTAAAGCAGCTGGTAGACAAATGTACCCTTTGAAAGTACATGGAGAATGTAGGGCAAGCATTTGACTACGGCATGTGTGCAGAATTCGTGAGAAGTTTTGATGATGCAAGGAACTGCGGTACACGGTCAGGAGATAGGATAAGAATGCCAAGTGGAGGTGCCCCTAAGTGCTATAATGGTGGAGAAGGCTCTAGGTTTGGCCCCCAAGAAAGAAAAACACCCTCAGAGAGATGTATATGCCATGTTGGGAGTGAATAAGCATGATGTGCACACGGTGGACGGGATAAGTTTGATAGACATCCCAAATCCAGAAGTAAGGAGATACAAGCAAAGATGGCCCATGCCCTCTTCTTGAGACAGAGGTATAACGCATTGATAAATAGAATTGGCGTGCCGCTTCTGGAGAGCATCGCCACAAGGTCCCCTGAAGAGGACTGGAACAGGTTTTTCTTGAAAACCATCAAGAACTCGACCACCATCCTAGCCACAAGCGCAAAACAGCAAAAGGGGAGTCCCCAGCCTCAACGACCAGATCAACAGGTAAGAAGACTGCCTCCAAGGCCTCCATGATCAGATTCAGTGCAGAAGCAATAAAGAAGGCAGAAGGAGTCGAGGAAGAAGTGGGAGAGACACCTCATCAGTCACCTCACCTTGGCGTAGAGCAATCGAGTGAGAGAATCATTATTAGTGACCGGGGAGATTAGGAGGTGCAAACTACCTAGAAGAAGGCCACGAAGCCCCAGTAACAAAGGAGAGAGGAGATGACAAAGGAAGAACATGCAGAGGTGAAAAGAGCCCAAAAAGAATCCAAAAGGGCAAAAGAAGAATGAAGGAGAAAAGAGGAGGAAGAAATGAAGAAAGTGAGAGAAGAATCATGGAGGGCCGAGAAGGAGAGAAGAAGGAGAGTGGAAGAAGAGGCCGAGAAGCTAAGGAGAAAGGAGGATAAAGACATGGCGGAGGCCATGCACAGGCCTGTAGAGGAGACCCACAGTGCTAAAGAAATGGCCACCTTGAGCCCACAGCACGAAGGCAAACCAAACGGCAGAGCTGAAGCAGCCCCAATTGTTGCAAGAAAAGGCAAAGCCCCGCTGCACCCCCTCCCTTGGACTCCCACACCTCAGACCACCACCACCACCTCCACAACACATGAGCCGGTGCCTCCCATGGACAGCACTCAGCTCATGTCCATGATGTAGTTCATGGTCACAAAAGTACAAGAGATGGTACCTGGGGCATGAGTCAAAAGGCAGCTACAGCAGATGTTGAGTCAAGGCAAGACCCAAAGTGGCAAAGGTTGGAAGCATCCACCACCAAAGCACCGCCAACCATGCCCGCAGCTATAGACTATGATGCCTATATAGCTAAACTCCTAGCCCAGCTAGAGAAGGCTAAGGAAGAGAAGAAGGCCGCGGCTGTAGAACTAGAGGCCAAAAGAGAAGTTTCTGTGGTGCTAAGGCTAGAATTAACATGGCAAGCCGCGGAACATCACAAAGAAATTCAAATTATGAAAGAATAGCTCAGTGCCAAAGAAAAATAAGCACAAGAGAATGAAGATCGCCTAAGGCAAAGGATAGAGGATGAAGCCCAAGACCTAGTGGCAGAGCAGCGAGGCCACAAGCAATACGCTGAGCTCTAGCAATGAATGGCATAGGTGGAAGGGATGAATGCAAAACTACGGGAGAGCCAGCGGGAAGGGGACCATGCATCAGAAGAACAATGCCAAGAACAGGAGGATGCCATGGTATTCAGGTTGTGGTTAGTAATGGAGGAGCAAGGAAGGCTAGAGAGAGAGATAGAAGTCGTGTCGAAGGAGAAGGAAGAGGCCATAGAAGAAGCCACCAGGAGCCTACAGGACAACGTGCGAAACGCCTAGCAGGAAGTGGAGTGACTGATGGCCATGGCTATAACTGAAAGAAGGCTACACATAGTAGAACTGCAAAGCCAAGCACAAGTTGATGAAGATCTATCAGAAAGGCTCGCAGAAGCCCACTAGCAATTCGTGATTGATCAAGGTAGAAGAATAGCCGAAGAGCAGCTGAACCATCGAGATAAAGAGAAGACCCAAATGCTGGAAGTGTTGAATGAGCAGCAGCAATGATGCTGTCTTAGGAGATGGAAAGGAGTAAGGAAGATCTGGAAGAGAAAGCACAACAATGGGAGAGACGAAATTTTGAAAGAGTGCGAGGATTGACAAAGTGGCTGGCAGGGCAGAGTGCAAGAGGGTGCTTGTAGAATCTAGAGCTCCGGCCGCTAAAGCGTGGTCTGACATGCAAAGGCAAGCCTTTTTGAGCACATTTCTTCATTTCACACAAGTTAAAGGTGAGGATTTGGTGGAGAGAATGAAAAGGAAGCTGGAGTTGACGACGAGAGCCTTAACATATGGCCTGCAAGAACGCACACTCCCGACTAGCACATGCATAACCCATGAGCAGCAACGTAGCTACTTATAACAAGCTAGCCTCTCCACTAATGAGCTCATGGAGCTTGGATTTGAAGAATAAGAGCAGCCCCATCCACCCCCAGTTCAACCCACGATGGAACATGACATCGAGGAAGGGCGGGACTTTGAGCAAGAACTGAAAGAAGAAAGATAGTACAGAGAGCCTAGTCCGCCCTTGCCTGATCTACCCCTAGAAGAGCTAGAGGGTGTCCAGGTTCCTGAGCACATTATTGCTGCAAGAAGAAGGAGATGAGAACTCATGGAGCAAGCCCAGCAAAGAGTGCGAGCACGGCCTCAGCAGGTTCCTAACAAGCCCATGCCACTATGTGAGGATCACCATCCCGTCAATTGGTTGCAGGAACTGACTATCTGGCAATAGTAGGAGCTCCAATTGTGACCCTTTTAGTTCTCCTTCCTCTACCCACAAGCCTTGGACCGAGTCTTACCCTTGGAGGTAGTGGAAAGGATCATTCATTTGGGAAATACTTTGGCGAACCGATGGGTCAACAAGCGGAGCATTATAATCACATAATGGAGGTGGGAACCCGCAAACTGCTAGCAGAATAAGATCTGTTAGGTTCCCAAAATATTTGGAGGTTACGAGGTGCAGCCAAAGTGGCAGAGGAGGATTTGGGACACTAATTTTAATGCATGGATGGCCTTCTATGTACGCTACCGAAAGAAAGGAATGATCCTATCTACATGTCCTACCCTCGCAGATATGGAGTGGATTACGATAGGCGGGTGCATGGCAGATATGACTTCCAAAAGATCTACAACATCAACATAGCAACTCCCGAGGAATGCATGACATTTGAAGTAGGCAACTTGCGCCTATCCATCAACTGCTTCCTCGAGGATTTCTCTTCCTGCCCGGACCCAGCCTTCAAAACTACTTGTAATTACCTTAGGACCATTAGGTTTTTTCTTAAGCAAAAGCCAGCAGCTAAGGAAGCCCACCTTTCCCCACTCTTTTTTGACAGTAACTTAGGAATAAATAGATGTGCTATGGTGAGGCTCATGATGAGGGGGACCATGCTTCCCTCTTTTTGTATGAAGATTCTTGAGGACATGAGCAATAGCCACGTTACGAGGTGCAATCATTATTTCTTGTCAACCACACCTCTTAATGCAAAGGCTAGTATCAAGGAATACCTGCAAAGTTGCATCTTTTTTACTAAGTCCCTAAGACCACCTCGTGAATCATCTGAGGAAGATCAGGCAACATCTTGAGCACACCCCTGTGTTAGAATGCCGGCTATAATCATCTAATCCAAAAAAAAGTAGAGAGAAAAGAAAAAGAAAAAGACAAAGAAAGAAAAAGTGGAAACATTGGATCCTCCAAAAACATCTTGAATGCCACAATCACTACACCTACGGTTTTACACCTAGCCCCATCCCCCGCTGCACATGCTTAGGGCACATCAAGGGCAGTACATTCTCCCAGACATGTCTCCCTAAGTGACACACTCCACATACAACAATGCATGAACTAGGTCCTCAAGTGTGGGACACCACTGAGGGCTTTGCCCAAGGTTAGACCCATCTTCCAATTTCACGATGCACTACATGGTAAGGCAGAGACACCCCTAGGTAGTGCGCCTTCTTTTCTTTCTAGGTACAAACAAAGGCCCCATCATCCATGCAATACGTCCCTAGCCCCCACCACCTTAACCAGGTAATCCGTTCATCGCAAACCCATCCCAAGCCCAATTCCCCTGGGACCCTATCAACATCGACTCGCATGTCTGCGCTTCCTCATCAAACCCTCACTAGCTCAAAAGGCAAGTTTCCTAAACCATCACCTGCTTACGAATGGGGCCATCTTGTGCGGTGATATCACCGTGTAGGCAAAACAGAACAGAGGCAAACTTAGGCAGCCCCAATCAAAAAGTGAATGAAGAAGATCATTTGGAATAGTGGTACGAGTAGGCAGCCCCCACGGAGGACCAAAAGATGGATCCGTCTAACTTTATCTTCAATTTCAAATATGGATCCGCCCATCCGTCTCTCTTCACGTAGGGATTCGTCCAACTTTATCTTCAATTCAAAGGACAAATCCCCTCAACACCAAAAGCAAAAAAGGACCTGCCCCAACTTCATCTTCAATTTTCATGTTCAATTTCAAGGGCTGGTCCACCCAGAACCAACCCTCGCACAGGCTTGTATACCAACTCAAAAAAGCCACCCGGCTACATCCATGCCTCCTACCAACCACTCCACATTAGTGCCATGGGACTAACACTAAACTAGGAGGGGCATAATGTTAACTCCAGCTTGATACGGAAGAAAAAGAAGTAAAATACGGAGGCAATGGAAGAATCAAACGAAGAGTAAGCAAAGGCGCAAGGATGGCCTCTAAAATCAAGCTAAGGACAAAAGCGTATTTTTAAAGTGAAAGGCGTCCCAAAAATTTTGAAAAAGAGCGCCAGGCTCCCTCTTGTACATATTGTAAAAGGGTAGACAGGCATAAACTAAAGAAATAGGCCAAGTAGAAGGGAATGGGAAAAAGGACCTTGCCACAATGGCCAGTCATGTAAAAAATGGGATGGGTTGCCATGGGATTTTAGGGCATGTATATAAAGTTCAAAAGGTGATTGAGCTCATCCTTGGTGTGTGGAAAAATCTTTTCTTCTTCCTCTCTTCTTCTTTCCTTCTTGTGTGTGCTTGAGTGAGGGAGTGAGTGTGTGAGAGTGAGGAATCGAGGAGAAGAAGCTCCCCACCTCCTCTCTTCTCTTCTCTTCTCTTCTCTTCTCTTCTCTTCTCTTCTCTTCTCTTCTCTTCTCTTCTCTTCTCTTCTCTTGTCTCGTGCAGCTATGGAGGATGGAGCTTGACGGAGAGGGATTGAGGTTGCTCAAGCTTGCATCGAGGATCATGGAGCTACCGGTGTGCACCGGAGAGGAGGGTACTTGATCAGGCATCAAGGTAAGCTCACTACACCCCATAGATAGGGAGAGTGCATCGGCTATGTGAGAGGTAGCTATGGGGCCGCTCGGCTTGAAACGCTTGACCAATAAGTGGTTTGTAGATCTTGGGGGCTAACCAAGAGAGCTCCCTTCAATCACATATAAAAGCAACCGCATGAAAAGCTTCCACACTTACTCATGATGCCTCAGGGGAACCTCTTGGAAGGAAAGAAAAAATAAATCTACACCTGAAAGATGATCTGGTGAAGTACTTGGAGGAGAGAGAACTTTCAAGGATGTCTATTGGAGGAGAGAGAACTTTGAAAGATGTCTATTGGAGGAGAGAGAACTTTCAAGGATGCCTACTAGAGGAGGGAGAAGTGCATGAAAAAGTTGATGAGGAATAGAGTATTTGCTCAATAGGCAAAGGCTGTTAGAAGAGGGGAGAGAGACAGGGTTAATCAATGTCTAAACCATTCAGGTTCCACACTCTTCTTCTCATATTCCATCATAGAGTAAAAACACACATACAAGAGTAACATAGAGTAAGTGACATGCTGACTAGATAGACTAACCATAGTCACGTCACTGACTAGCTAACAGACTTATTTAATGTAGTCACATGTAGGAGACAGCTGTACACTAGCTGTTATGTCGGTAGTACATAAAGACAGTCACACACTACACGGGGAGCTTGACTTCTAACACTCCCCCTCAAGCTCAAGACAGCATCTGCACATCAAGTGGCTGTCTAAAACCACAAAACTTATCTTTACCCAGAGACTTGGTAAAGATATCTGCTACCTGCTCATCAGTCCTCACATGCATAAGATCAACCTTTCCTGCAAGGACCATCTCACGAATAAAGTGGTAGTGTACCTCTATGTGTTTTGTCCTGGCATGGTAAACTGGATTCATGGCCAGGAGTACACTACTCAAATTATCACATAACAGTTTCACTGCAGCATCAACCTGAATGTCCAAGTCAGCCATAAGCTTGAGCAGCCAAGCAATCTCACATTCTGCCAATGCCACCCCCCTGTACTCTGCCTCAGTACTAGATAAAGCAACCGTAGGCTGCTTCTTGCTGCTCCAACTGATCATGCCGCTACCAAAGCCAAAGGCATAGCCACTCGTAGATCGTCCGTCAGTTGAGCATCCTCCCCAATCTGCATCTGTGTATCCAATCATTGTCAAGGGCTTATCTCTGACATAGAACAGCCCATAGTCTACAGTGGACTTAACATACCTCATGATGCATCTAACTGCATCCAAGTGCGCCTTTCTCGGCTTTTGCATAAACTGGCTTATCAGCCCTACTGCATAGCTCAAGTCAGGCCTAGTGATGGTCAAGTAAATCAGACTGCCGACCATCTGCCTATACATAGTCACATCTTCTACTTCAGCCCCAGTGTTCATGTCTAGCTTTACGTTCTGGTCCAGAGGTGTATCCAGTGGTTTGCATTCAGCCATGCCATACTTCTTTAGCATTTACATAGCATAGTGCTTCTGCATCAGCCATAAGCCATTTTCAGCTGATACAACCTCAATACCCAAGAAATACTTCAGATCTCCCAGATCTTTCATGTCAAATTCAGATTTCAGCATCTTCATAGCATGCTGAATTCCCATGTCATCATCTCCAGTGATTATGAGGTCATCAACATATATGACTAGTACTACAAAGCCACTGTCAGTCTTCTTTGTAAACAGGCTGTGATCAGCCCTGCCAACAACAAATCCAAGACTCTGCAAGTAACTGCTGATCCTAGCATGCCAGGCTCTCAGAGCCTGCTTCAGCCCATACAGTGCCTTTTTCAGCCTGCACACATAATGCTAAAAATCAGGGTGCTCATACCCTTTCGGCTGAACCATGTATACATCCTCTGCTAAATCACCATTGAGGAATGCATTCTTAACATCCATCTGCTGCAATTTCCAGCCTTTTGCAGCAGCCAAGGCAATAGTAGTTCGTATGGTTGCCATTTTTGCAACCTGGCTGAATGTTTCATCATAATCCAAGCCATACTACTGAGCATATCCTTTAGCAACCAGCCTTGCTTTGTACCTTTCCACACTACCATCAGACTTACATTTGATTTTATAAACCCATTTGCAGCCAACAGGCTTTTTCCCTTCAGGCAGTGGTACCAAATCCCAAGTTTGATTTTCAGCCAAGGCTTTCATCTCTTCGTCCATAGCCATGCACCAATTTTCATCCTTTGCTGCTTCGGCATAAGTACCTGATTCTTTGATCTCCATCACTTTTGTCATGTATGCATAATGCTCTGCAGAATAACCAGAGTACGTCAACCTGTCAACAGGGTATCTGACCCTCTGCGATCGTCTAAGCTGTGGTGCACTACTCAATTCACCTCTCTCATGAGGCCGAATGTACCTATTCTGCCTTGTGCCAGGCGTATAGACAGTCGGAATACCAAGTTCGTTGTCTAAAGTATCACTAGACTCATAGCCCGAAGTCATTCTGCCAGGTGTCATCATACCAGATGCATCCTCAATAACTTTCTCTTTTCCTTTGCTGTCCAAGACATCATGTCTCCCCCTCACTGACATACCCGTGTCAGTGGACGGTGAGCTCCTCAATCTCCCTGTCCATGGAGATACTGTCTGACTGATAGGTCCTGTCATAGCAGTGCCCTGCTGCAAATCAACTGTAGAGACATGAGTGGAAGGCATATCAGATGGCACTGCAACTGGTGATACATACCAAGAACCCATCTCATCAAAGATAACATCACTGCTTACCAAAGTCTCCCTGGTAGAGGGATCATAGCATTTGTATGCCTTTTTCTCCTGCGAATATCCAATGAAAACACACTTATGTGCTTTGGGATCCAACTTCTTCCTTTTCTCATCTGGAATATGCACATAAGCAAGACAGCCAAAGACGACTTCATGTGTCATACATCCGGCTTATAGCCATAGAGCCTCTCAAACGGTGTCATGTCATGAATGCCTGCAGTGGGAGTCCTGTTCAGAATATATGCAGCTGTCACAACAGCCTCTGCCCAATAGTAAAGCGGCATATGCTTCTCATTCATCATGGCCCTAGCAGCTTCCATCAGAACCCTGTTCTTCCTTTTAGCTACTCCGTTTTGTTGCGGAGTGTAGCTGCAGGTTAGTTGCCTACGAATGCCATTTTCAACCAAAAAATCAGCAAATTCATTGGAGACATACTCCCCACCACTATCAGATCTCAAGCAAGAGATGTAACACTCAAATTCCTTCTCAAACTGTGCTTTAAATTTTTGAAAAACAGCAAAGACCTCATCTTTTGTTTTCAATATGTAAAGTCAGGTATATCGACTGTAGTCATCAATGAAAGATACATAGTATCTGGAACCCCCCATAGATGCATTGTGAGCTGGTCCCCAAACATCAGAGTGCACTAACTGCAGTGGTCGTGTACTGTGTCTTACATGCCTGACAATTGGCAATCGTGACTGCTTACCAAACTGGCAAGCCTCACATACATGACCAATATCTGAATATTGGAATCTAGGTAACCCTGTTACCAGCTGCTTCTTCTGCATGGTCTGCAGCCTCTGCAAATTGACATGCCCCACTCTCTTGTGCCAAATCTCTAAGTCCCTGATAGTGCCAGAACCCTGGGCAAACATGGCGGAGTTCAGCTCTGGCAGTGTAGCATCAAGAGTGAACATTCTTCCATTTCTGTGGCCTTTCGCGATCAACTTGCATCCATTGCCAAACTCTTCAATAAAGCAGCCATGCTTATTGAAGCGAACCTGCAAGTTCTACTCTGTCATCTGGCCCACAGACAATAGGTTCTTCGTAATCGAAGGGACATGCAGAACATCATGAAGATTCTTCTTCCTGCCATCATGTACAACTAGAGGCACTTTGCCTTTATGTTCAATGCTATGCTGCGTGTCATCACCTGTGTATACATAGCCATGCTTTTCAGCCACCATATCCGTGAACCAATCACCATGAGGGGTCATGTGATTCGATGCCCCCGAGTCAATGTACCATAGTGCATCATCAGATGATTTTTCAGCAGCCTTATCTTTGACATACTGCATGGCAAACAGTCTATCACCAGAGTCATCTGCCTGACTGGACGTAGCATAATGTCCATGCTGCTTGCCCTTCTGATTTCCCTGCTTCTTCCAGCAATCCTTTGCAATATGCCCATACTTTCCGCAGTAGTGATAATCCTTATCTTTATTTGGATTATCTGACTGACGTTGCTGCTGCCATGAGCCTCTGCCACGGGAGTTAGATCTCCCCCTGCCTCGAAAGTTGCCACTACCTCTTGCATTTGATGACTGTTGATTGCTATTACTATAGGATGCATTTTGCTGGCCTCCTCGGCCAGATCCATAGCCTCTACCACGGCTACCATGACCACGCTGATTCGAATAAAAAACTGCATCCTTATTCTTTGAGCTTCTTGACCCTGTAGCTAAGCCAAGCTTCACCTCTTCATGAATCAATAATGCAACCAGCTCATTAAAATCAGGCATCTCAGCCTGCACAGATAGTGAAGTGTCAAAAGACTTGTACTCCGAACCCAAGCCATTTAAGGTCACTGCAACCATATCCTCATCTTCTACCTGTGAGCCAACAGATGCCAGCTGATTGGCTATGGTCTTAACCTCTGTGACATAATCTTGTATGGATCTATTCTTCCTCTCCATGTTATTGAATTTCTACTTCAGTTGTATCTTCCTTGCACTTGTAGTTGTGCCATAGTATTTGACCAATATATTCCATGCATCTGCTGGGGATTTACAGTTCATGATCTGCATCACCATAGCATCCGAGATACATAATGACAGCCAATGTAAGACTCTGCGAGCTCTTTCCATCCAAGCTCCATGCACTCGTCTTTGATCAGCTGTAGGATTCCTATCTGGAACTTCAGGTTCAGCCTCAACACCTGTCACTAAGTCCCAGTATCCTTTGCCTATCAGAAAGTTCTCCATGCGGAACTTCCATATTGCATAATTGTTGCTATCCAGCTTTTCTCCCACAATCTGGGTTACATTATCAGTTCTATCAGCATTTGCCATGTTGTAGACCTTGCCTGACTACCTGCAAACCAAGAGCTTCTTAACAATTCAACTTCAGCCCGGAACTGTTTATGACAGTTTTCTGCAATTAATTGCAAAAAAAAACCAGTAAATTTCAGTCAAATATCAGCCCAAACAAAGTCACCATCGGTTGATCCAACTCATAAAGACAACTGTCAATACATATGCCTGATGTTCGGTTCAGATTTAACTCCTGCAGATCCACTGCCAGGGTCCAAAAGCATGCAGTCCAAACCTGTAAACTGCAATTACAGCAGCCTTTCCAAAGTCAAACTCTACCTGAAGACATGTAATGCATGTTTCAAAGCTGCTAAGTTGACTGTTGGTACATATGCCACTTCAGACATAAGCATAGAGACATCAGCCAGTGTATTCTTAACAAGTGCCAATGCCAACAGTTTATGTAAAGATTGCAGTCAATAAACCAGCATAACCTGCTTCAACTAGCTCAAAAAAGTCCTTAAGTCAGACCATATATTTGCTTCAGTATGTCACCGTCAGTACATGACTATGTAGTGATAATACCCTATTTACATCTGACAAGCAAGTCAAACAAAATGTCTGCAATTTATATTCATCCCAAGAAGACAAGATTTCTTTTATTTCAGCTGCAAACTTCCAGTATTCAGTGGCATTTGATGCTCCTCTCAACCCAAGACAATTCTAACATGCATATGACAGCATATATGTCTTTCAGATGTCTGCATCTGTCACTCTGTGCTTCAGTAGAAAGCAAAATGCTTACTGCCCACAATCCAAGATAGTTTTCAGCCACAAAAGAAGCTTCAGATCTATGTATTTCAGCCACCAAACTCAGCTTGCAATTGATCAAGACAAGTACATGTAGTCTCTAGCATGTACCTATACTTCACAGGTGCTTCTGGGCATACTCAAGAGCTTCCAATGCTCTTCAAAGTGTTGTAGACTCCATGTATGCTGTGTATACAGCAGTGCCGACAATTTACACAGTTCTGCCCACTCTATTTCAGCTCATATCAGAGCTCAACCACAAGTAGTTACTCCATGTACTTCACAAAGACCTTTTACAGTAGACATACATGCTTCTCATGACCCATTTATGGTGACCATTGATTGCAATAAATAGTGCAGGCCTTCAGCCCAACCAGGCGCAATCACACTGGTTGCAGACCCCTGTTTTCAGTTCCTGCTGATGAAGATGATGATGGTGATGTTGATGCCACACCCAAATGCACTCTAAACAGCCTCCTCAAGGCTCTCAAGAAGCCACAAGCTCTGATCTTGACGCTGGAGTGTGCAATGAACAAATGCCTACCTGCAGTCCACAATGGCAGCCTGTCTGCACAAAGGAAAAATGAGTCTTCACTTCCTGGAAGTATCTTCACTTTCTCCAGCTCTCAGAGATCCACCAAGTCCTGCTCTGATACCATGTTAGAAGAGGGGAGAGAGACAGGGTTGAGCAATGTCTGAACCATTCAGGTTCCACACTCTTCTTCTCATATTCCATCATAGAGTAAAAACACACATACAAGAGTAACATAGAGTAAGTGACATGCTGACTAGACAGACTAACCATAGTCAGGTCACCGACTAGCTAACCGACTTATTAATGTAGTCACATGCAGGAGACAGTTGTACACTAGCTGTCATGTCGGTAGTACATAAAGACAGTCACACACTACACGGGGAGCTTGACTTCTAACAAAGGCGAGAGGAGAAAGTCTCCAGGCTTTGCAAGATTTAGGTGCTAGCTATGCTTGTGAGGGAGGTCCTTTAACTCAACCTTAGGATGAGACCCTTCACTTTTGCAAAGATGCCAACTTTACATAAGCCTTTAAAATTGAAATTATGGATAGACAAGAAGGATAATCTTGAAACATTCCAATATGATGCTTAATTTCATTGAGCTAAGCTAGAACCTCACTAGCACTGCCTTATGTCTGGCAAAGCTGGAATGGCTCCCCTCTTAGTATGGTTGCAATCTCTCCACAAGCATTGACAAACTATAGAGCATGCCCTTCAATCATTAGGAGTAACCATAAGCATTGGCAAACTCCAAACCTTCCATTTAGTCTCAGTAGAAGTATATCTCTCTATGAGCATTAACAAAATGAAGAGCTTGCCCTTCATTCAATAAGAGTACTGACCCAATGAATGCCACAATACATATCTCCTTTGCTAGTAAAAATTCCCCCACAAAATAATGAAAATGGTGTTGACCTAAAGCCTCTACTATAATGGCTACTATAATCTCCACCATAGTGGCAATAAGCCACTTCCAATGTAGTGTAGAATTCTCTCATATTGAAGTTGATGAATAGAGGAATGATATAGTAGTAAGAACCTTTTATGTGGCTGAAACCTTCAAGAACTAGTTGTCAAAACAATGACAGGCTAATCTTTTACCTTGACTGAAAGGTTTATACTATGGTGCTTGATTTTTTGTAGATGATGTAAGGAAGGTCTTTCAATAGTTCTTTGATTCCAAGAGATGTAAGAGCAAGATGAGGTTGAAGCATGTGGCCCGCCATGAAACCTTGAAAGAGGTTTATAAGAGTTGAAGAAGAAAAAGAAGACTCTTTAAAAAGTAAAAGTGACGTATGTCTTCCCTAAATCTAAGGCCTATTTGTTCTAAATGCCTACCATAATTATGTAGAATTGAGTGACGACCTACTATTCTTACCTAACTCGTGCCAGAATTCTCCAATATTTCAAAAAATGGCTCAAATGTGGTGTCTATTAATTGCAAAAGGTTTGCTAGTCCTTGTAGTACTCCATCTTTGCACTTGTACCTCATGTACCTATCAGAAATAGAATTTCTTGAGTGAAAACGGGACTAGATATGAAGAAAAGGAAATAAATATGGGTCAAAGACCTATGCTTTGATCTCACTTGTAAGGAAGGGACTTGAGACAAGAGAGAAAAAAGAGAGAGAGAAAAGAGAGAAAGAGAGTATATAATGAGAGAGAAAGATTGGATGAAGAGAGACAACGATTAGAAATGGAGAGAGAGAAAGACTGAATGAGAAGAGAGAGATGGCTACCAAACATGAAAGGACAAGGAAAAAGCTTCATAAAGTAAAAGGGCCAAGTTATATTATTCAAAATGATGCTTGTAAAAGTGTCATTCCTTTCTTTTATACTTAGTTCAAAGTGATACTAAGTATTATTCAAATATTTCCCTCCATTATATCTAGTTGACAAATAAAAATCTCTAGTAAATACAACCTGAAGGTGATGTAGAGAGCCTCTAGGCAATAATCTCATGTATCTTCTTATGGAAGTGTCATTGTGCCTATGTGGAGGTTTGGGACGTCTGGATGGACCAAGATGGAAGGATCCATTAATCTATACCTACCTTGTATGTGTAAATGATTGAGATTGGCTATGCTAAAACCTCTTGGGTCTCTCTCACAAAGAAATCTATAAGCTATCTCTAAGTGGCGCCTCAATGTCCTGGGGCTACTTCTAGTCTAACACTAGTAAAAGAAAGAGAGGATATTAATTCCTCTCTCACCACCATTATCTTCCATAACCATGGCCTACTTGCAAGCTTCAACCTTAGTAATTACCTCCTTCTTCAACCCATTGTCATTGTTAATAGCTAATAAGTACCTACATTTCCCTCCTTCCATGTAGATTATTATCCTTTTAATGTCATGTCATCATCCCAATCCATTCCATTCCTCTTGAAAATTCATGTTCATCCTCTTTTGAGGCCATAGTAGTCCACCTATTTTTCATGAAAGACATTCTTGTGGTGTTTCCAAAGTTGCAAGTGCAACAAAAACAAAAGAAATAGGTGTTGTAGAGGATGTTGTAGGTTCTAATTTTGGTCCAATTAATTCTAGATCACCATCATCACCTACTCTAGAGTAGACTCATTGGGATGATAGAGATGCAAAGATTCATACATTGATTACATTGTCTATTAATAAACATATCATGAATCCACATATTCACTCATGTAAGAAAATTAGGGATGCTCAAGATATACTTGCATGTTTCTATCTAGGAAAAAATTATGCCCACATTGCTTATCAACATAAGTAATTGACTCCATAGATAAATTTTTAATAAAAATAAAACATCTTAAGTAATAGTTAACTGCTATTGATGAGATTTTGCAAGACAATTTACATGTACAAATTTTTCTTATGGGTCTTCCTAACTCATATCAAATTTTTGCATTTATTCTTCTTTTGATGATAAAAGCCAATACAAATTCTTGGTCATTTGATGATGTAATTTTAGTTTTGTTGCAAAAAGAATGATCTAGGCAAAGCAAGTCCACTATGTGTGTTATAGGCCAAGATTTTGTGGCTAGTAAAAAAGAATGATCTATGCAAAATAATTCCACTATGCATGTTATAGGCCACGATTGTGTGGCTAGTCAAAGGATAAAAGAAAATATTCCTTTTTAGTAAGTAAAAATTTACACATATTGTTCAATCAAAGAAAATTGATAAGAATGAGAAGAAAACAAAGAGTAAGAAATTTTGTAGGTATTGTAAGGAAAAATATCACATCATAAATGACTATCCTAAACCAGCAACAAAAGAGGCCAAACAAGAATAAGAAGGCTAGTATGGCTATTATATATACCTCTCCTTCTAAGTTTAAAATTTGCAAGTGTTATGCAGGATACATAGTGGGTATTTAGTACACATTGCATTAATGATCTTTTATTACATGATACTTGCATGCTTATTGTGGATTCAAAAGTATGGTGATTTGATACTACTACCACAAAACATATTAGTTTTCTAGGTGCTCTGCTCACTCCTCTTGAGCCTACTCACGAAAATATTATGATTTATGCTAAGACCTCCTCTTATCTTGTTAAAGGAGATGGGAAATCTATGTTGACTACTATTAATGGCAATAGTTTCACACTTATAGATGCTTTGTATGTACCAAAGATCAAGAAGAACTTATTGATAGTTTTTGCACTTGCCAAGATTGGCTTGATTTTTAAGTTTAATGATAGATGTATAGTTCATCCTCTCTCTTAAAATGATGTAATCATTATATATGGTTCACTGTACTATGGGATATATAAGATTAATAATTATGCAAAATGTGTGGAAGACATGACATATGTAGTTACATATTTGTAGGTAATTGCAAATACAAAACTTTGGGATGCATGTTTTGGTTATATGAATTTTGCTAGTTTACTACCTAGGTTAACTTTATATACCCATATTAGGTAAAAATTCATTTTATACATTTGATATCCACTACAAGGTCATGAAGATATACCAATGGTTGTTTTCGAGGTAAATTTGTGGTGTCGCTAAGAGCGTCACAAAAAGCATTATAAAACACGTACCTATCTGCATCGCTATTTGATTGTATGTTAATAGCAATGCATATTGTGATGCTCTTAGCAATGCTTGTTGTGACACAAATAGCTATGCCAATAGCGATGGCATTTTGAGAAAAACATAGTGGCAAAAATCCAAGCGCGGCATTTTCAGTGCAACAAAACAAAAATGAGCGAAAGAGAGAGAAAGAGAGCTCGAAGCGTTGTGTGTGTGTAAGAGAGAGAGAGAGAGAGAGAGAGAGTGTGTGTGTGTGTGTGTGTGTGCTCACGTGCATGTGAGAGTAAGTGACCACCACTAGCGTTTGCAAGGCACGAGGAAAGGAGCGTGAAGGAGAAAAGGGAGGGAAGCAACAAAAGCCAAGGGTTTCTTCTTTAAGCCCTTGAGGTAGGTACATTGTTTCTCCTCTTTGTTTTTGTATTTTCTTCTTTTCTTTTTATCATCTTATTTGTGAAGAGCTCGGGGAAGTTACTATATGTATATCCTTTACATCATGTGCGTTCAAGGCCTATTTATAAATATCATTATCTGTGAATTTTTCCTAAATAAAATATAACCCTTTTCTATTCAATCTATAAACAACCCCTTTAAATTATATCCTTTTGTATGTAAATAAAAATAAAAATTATATTTTAAAATTATATTATTTTGAACCCACGTGATGCACACATATATTCATATTGAGTAACTCACCTAAGGTGAAGAGATGCATTGAGAGAAAGGGAGAGAGATAGAGAAATAGAAAGAGGAAGGGAGGGAGAGAGAAAGAAAGAAAAAGTAAGAGAAACAAAGAGGAAAAGAGTGGGGGAGAGAGAAATATAAAGAGAGGGAGGCAAAGAAAGAGAGGAGAGAGAGAGAGAGAGAGAGAGAGAAGAGGGGAGAGAGAAACAAAGAGAGAGAGCAGAGAGAGTGAGATAAAGCGAGGGAGTGAGAGAGAAATAACGAGGGGAGAGAGGGGAAGAGAGAAATAAAGAGATGAAGGGAGGGAGAGAGACAAAGAGAGGGAGGGAGAGAGAGAAAAATAGAGAGGGAGGGAGGAAGAGAGAGAGAGAAACAAGGAAATAGAGAGAGAAACAAAGAAAGAGAGGAGAAGAGAGAGAAAGAAAGAAAAGGGGAGAGAAGCCAAGAGAAAGGGATAGGGGCGATAGAGAAACAAAGAGGTAGAGAGGAGGGACAGAGAAAAATAGAGAGATGGAGGGAGGGAGAGAAAGAAATTAGAAACAGAGAGAGATAGAGAGAGAGAGAGGGGGGGGACAAAGAGAAATATAAATATAAAGGGGAGAGAAAAAATAAGAAATAGAAATAGGGAGGAAAAGAAACAAAAACAAAAAACTAACAAGGGAAAGAAACAACAAGGGAAAGAGAGGGGGAGAAATATAAATATAAAGAGAGGGAGGAAAAGAAAGAGAGGAGAGAGAGAGGAAGAGGGAGGGAGAGGGAGAGAAGGAGAGAAAGTAGGACAGAAGCTTCTAATAGGGACGATAGAGAGAAAAATAGAGAGGGAAGAAGGGAGAGGGAGAGAAACAAGGAGAGAGAGAAAGAAAATGAGAGAAGCCAAGAGAAAGGGGTGGGGGATAGAGAAACAAAGAAGTAGAGAGAGGGGGGAGAGAAAAATAGACAAATGGAAGGAGGGAGAAAAAGAAAAAGAAACAAAGAGATGGAGGGGAGGGAAATAGAAATATAGAGGGGAGACAGAAAAATAAAGATATAGAGTGAGGGAGAGAAAGAAACAAAAACAAAGACAAATAAACATAAAAAAAAGTAAAGAGAGAGAGAGGGGAAGTGAAACAAAGAGAGAGGAGGAGGGAGAGAGAAATAAAGATATGAAGAAAGAGAGGAGAAGAAAGAGATAAAGAGAGGGAGGGAGAGAAACAAAGAGATAGGGGAAGAAAAGTAAAGATACAAAGGGAGAGAGAGGAGGGGAGAGAATAAGAAATGTAGAGAAGAGAGAGACAAAATTTAAAAATAGAGGGAGAGAGGAAAAAATAAAAGAGAAATAAAACTAAATAATAAAACAAAAAATAAAACACCGATAAGGAGGTGCCAGTCTATCATCTCAAGTAATGTACGTATTACGGACCTATAAGAAGAATTTGTTGGCTGTATAGTGGAAGGAGCGCTCGAGCCAATAAACATATTAGAGAGCACTTTACCAACTCTGCTCTCAACTCTAGAAGACATTAGGGACTGTCTTAACCTCACTACAACATATAGACCCAATAGTGACGTTTAAAGCAACAGAATTATTCATGGAAAAAATTACCCCCGTCATCGCTATTCGTTGCGACGTGATCGATTCGTTGCTATTAGCGTCATTAATTGGGTTAGCAATGCAAATAGCGATGCTAATAGCGACACAAATAGCGATGCAAATAGTGACGGTTACAGAGGGGAAAAAAATTAGGTGGTAGGGCATGCAACCCTGCCACCTTCTAGCTATGTGCACTAAATATTATTGCATAATTTATTTGCCAATGTCACCTACACCTAATGTCTAAAAATTGTGTATCAGGTTTTCAAAAAAAAACCGAATCCTTTGATTGCAAAAGCTAGATATAATTAATTCGAAAATATATTTTACAATGAGCTTTTTCATCACTTGCTTAGGCCCGAGAAGAAAAAGAGCTTGTGATTGCAAAAGCTAGATATAATCAATTTAAAAAATTATTACTCAATGAGCTTTTTAATCACCTGTTAGGCCCAAGAAGAAGAGCTTCACTTCAAGCTTCCATTATAGTCAGGACCGTGAGGTATGAATAAGTCCAATTGATCTTCTGCTCATTCCAGCTTATTCCAAACTTATTCAAGTCTTTTTGGAGGAGCATTTGGACATCTGTAAGAGTTATACCATGGTATTGGAGCCATAAATACTTATTTAGGGAGTGGTAGTGTCTCTAAGATCTACTTCTTCCTTTTTGTTTTTACCTATGTCTAATTCATCTTCTATCTCTTCTTTCTTGTCTTCACCCTCAATCTCAATGGATGGAGGTGTTTTAAGATCAAAAGAATCAAGCTCATCCTCCCCCTTCTCAAACTCCATTTCCTAAGCTCAGACTAGTTGATGTACTCCAAGTAGATCCCTGAAACGAACGAATTTCTCTTTACCAAGTGATTTGGTAAAGATATCGGGTACTTGGTCTTCTGTCTTCAAATGAAGTAGATCAATCTGTCCTGCAAGTACCATTTCTCTGATGAAATTGTAATGAATCTCTATGTGTTTGGATCTAGCATGATAGACGGGGTTGCTAGCTAGCATCCATATACACCTCAAGTTGTGTACTACTCCATATATACCTCTTCAAGAAAGTCACCATTCAAGAATGCATTTTTGACATCCATTTTTCATAATTTTCAGCCCTTAGAAGCCGCTAATACAATGACTATTCTCACCATTTCCATCTTGGCAACCAAGCTGAAAGTCTCCTCATAATCTAGGCCATATTGCTGTGCATATTCCTTTGCAACGAGCCGGGCTTTATACCTTTCCAACGAACCATCTGACTTGCATTTCTCTTTATAAACCCATTTGCTTAAAGACATCAAGTACCTCATCCATGTACTTTCGAATGTATAGCCATGTGTATCAGTTGAAATCATGTATCCAACCGACAGTAGATTCTTGCAAATTTTGTTCTGCCATTTGTCCAATCATCAATAGATTCCTGGTAATATAAGGTACATGTAGTACACTTATCTACTTCTTCTTCTTCCCCCTCACGGGTTCCCTCATTCTTATTTGTAGTTGTCCCCTCTATTTTTGTGGTGGATTGGTGGTGGCAGTGACCTCTCTCTCTTTCTCTCCCTCTCTCTCTCAATCTCCCTTGCGCACGTTGATCTTGCTCACTTCTTCTCTCTATACACTCTTCATCAACAAAAATAAAGAGATAAGTAAAGAAAAGAGAAAAACAAAGAGAGAAGAGATAATACAATTACCTCAAAGCTTGAAGAAGAATCCTTTCGCACTTCTCTCCTTCTTCTTCTTCTCCTTCACGGGTTCCCTCCTTTTTCTTTGCAATTGTCCCCTCTCTTTTTGTGGTGGATTGGTGGTGATAGTGACCTCTCTCTCTCTCTCTCTCTCAATCTCACTTGCGCACGTTGATCTCTCTCACTTCTTCTCTCTATACACTTTTCATTAAAAAAAAGAAAGACAGAAGTAAAGAAAAGATAAAAACAAAGAGAGAAGAGATAATGCACTTACCTCAAAGCTTGAAGAAGAATCCTTTCGCGCTTCTCTCCTTCTTCTTCTTCTCCTTCACAGGTTCCCTCCTTCTTCTTTGCAGTTGTCCCCTCTCTTTTTGTGGTGGATTGGCGTTGGCAATGACCTCTATCTCTCTCTCTCTCTCAATCTCCCTTGCACACATTGATCTCTCTCACTTCTTCTCTCTATACACTCTTCATCAACAAAAAGAAAGAGAGAAGTAAAGAAAAGATAAAAACAAAGAGAGAAGAGATAATCCACTTATCTCAAATCTTGAAGAAAAATCCTTTCGCACTTCTCTCCTTCTTCTTCTTCTCCTCCACGGGTTCCCTCCTTCTTTGCAATTGTTCCCTCTCTTTTTGTGGTGGATTGGCGGTGGCAAAGACCTCTCTCTCTCTCTCTCTCTCAATCTCCCTTGCGCACGTTGATCTCTCTCACTTCTTCTCTCTATACACTCTTCATCAACAAAAGGAAAGAGAGAAGTAAAGAAAAGAGAAAAACAAAGAGAGAATAGATAATGCACTTACCTCAAAGCTTGAAGAAGAATCATTTCGCACTTCTCTCATTCTTCTTCTTCTCCTTCATGGGTTCCCTCCTTCTTTGCAGTTGTCCCCTCTCTTTTTGTGGTGGATTGGCGGTGGCAGAGACCTCTCTCTCTCTCTCTCTCTCTCTCTCAATCTCCCTTGCGCACGTTGATCTCTCTCACTTCTTCTCTCTATACACTCTTCATCAATAAAAAGAAAGAGAGAAGTAAAGAAAAGAGAAAAACAAAGAGAGAATAGATAATGCACTTACCTCAAAGCTTGAAGAAGAATCCTTTCGCGCTTCTCTCCTTCTTCTTCTTCTCCTTCATGGGTTCCCTCCTTCTTCTTTGCAGTTGTCCCCTCTCTTTTTGTGGTGGATTGGTAGTGGGAGTGACCTCTCTCTCTCTCTCTCTCTCTCTCTCTCTCTCTCTCTCTCAATCTCCCTTGCGCACGTTGATCTCTCTCACTTCTTCTCTCTATACACTCTTCATCAACAAAAAGAAAGAGAGAAGTAAAGAAAAGAGAAAAACAAAGAGAGAAGAGATAATGCACTTACCTCAAAGCTTGAAGAAGAATCCTTTCATGCTTCTCTCCTTCTTCTTCTTCTTCTTCTCCTTCACAGGTTCCCTCCTTCTTCTTTGCAGTTGTCCCCTCTTTTTTTGTGGTGGATTGGCGGTGGCAGTGACCTCTCTCTCTCTCTCTCTCTCTCTCTCAATCTCCCTTGCACACGTTGATCTCTCTCACTTCTTCTCTCTATACACTCTTCATCAACAAAAAGAAAGAGAGAAGTAAAGAAAAGAGAAAAACAAAGAGAGAAGAGATAATGCACTTACCCAAGAGCTTGAAGAAGAGTCATTTCGCACTTCTCTCCTTCTTCTTCTTCTCCTTCACAAGTTCCCTCCTTCTTCTTTGCAGTTGTCCCCTCTCTTTTTGTGGTGGATTGGTGGTGGCAGTGACCTCTCTCTCTCTCTCTCTCTCTCTCTCTCTCTCTCTCAATCTCTCTTGCACACGTTGATCTCTCAGACTTCTTCTCTCTATACACTCTTCATCAACAAAAAGAAAGAGAGAAGTAAAGAAAAGAGAAAAACAAAGAGAGAAGAGATAATGCACTTACCTCAAAGCTTGAAGAAGAATCCCTTCGTAATTCTCTCATTTTTTTTCTCTTTTGGGAGTTTCTTCCTTCTCCTTTACACTTGTCTCCTTCCTCTTCGTGGATGGCGGCAGTGGCGGCGGCCTCTCTCTCTCTCTCTCTCTCTCTCTCTCTCTTGCTTGTTTACAAACCTATAAAATGCCATGCTCCGGTTTTGACACTTTTTTATGAAGACCCTCTCTCTCCCGTTTTTTATTTATCTCCATCTCTCTCTTCCTTCCCCTCCCTTGTTCTCTCTATTTCTCTCCCTCCTTCCCTCCCCACTCTCACTCAACTCATCTCATTGCAAAGACAATCAAAGATAAAAAATAAAAGGCTTAAGAAACAAAGATATTGAAAGAAATGTCAACTCACTTCTCTTTATCTCTCTCTCCCCCCTCTCCCTTTACTTTTCTTTATTAACCTTCTCTCTCATTCTCATTGTTTTCCTATTTCTCTCTCTCTCTCTCTCTCTCTCTCGCTCTCTATTTTTCCTCTCTAGCTCTCTATCTCTTTCTCCCTCTCTCTCTCTTCTTTTCACTCACCTTCCTCTCTTTACCTCACCCTTCTTTTCTACCTCCTCCTCCTCTCTTCCTTCCCTCTCCCTCTCTCTATTTCCCTCTCTCTATTTCCCTTTCTTTGTTTCCTCTCTCTTTGTTTCTCCCCCCTCTCTCTCTTGTTGTTTCTCTCACTCATCCTCTCTCCGTCCCTTCATCTCTCATTTCTCTATTCCTCTTTCTCTTTGTTTCCTTTCTCTCCCTCTTTCTCTCTTCCTCACCCTTCATTCTTCTCCCTCCCTTCCTCCCTCCCTCTCTTTCCATGTACCTCTTTGCAAAGAAAAACAAAAAAAGAAAACAAGAGAACACAAAAATAAAGCAAGAAGAGGCAATGTACCTACCTCAAAGACCTGAAGATGAAACCCTTTGTACCTTCTCTTTGCACCTTCCCTCACTTCTCCCTTGCACACTTCTCTTTCTTCTTCGTGTATAGCGGTGGCAGCGGTGAAAATGATGATGAGCTCCCTCCCTCTCTCTTTCTCTCTCCCTCTCAAATCTTTAAGGTCTCTTGCTCTCTCTTTCATTCTTTGTCACAAATTTTTTCGCGGCAAATGTTACGCTCGGGTTTTCAAAAAATTTTCCTCAGACCGGCATTGCTATTAGCGTCGCTAATAGAATTAGCGACACTTTTAGCAACACTGCTTTTTTGCATCGCAAATGGCCGTCGCTATTGCCCCATTCCCTTGTAGTGCCTTTCTCAAATGTTGAAGCCTGAGATGAAGCTATGATCAATGTATTGCTACCCATGGATAGGAAGTCATTTGATCCATTAAGAGAGGCCTCCATACCATTATATGATGGGTACCGAGTATCTCACTTAAGGATGCTTCTTGCACTCCTAAGTATATAGGCAAAGTATGTATGGAGAGATGCAAGTATGAACAAGTTGTTCAGGTACATATTACACTCCTTTGTCTTGATATATAAATAATAATAATTTTTTGTTACTTCAAAGGTGTTTGGAGTTTTTTCAAGCTGCTAAAATATCACATACTGCCATCCAGAAACATAATACTGGAGTCTGGTGATGATGTGCAACAAGTATTGTAGAAGCTTGCATGGATTATAACACCATTCATGTATGTGTCAATGATGGTGTGCTCTTTCCAAGAGAACGTGAGTCCATGAAAACATGTCCAAAGTGTAGTGCTCATAGGTATCACTTTTTCTATAGGGGAAAACCATCCCTCAAGACTCTTTCCACTTATATACGCATCCAGCACATATTGGCATAGCAAGCATGGTGAGTTTATCAACAATGTGGCATGCACAAAATAGATCCATAAATGGAATCCAATGATTACCAAGAAGACTCACTAGCATGGAGTCACATTGACTTCACCTTTCTAAGCTTTGCAGCATGAGAGCCAAGAAATTTTTGTCAACTTAGTCGTGCTATGGATGGCATGAGTCCATTATTCGAGCTCTGCTCGACTTCTTACACTGTGTGGCTAGTAGTCCTTGTGAACCGCAACATCACACCAAAACTTTCTATGAAGAAGGGACATCTAACTTAGCTTTCTCATTCTTGGGTGCTACGAAGTTAAGAATATGGACATCTAACTTTGTTCACTAGTTAATGAGCTCAAGATTTTGTGGGAGGAGGGGATTACTATGGAAGACATGAGCAAGCATATTGGGCGGCAATCCATTAACATACAAGCCATTCTTATGTGGACCATCCATGACTTTTCGGGATTCAAAAAGTGCTCATGTAGGCTTACTTTCATTCTCGTTGTTGGTGTCACACGTGGCTTATTTATGTTTGTGTTGACTAGATATAGATATTGTGATATGCTTGGTCACATTGGGTTACCATGTGTATCCATTGTGTGGACCAAAGTTAAAATCCCGAAGGTTGCGGGCCATGAAGAAGATGGTCTATTAAGGGCATGTTGTATTCTTGCTAGAGGGCCATGATTTAAGAGTGGGATTCTATAAAGAAGCTAATTTTTCAGTAATCTAAAATATGGAAAATAAAAGAAGTACACTAAGATTCCAAGCAAGCTATAGCCAAGGTAGCTAGGAGAGCAGGCCATCTTTGGTCCCAAATCCTTATCAACCTTGAGAATCTAGTTGAGATCTAATATTTGAATCCTAGGGAGTTCATAGCCGATTATAGCCTTGGTGACTACATCAAAGCCATGTCAATCCATATCCACTTTGTAACTTGCACAGGACTGATAAAGAATTGACTTATCCATCAAAATCATCAAAATTATAACTCATCCACCAAAACCAACAAATTTATACACAACCTAAAGTTTTGTGAGAACTACAATAAACAAGGAATTTTGTGAGAATTACTCTCATCACTTGATAAATGCTCCTTGGTATCAAAGGATAATCATTTAGCTCCTCACTACTTTGACAATGAACACACGAGAGAGCCATTTTGCATGCTCATCTCCGTATATAGGTTCCTTTATAAGATGACTCACTTCAACTCTTATGGGCTCAGATGCATAGACAACCACCCTAGAGAGGGGCACAAACTTTGAATGGTCATCTAGTGCCTTCGTCAAGCCTCTTGAATAGCATTTGATTCTCAAATGTCATGGTCTCCATGTAATAAGGGTAGTTGGTCAAAGACAATATGAATAGTTAGATCATGCTTAAATTGTTTCGCTACTTCTACAAATCCCAACTCGAAGTTTAATTCTAGAGAAGAAGGAATTGAGAGACTACTCACAATGATGGCCCCTAAATGGCAGAGAGCTAGAGGATACAAGAGGTTGGATGTGTGAAGGAAGTCCCATCCAAACCAACTTCTACTCAGTTGCCATCGGATAGATTTAAAGTAATAAAATGAATGAATGATTGATTGATTAGCTTATACCTAGTTGGATATTGTTAGTACTTGCCATAATGAAGGGTAAAGAGTAGTTACTAGCATGGTCTTAGGACACTCATTTGAATTCATCAATCACAGAGAGACTATCATGTCAACTAGATTGACTGAAAGGGATGTTGACATCACAGTCCCATTAAACACCCCCACAATTGAAACGGTCCTTCCACTAGAACTGATAATCATGCAAGCTCAAGATAACCTACTTGTGAGTACCCTCACCTCACCACCTCAACTCACGTGGAGACAAAAGTACAACTTATCTTGTATTGGATCTATCTTTAATTGAATAATGGTCTTCTATTTGATTTTAAAGCCATACACAAGCCGCATATCATATCTTGATGGGTCCCCATGGCTCTTCTATGCGCCCAAGGATACTATGATGGTTGTAGATACCTATGGCTCCTCAAACAGACGTTTCCCTTGCCATCGTGATACTAGTAGCCTTCACAGTATCCTACATTAGCTTATGATATTCAAAGAAAAATGTTCTAATTTTTTCTTGATTTTGGATTTTGGAAAAAGATATAGTGCCATTGTGAGCAGATTCTTGGATGCGCCCTAGGTCTCCCCCACGACTAGTGGCGGAGCCCTTTACCAAGGAGCTAGATTTGTCCACAATGGCTGCTAGGATTGACCTTGGATATGAGAGGTCTCTCCATAGGGAGGATGTTAGAGTAGGAGGAGACAATGGTGCTATGGCTGGAAATTCCCTGGGTGTCAAGGAGCATCCTAACCCTTGCGAGCCCAAGATGATCTTCTCGAAAGGTCCTGATGCTAGATCAGGGAAAATTAGTAGATTGTGCTCATGCACAGGTATCCACATACTTGGATACGGATCCCAGTGTAAGGAACATAATCCGACACAACATTGCATCTTGGAGAAGATATGGATAAATACATTACTTGATGCAACTATTTGCAAAAGAATATTTGAAATTGTATTTATATCGATGCCTAATTTATGTGAAGGAACATCCTCCTACGAGGCTAATAAGGAAGTTGGTTTTTCTTTGTGTGAAACTAAAATGTGCTAGGAATAATGAGCAAACTAAAGAAAACCATAGAGAGAAGCAAGTTGCTAGAATTTTGAGTCTTGCCAAAGGAGGGGTGGTGTTGGTTTTCCAAGAGACTTCAATCACAATTCAAGTGTTAGTTTTAGGCAATCTAGGAAGAGCCGAATGTTGATTGTCCTAGTGTGTCATCAATAGAACCCAACAAGTGTCATTTTAGGGGGTCGGAGAGCTAAGACTTTATCCTATTGGTAGAGGAGTTCCTGCGCATTGTTTCCCCCTCGTTTCTCACTCTCTTTGAACTAAGTGTAGCAATGGTTTGCTTTGGCCCAAGGGATGATATCAATGCTATCACCTTAGAGCTAACACTAGATGGTTAATAGGAGACTTTGAGCATCAAGGATTAGGTTCTTGTATCAGGTCAATCCTTGTGGGATTGAGGCAGAGCTTCCCCTACAAGATAGACTCAAGTAGCTCAAGACCATGAATGTCCAATTATTCTGACTAGTTCCACACAGCTGTAGTCTTGATTACTACTTGATGGGTTACAAAAATATGTGCTATCAATATTCTTTTAGGTAGGCATGTCACACTTGATTGTAAAAGTATATTAATGAAAAATATATAGATCATGAACTCTCTTATGGTGATACAATCATTACATCTAGTTCACTTTACAATGGGTTGTATAAGCTCTATAACTATGAAGAATGTGTGGGGGACATGGCATATGTAGTTGCATATTTGCAAGTGATTTCACATTAAAGACTTTAACGTGCATATTTTGATCATCTAAATTTTGTTAGTTTGCTACCTAGGTCGAATTTATATATCCATGTTAGTAAAAATATGTTTCATACATCAACTTATGTCATAAAATTTTGGAAATGGATAGAACTACTTGAAGGAAAAGTCTCTTTCTATACTTAAGCTTTTCAATCATCCATAAGCACATAATCTTTCTCTTTCCACAAGAAATTGTTTTAAGATAACTTATCATGAGCATGGCTTAATGACAGGGACCCACTATGGTAGGACACAAGAAAAGACTATCAAATTGCTGTTCTCGGAGGAAGAGTAGGCAAAGTACGGCCTCTCAGTTGAAACAAGGGCCTTTAATCAGTTCAAGTTCAAGTATGTCTTGAACTTGGATGATATAGCCATGAAGGAGCAAGCCATAAAATTGATTCTGGAGCAATGTAATCTGTAAAAGTACATGGAGGTAGTTGGCCAGATGGTGGACTAAAACCGGTGCATAGAGTTCCTTCGTATGACCATGCGAAAATGAGAGGAAACCCACTAGGTACAGATTGAATTGACACCCGAGTTGGTGGAGAAAGCATTGGGCCTAGCCAACAAGGTGGAAAGACGAGCAAAGGGAGACATGTATGCCATGCTAGGAATGGACAAAGTGATGGTCCACAATAATGATGGTATTAGCTTGGTTGATATTCCTAATCCAGAAATCCAATTGCAAGCCAAAATGATGCATGTAATGTTCTTTAGCCAAAGCTACAACTTGATAATGAGCTAAATCGATGTGCCTATGTTGGAGAGCATCGTTGCCAGATCCCTAGATGAAGAAAACTTGAACAGTTTCGTGCGGAAGACCATTGAGTCTTCAACAAAGGCATTGGCCAATAGCAGGAAGACCCATAGGAGGAGAGTCCCATTCTTCTAAGGCAACAAGAAAGGCATCATCCTCAAAGGCCTCGACCATTGGGTTTGGTGGGGCCTTAACTGCTATCATCAGGGAAGCCTTGGGGGAAGAATGGGGAGAAGGAGAAAGAGTTCCACAGGTCGTCTCCCTACCAAGAATGAGAACAATCCAGCGAGAAAACAGTAAGTGAGATGAAGAGGAGGAAAAGAAAACACAACCTAGTTGTGGAGGGGCTAAGAAAGCAAAGAAAAAGACTGCAGAGGAGAAGCAAGAACAAGAAAGGAGAAAAAAGAAGAAAGAAGATCTGCAAAAGGCTCGAAGAGGAAGAGAGTCACTACAAGATATAGACCTTATAACGACGTTTAAAGCGACGAAAATACAAACAACAAAATTTGCCCCCGTCGTCGCAAAAAGCGTTGTTATTGACGACGCCATAGAATCATCGCTATTTGCATCTCTATATGCGTCGCATTTGCGATGCATATAGCGACGCAACCAGTAAATTTGCGTCGCACATAGCGACGCCAATAGCGATGCAAGCAGTAAATTTGCAACGCAAATAGCGACGGTAATAGGGAAAAAAAAATTTGTGGCAGGGCAGATATAGCACTATGTGCTGTATGAGAGCCATACAAAATAGTTTCTGCACTACTGCATACAAAGCGCTTGCAAACAAAAAGGAATGTATACTGAAATGATAAAACTGATACATGAAATAAATACATGATCGCATAAAATGCGATTGGTACAATCATGAAAGGATATCACTAATACATAGAAAATGTCTATATAGATCAGGCGACTAAAAACTAAAGGTGTGTGAGCTCCAAGGATCCAAGGGCGAGCTACAAATCCTCGTCCCCCGAAAGCTCATCCTGTCGCAAAGGAGCATCGAACGGATTCTGCAGAAAAAGAAACAACACATCAATCCACCATACAATAATGCATTCAAATATCTCATGGTAACTACGGACAAGAAAGATGAGTGACTTACAGGGCCGGTGCGTCTATACAATCGGTCGATCAATGCATTGAGACCGTGCCTCTCTGCATATCGAGTCTCAAGGCCTTGCGGATCGCGATTTGTAATGGAGTGCTGCAAAGAAAACAAAATGCTAACTGTTAGAAACATGATTGTCAGTACAAAGAATATTTCAAAAAAATAAACAAGCAAAACAAAAGAGAAACTTATGAAGTCCTCCAAATATGTCCTGTGGCCACCACTCCCAAGATGATGGACCACTCCGGCCTCGAGTCGTGCCCTCGCCACCTCCTACTGTTGACTCCAACGTCCTGGCGAATCTGTAGCCTCCTCCCTCAGTCGGCGCCACTCGTCTGAATCTAACCACTCGGGCTTTGCAACCCCACTCTTGATTGCCTTGCGTGCATCGGATCGTCTATGTGACATGTATGTACGCATGCAATCCATCATCCAGCCCGTAGAGAATCTATCTACTACGGCTGGCACCGGAAACTCCTCGTGCAAGGATGCTACTATGTAGTCCTTGCTCCCTTCCGGTATGTTCTTCCAATGATCCAGGACGTTGTGCCGAAAAACTTGTTGGCACAACTCTCTCATGTGAGCCATCACCCTCCTCCCCTCATCATTCATGATGATAGCTCCTGACCTACTATCAACCAGGTATCCATAACCCCTAGGAGTCTGCCTAAGATGGGTCCTCTCCCATCTTTGTCCACGCTCCTGGGCATATCCAGGAGACCCCTCTACATCCGGTGTACCGACAGGGGTAATCTCTCTCGGAGTGGCACTCAAAGGGGTGCCACCAAAGGGGGTGCCACCTGTGTTGATGGCTGCGCAAAAGCCAGAGTAACTGGAGTAGACGTCCCCACAGGTGTGACAAATCCTGGAGGTGATGCAGCTCCAGCTGAACGACGAGACGGAGACACCACATCCGTGTCTCCACAGCAGCATCCCCCTGATCTCGATACAGTCCCTCCCTCTGGCCCAAGTCGTGAGCGTCGAGATCGTTTGCTCGAAGCTGAAGCATCTGATCGCGCTGAAGCAGATCTAGCAGAGCGCCCTAACGAACAACGAGACAGCTCCTGGTCTGCCATCTCTGTGAATCTTGCGAGTTGGTCTGGAGACATGCATGCCATCATGTCCTGAAACTCCTAATCGCTCATCCCTCGACTCATCCTGAAAATGTCACTGCAAAGATAAAAAATGGTGTTAGAATAATCAATTTAAACTATACAAAGCACAGTAATATAAATCATTTTTGAAAAATCCCTCTTAAAATGCATATCTTATGTACCTTTATGGAAGATCTAAACAACGAATTGAGTAATACAATTCTCCAAGAATGAAGTATCCTATGGTCCCATGTTAATCTCCTGACAAAACTCTGCATACACTGGAAGGTCGATAGACATGTCACCACAAAAGAATGAGTATGCCTCGTTCTCAAAAAATTCTTAGACTCTTGTATTTTCATCATTGTTAGCCGATGTGGGCTCCAAGCTTGCGGTGGCCTCCACCCCTTGTAATATCGACCCCTCTATTTGCATATTATCTTCATCTATGCCCGGAACATCGCTTTGATCATATACTCTCGCACTTCGAGGAGTTGAAGGTATAACATACCACCATCGAGGTTGTCGGGGGTTTGGATAGAAGATTACCTATTCACAAACACGTACAAAGCGAGTTCAAACCATTGTGACATAAACCATGTCGTATTTCAATTAGCAAGCAAATGACTATATGCACCTGTTCACAATGGGCCGGCAACACAAAGGTGTTGCATAAATCTGTCCTTTTTTTTGGAATCTATTTCGAGAAATCTAGATGGACCTCGTCGAGCTGTTGCTCCAGCTCCTCCAAGTACCACTTTGAACCACTGCACATCGAATAGTATCATGGAGAACCTACAGTAATCCATCATAATAATACTTTACAAGTTCCCAAAATACTCCATCTCATCCACAACCGTGTTCGAATCCGTTGCTCATCATCGGCTCTCTTGCTCAAACCTTGCCATGACACCACAGTCCATTGTCGACACATTTTGTCAATACGCTCCACGCAAAAATGCCATCCGCGCGACCACGCTGCACTATATATTTTGTACTATACATTGAAACACGCAAATTAGATGTCGCATATAAAATTTAGATATGACATATTCTAAACCCCTCATCACCTTTGGACTACATCCCCTCGAGAACTCCCACTCCTCCATTGAGACCTCTGTCCCTTCACTGGATGCTGCGGTTAAGGCTCCATGCAACCATCGTGTTGACATAAACCGCGGCATGTCCTCCATGCCTTCAGGATATCGAATCGGTCGATGATGCGTACTACGTCGGAATTCAGCTCGCGCTTCCTCTTGATCTTGCCTTGCAATCTGGTACTTGGCGAGCCACATCTCCATGGAGGCATGGTGCAACATAGAAAAGCGATTCACCTTCTCTTCCATTGAAGCATCCATTCTTTTTTCTACCCCATTTCCAACCACCACATCTCCAATCAGTCTATCATCGTCCTTCAGCGTCCATAGCATTTCATTGTCTGGTTCCACCGTTGGTAGCCATTGTGAGATATGCACTAACGCCTCTGACACCAACCAACCTTCCGCCATGCTACCTTCTGGACGAGCTCGTTGTCGCACAAAGCCTTTCAGGGTTTTCATGAAGCGCTCTAGGAAGAACATCCATCGCATATGGACAGGTCCAGCAATCTCCACTTCGTCCACAAGATGCACAAGAAGGTGAACTTGTATCGTGAGCATGCTAGTGGGTAGGTATTTCTCAGAGAGACAGACCGTCTCCACTGCTCCCCACCTCATGGATTCAATAGAGGACGTCTTAATCTCTTTCTGTGAGATCCATTGCACCAAAGTCAACAACTTGTAAATGGCCCCGCGAATTTCTGGAGTAAGGCATCCTGCGATCGCGATCGGTAGGACAAACTTCCGCAAATGAGAAAGCATTATGAATAATGGCAACTTTTCAAATTTCAAGATGCCCATGCTAATTACAATCCATTCTATTCACAAACCTGACATATCTTATGTCAATCATGGGATTTTAGCCCCGACAATTGGTCATCTTTAGAAAATGCGGACCTGAGAGAACGCATCATACCCGTCGGAGTGTGGATAGACTTGATTACTTGCTTCACAATGCGCTCTTCTTTGGTGGAAAAAACCTAAGGAGCACTAGGAAGCTGCACTCCCCCTTCAGCACTCGACTGCGGCCAAAGCGCCTCCATCTTACCTACCTCCTTCAAATCCATTCGTGACCCTATAGTGTCTTGGAGCCCCAAGAGGAACACCAAGGAACAGGGAATTCTCTTGCAAGAAAATCTACCTTGTAACATCAACAAGATTGTTTATTATGTTTTATATGATCACAATGAAGAAAAGAACACCAGACACAACAAATCTTCATGCAGCATCATGTAGACCTCCCACGGATTTGATAGAATCAACCATATTCTTCAATATCTTCACAAAATCCATCAATATAACAAAGAAAGAAAAGAAATACACCACCTTTGAATGGAAATACATCACATAGTATTCATCTTCAATATCTTCATAGTCTTCTCTCTCAATCTCTCACATACAATCACTCTGTTTCATTAGATTTGACTATCTCTGACTCTCTCTCTCTCTCTCTCCATCAATAATACATCATATCCTCACTAAAATCTCTCATAATCACTCTCAATAATCCTTCTTAGGTCGTAGATACCCCTCCCAAGAGGTATGTCTGATATGAAGGGTCACCAGAGCCACTACAGTGTCCTTTCATAGCTCACTACTGTCACTTCACTCCAGTCTTCACTTGAGTCTTCAGCAGCTACTTCTTTCACTTCTTTCAGCTCTTTTGCACTTGTATTCACCTCTTCCCAAGGCTAGAAAACTTTCCCAAGCTACACTCTCATCCATCAGAACACATACAGAAGCATACAGAACAATCTACAGAACAGTACCAGAACAGCTACAGTACAGAACAAAACAGAGACAAAAACTCTACAGAAGACCTATAGAAGGTTACAGAAGGTCATCAAAACCTCATAACTCATACTCAAACCATTCCAAACTCTCAAAAACTATTCAATAAGCTTTCACAATATCTCAATCTTCATCAATCAATACTCCATCCCTCCTTACAGAAGACAATCAGAACAAAACAGAACAAAACAGAAGCTATACAGAAGGTATACTGAACAAATCAGAACCTCTCAAAACATCACAGAACCTCATATCTCTACTAATAAACATCATGAACTTCAAAAACATAATCAATATCATCCAAAACACTCTCAAACCACTTTCAAACCAATCAATCATCTCATAAAATCAACCATTCAACTCTCAAGAGCAACAAAAATCAGCCAAAAACAAGTCATTTCAACACTCAACATATCCCCACACTTAATAAGGAAGTGTCCTCGCGACCCAGGAAAAAGGGAATACAAGTTCAGTCAAAAGCTCAACTTTGATCTTCAATATCTCGCCAAAAACAATCCATCCAACCACGACCCCAACTTATCACCTATATCTAATATAAAAATACAACGAAAGGAAAACCCGTTATACATTATTACTTCTTATCAAACTAGAAATCACAACAAACTTGTAAAGGATATAAGAGGTTTCTTCTTCTTCCTCATCAGCATCTTCAATTCTCCAACCATGACTCCATCACCACAATTCTCCAAAAATGTAGCTTGCACGAAATCCAATCCAATAGGCAATCATGACGTTCTTTTTACATAAATGAACTCACAACACAAACACTACACACAACACAACCATCTGAATGACTCCTCCAAAAAGAGATTTTCATTAAAAAGCGTCCACCATACATCGGAAAAGGTATCAATGAAGATGATCCCTCTTGAAAGATTGATGATTTCGGAAACGATCCATAGACAAGGATTCATCTACAAATGTTTTGGGAGGATTTTGAAAAAACTAAAAACAGCACATCCTTTCCAAGAGGACCAGGTATCTGCTAGGCAAACAAAGGGCATGAAAATAGAATATATCCAGTTGCTAGGAATCAATGCTCACATTGACATTCATGCACAACTTTGGAATAGGCTTTAAATCATTATGAGAGTGCCTATGCATATACGCTAAATACCAAGCAAAGTGAGCAGTTAATCTCACTCAAGGTTCTGCAGACTGTGAATACTGCTGAGCAAAATGAATATAGTTCTGATAAGCTTGACTGGCAGCTGTCCATTCTCCTGGAATTACTGGCCAATTTATCTGAGGTCCTGTAAGGGAATCATTCGAGCTCCATCCCCTTCTTCTGGAAATCTGATAATCAAACCCGTCATAGTCACTAACCAACTGAGGTGGTTGAGATATAGAAGTGTTAGGAGAGGGAAGTGGAATAAGGAAAAGTGGATGAAGTGAGGGGTAGGCAAAATCATAAAAGGAAGAATGATTTAAAGAAGGAGTGGCTGAAATTTGTATGGAATCACTAAGGAAGGGTGTTAGCTGATAAATAGGAAATGTGGAAGGTACATGAATGGATGGAGAAGGACATGGTGGAGAAGGGGAAAATACTCTATCCTCAATAAAGGAGCAGTATGTTAAAATGGAAATTTGAGGGAAAGAGGAAAGTTGGAAAAGAAGGGGTAAAATGGTTGTGGAATTAGATTGACAAAGGGAAAGATATATATGATATCGGTGAGCCATTTGTTGGTAATACAAGAGGGTAGGAACAGAAGGTCCTAAGAGAGATCTTCTATGATAGGCATCAAAGAAGGTAGAATCAAACGGATTATGTTTGGAAAGATAAGCTAAGAGATCCACCCTCACTTGATTAGTACTCTGGGCATAGGTAGGGGCTGTGTTCTGTCTTTGATTCAGGACCACAGAATCAATCATGGTATGCCAAGAATTATCAGGACAATTAGCCACTTTGGAGGAGTAACTCTGGAACATGTCAGCTATGCGCAAATCCAAATGGTTGACATACAAAACAGCTTGTAGAACCACGTCTCCCACATACCATGCCATATCCACCTCATCTGAAATTAACAAGTCTCCTCATAGATACATGTAGGACATCGACATGGTATCTGTCGTCAGAATCTTCAAACACCATCCTTACCACCTCTGTCAGCAACTCAACAGACCAAGCCCCACTCCATCCATCCTCTAGAAGAGGTAAATCCATCGTGGAAAGCTTCATGTAGAAAGCCAACTTCTGTAAGTGGTAGTGGACAAAGAAAGAATGGTCTGGTGGAACATATTCCTGAAACTGCTCAAATGTAGACCATAACAAATCCATTCTGGATTGTAATCTTTCCACTTTATCTTGGAATAGAGGACACAAGGTAGCCTGTCTCTGAAGAGCAACCAAGTCCTGCTGTGAGAGAGAAGGGATCAAGGGAACATTAGGGCTTGGAGGAACAGACTGGGACTTTGCCAGTTGATCTTGCAATTGCTGGATTTGGGAAGCTTGTGATTCCACTGTGTCATTAGCAGTCTGTAAGGCTGAAAGTTTGGCATCTAAGAGAGTTTGGAACTCTTGCGCTTCTCTGGACATCCTCTCCTTCTCCTCGGAAAGGCTAGTAACCTGTGATTGAGCCTCTAGTAACTGGATCTTCAAAGAAGAGATCTCATCTCGTTGGGTGGCAACTAGTTGGGTTTGTTGTTCCATCTGCTTAAACAAATCTGCTAGGGTATCCTTAGTAGAGGCTAACTCGGATGTTGCCTTATACAACTGATCCTTAGACTGCATGAGTTCTTCATAAAAGGAAGCGTACAGCTGTTGAACACAGGCTGTCACTGACAATTCAATGGAACTCTGAATGTCTTTACAGAGGAAAGGAATTGCATCTCCCGAGACTAGACTGTTCAGTGAGGGAATTGATATATCCAATGAACCTTCGCGATGTGCTCGGAACAGGTTATTATAAGTGAGATAACCAGGGAGATCATTGCCAGAGGTAGCAGGCACTGAAGGAAGAACCAAAGGAGCTTTATCCGCTACCCGCTTCAAGCGTTTGCGCTGTATGACCAGGGAAGACGAAGAATCATCATCCTCTATATCAATGGGTTCGGACTCATCGGAAGGTGGAGGAGGAGGTACTGGATCGGATGGAGGAGGTGGAGGCACACTCTTTTGTAAACCTGAGTAGGTCAAGAAGGCAGACAAGTACGATCCATAGGTGACATTAGTAACATTACCCCTGGTGACTTTGACGAAATGTTGATCCATTTAGTGAGGAGGTAAGTGCTCCAATCAATAACGACTCCTTTCAACACCATCCTTGAAGCTGTGAAAAGCTCTTTGGACAAGTACTGGGATGGCGTTTTTGCAGGCATAAACCTGTCTTGGAGAAACTGACAGACCATCTTCCACACAGGATCAGTGATCATGGAAAAGGAAACTCCTGAAGAGTTGATAACCTTCTTAACATCCAGCATTTCCCTTGTCTATTTTTGTAACAGCTTCAAAATCTCTTCATTAGAGAAAAGTTGACGAGTGGTAACAAAGGGTTAACCTTTGAAGGGAAGAGACAGAGCCTTCCCTAGGCCTCGAGGTGTCAAAGTCATAGAAATACCCTGGACCAGTCCCAACTTCTTGCTGTAGGAGGCCAAAACCTCATCACACAACGATGGATCCTCTAGAAGCAATGGAAAGGAGGTAGCCACAAAAGCAGCGAGTCCCGCCTTCGTGAGGGGCTCAAAAGTGGGTAGGAAAGAGTAATCCCTACTGACTAGTGGGACATACTAGATAGGGGGAGGAGCGTGAGAAGGCGCCATTCAGATGGTTACACACACACCACAAACACAGACAATCAAGGAGAATGCCTGCAAAGCAACAGAAAAAAAACCAAGGATAAGAGAACAACCAAAACAATAAAACGTGACTCAACCAACTATCCCCAAACAAACCACAGCCTAGAAAAAATTCGACATGATCTCTAGACATATGCGACTGAAAGCTTCATGCTATGCATCACGCAAACACCCAAATCCCCGTATCAGGCAAAAAATAAAAAAAACTACACACCGTACCCTTAACCGTAACAAAGACACTAAACCAAAACATAACCACAACCTACACATATCAAGACCACAACTTGGATAAACCGGTGTTTGACCATGGAAATAACTCCAAAGACTGCGCATACCCATCCCACGAAACTCGGTTTATTAAAAAGGGAAAATTAAGTGCAGTAAGGGGGAATTAATTTAATGAAAGATTCATTGTAATAAATTATTAAGAAATGGGTGAATTTTTATTAAGTGATAAACTTTAACAAGAAAACGGCGGTTCCTTCTTAAAAATTTCATTACCGATTATTAGGTGAAAGCGGTGCGTTAATTCGAATCCCAGACTTCGATACCCAGACTGGGTCTCTAAATGCAAGTTCATTTATTACAAATTAAGGTGATGTGGAGCGCTTTTTTGCCAGTGCGTACTCTTGTGACGGCTGGTTCATTTTAATTAAAAAATATTAAAGTGCCTCTTTAGCGCACTTAGCGCGTGCTAAGTGAACGTCGGGTTTATTTTTATTTAAAAAAAAATTGTGTGTTTAGCGTGAAAGCGCGTGCCATGGTGGTGTTTAGGTTTCATTTTTTTTAATTATTTGTTTGTTTTTTTTTTTGTGGTTTTTTGTTTTTTGTTTTTAATTTTTAAATTAACCGTGGGTTTTGGGATAGCTGAAAAAATAACAAATAAAAGGAAAAATACCTGGTAGTAGGTGTATGGAAATGCAAAGAATGGGCTCTCCTCAATCCCAAAATATCTGGATTTTTTTTTCGAGATGTTTAGTTTGTGTTTGGATGAAAAAGGTTTTTATTATTTTTCTTTTATTTTCAAAGAATTTAGGTGTGAAATGAAATATTGAGACAGCTTAGAAAAATATGCCAAAAATAAGTAAAAATGTTAATGGAAGTGTTAGGAATTTTTTGAAAATTAATTTGGAAATTTTTAGTATTTTTAATGAATTTTTGTCATTTATTTTGGGTATTTTTAAAAGATTGGGGAATTTTAAAATGGTCGAAAATGTTTTTTCTGAAATTTACAGGTTTAGAAAAATATGGCCATGGGTTGCAGAAATAAGAGGAAATTTTTTAGATTTTTTTGGAATTTTTTGAGAATTTTAAAGGTTGGTTTTTGTTTTTTTCTTTTTCTTTTTTGTTTTTGTTTTTTGGTGTTTTAAAGGTTTCGGGTGTTTGAATTAAAAATCTGGGAAAATACCTAGAAATAAGTTGCGTGTCAGCAACCGGCTAACGATCTCCCACACCCGCACACGAGCAATCACGAACAATCACACTCGCACGAACAGCCACGTGCGTACACACCCTTTGCGGGTGTCAGGGGCGGAAAAGAAATGTCTGCGGGTTTCTGCAGGACGGGGGGTTAAGGAGGGGTAAGGTGCTGCGGGTTTGCAGGGGGTGTGAACAGGACTTAGGGAGGGGTTGCGGTGGTGGGGTTCCTACGGGGGGGGGAACATTAGTTTAGGAAGGAGGTATGGTGGGGTTCGGCTGCGGGGGAGGAACAGGGGTTTAGAAAGGGGTATGTCCTGCGGGGGTGCTTGTGAGGGGAAGGGGGCTTAGATAGGGGTGTGGGCCTTGGGATTTTGGTGTGCTGGGGTGGGGGTAGGGTAGTGTGTAATGGTGGGAAGGGGGGCTTGTGTGGGAGGGTATGTTAGTGGGGGGGAATGTAGGTAATGGGGGTTTAGGTGGGGGGTTGTGTTAGTGGGAATGCTGGGGGGAAGGGGGGTTGGGTTGGGGGTGGGGGTGTGGGGGGTAATGGGGGGGAAGGGGGGGTTGGTTGGGGGTGGGGGGGGAGTGTGGGTTTACTGGGGGGGAAGGGGGGCTTGGTTGGGGGTTGGGGGGGGGAGTGTGGGTTTGCTGGGGGGAAAGGGGGCTTGGTTGGGGGGCACGTGGCAGGAAGGCGGGAAGGCGGGAGGCTGCACAACGAGGTGGGATGGTGGCTCGGGCGGGGACACAGCGTGGAGGACGGCGGCTCAGGCGGGGACACTGGCACTGGCGTCGAGGACGAGGTGGGCAGGCGTCGAGGGCGCTGGCGGACGGCCAGCGAGAGGCAGGGGAGCAAAGGACAGGCACTGGCGACTCGGCGGCGGCCCATGGGGTGTCGTGGCGGGACAGGCGGCCGTGTCAGGCACTGGCGACTCGGCGGCGTCCTGGAGGGCGACCAAAGGGCGGAGTCGAAGGCAAGGGCGGCACGGGGCGCTGCTGAGGGCGACCAGAGGGCGACCTGGCGATGAGGCTGGCGGGCGGCTGGCAACCAGAGGGCGGGGCAACGGGCTGGAGGACGGCGCGGGGCGCTGCTGAGGGCGACCAGAGGGTGACCTGGCGACGAGGCTAGCAGGGCTGGAGGGTGGGCAAAGGCAAAGGAGAAGGGGGAGGGGAAGGAGGGGAAGAGGAGAGGAGCAGAGGAGGAGGGGATGGAGAAGAGGGTGGAGAGGGAGGAGAAAATGGAGGAGAGGGAATGGAGGAGGAGGGGAGGGAAGGGAGGACACATGGAAGAGGGAGGGACAAGACGGTTAGGGTGGGGAGGGGTCGCGGTAAGGGTGTGGGGGGGATAGGGAAGGGTGTGGGGATGGCCAGGGGCCCATGGGGGGGGGGGGGGGGGGGTGGAAAAGGATGGGATGGGATGGGCAAGGGCCCATGGGGGTGGCCAAGGGATGGGATGCCCCTGGGAAGGGTAGGGGTCATGGGGTGGGTAGGGCATAGGAGAAGGGGCAGAGGCCATAGGAGGGGGGTGCCCAAGGAATGGGGTAGGGGGGATAGGGGGGTTGCCCAAGGGGGAAAGGCGTACCCCCGTCCCGCGCATGTGCGCGGGGTGGGGGTAAAAAAATTTGCCGTGACGGGATTGAAAGGGCGCCCGGATGCTGGGATGAGGCACACGGATGGGACCGGGGCGTGTTAAGATGCATAAAATCGAAAACGAGCGCGTTCACGCGCGGGACGGGCGCGCGAAAACACATAAAAATAAAGAAAAAATTAATAACTCCCAATCCGGACGTAAAAACGAAATGACGTAAAAATAAAAAGTGGGCAAGACGGTAGGGAAAAGACAGGGAAAATACGCAACGGGGGTTCCGAGGGAAAGATAGGGCGTTCACGTGCAAAAAACACGAAAAACGGATCAAAAAACGCAATTAAAAATTAATATCGGAAGATCCGTGCATCGGAACGAGGTGCAGGAAAAAGAAAAAATGTGCAGAAAGACCTGCGCGACAATCCTATCACATCAAAACATAGTTCCGACTAAGATAAGACGCATGCACATGGGAAAAACCCAACAAACAGACCCGAAAATGGGATCACAAATTAATATTGGATGAACCGTTCACCGGAATGACATGCAGTAAGAAGGAAAAATGTCCGCAGGAAGGGATGACACAGGGTTGTCATGTGAAAACGCAGTTCCGGTGGATGTAGGAGGGGTTCACATGCAAAAATACCAAAAATACGCCCGAAAATACATTTAAAAATTAATAATAATAAATCCAAAAGGCGAAAGAGGGTGGAGAAAAAAGGAAAAAGGTGAGGAAAGACGCAAGGACACGGCTGCCAAATCAAACTAGAATTCCGATGCAATCAGGGCAGGTTCACATGGAAAAAGGTCAAAAAGACGCACGAAAAAGTCTCGAGAAACCCGCAAAATTAATATTGGACAAACCGTGCATCAAAATGACACGAAGTAAAAAGGAAAAATGTCAGGGAGAAAGTGATGGTCAGGACTATGATGTCAGATCGCCGTTCCAAGGCAAGAAAAGCGCGTTCACATGGAAAACCGGCTAATGGACGCAAAATCCGTCAAAAATTAATAACGCGAGAACCGAGCACCGGAACAGGGGTAGGTAAAAAGAAAAAATGGTCACTTCAAAGGGATGAATAGGGTTGTAAGGTCAGATGTGGACTTGGGTGAACGTAGGGTGCGTTCACATGGCAGGACCGCAAAATCAGGGAATGAAGGAAAACTGCAAGGGAACAGCCCCAAGGGTGGGTGGAAAATGAACGGGTGGGTGGGAAGGGACCCCATCAAGGTAAAAACAAGTCATGGTATAGAGGCATTAGCAGGTTGAGGCATATGCAGAAGGGTATGCAATGTAGACGCGCAAGGATGCGTCCCCACACTTAAAACCTTAACAGACAAGGGTAACCGAGCAACACGGACCTAGAACCACACAACATACCAACCACTAATGTCCCCACACTTAAAACATGACCGTCACGGAGAAACAGAAGGTGTAGGGTTAGAAAAACTTGGCCCATGTTATTCAGGATCAAGGTTGATTGTCAATGGCACGTCCGGTGTTGTTGTCAGCTGCTGGAGGTACCAATGCATCTTCTCGGCACATATCCTTCATGGCACGGACCACACAGTAGCACCCAGGGAGGTAGCTGATGGAAGGAATCGCAGAAAATTCGATGTCGAAGGATATTGCACTCAACTCACAGTCACTCAAATGGAATGAAAGAACAGTCACTCGCCCCATGACTAATATCACTCGAGGAAAAATGATTAAAACCCATATCGCGTACCCGATTTAGGAATCGACAAGGGGATGGTGCAGAGGGAGTATGCCAGGGTGCACAGTTGATGGTGCATTAGTGCGTCGAACCCGTCTGGCATAAGTGCAAGGAGGAAGGCAAGGGAGTCTTACAGTGCAGTATACAAAACAGGGTGATGTGTCCTGTGATGATGACGGTAGAGACCCATCCCGTGGGTGCATAGGAAAACAGAAACATACCTGACTCCAAGTCGTAACGTCCCTCAATCTCACCTCTCGGTAATTGATTGAAGAAACTCCAGTCACACTTAGCCCACCCTCTGTCTCATACTCTACTAATAGATACAGGAGGGCAGCCCTTTCCTGAAACCCATTGATGTAATCCTCACGATCACTTGTGCAAAGGTTGTATGCCTTGTGCGCATTTGATGGTGCAACTGTGCATCCCGCCCTGTGCCGGCATACAGTGCGAGAAGGAAGGCCAGGGAGCCTTATAGTGCAGTGCACAGAAAAAAATTGTACTTTGTCCATTGAGAGGCCCATCCCATGCGTGCAACACTTCATTCATACTCCTCACCTCTCATTTGATTTGAAGGGAAAAGATTGGTCTCTTGGCCCACCCTCTGTCTCACTCGTTGTTGATAGTTATAGAGGGCAACCATACTCACTTCCCCATTCGGTTAGGATGAAAGTTCACGTCACTCGATTGTTTGTTGATGAAGATCGCGCCATTAGTTGTTGAAGAGGCGTACCCAAGGAGGTAGCCATTAAATCGAACATTGTGTTGGATAGGAACATGTCATCTGCTAGAGGACAGTTAGACGCTCTGCAGAGAGACCCAGGACACATCGTACCAATGGAGGTAGCTTCGGAATTGGATCCTGGGGATATCAATCGATGAATCCACTTTCTGGACTGCTGGGTGTTGCCACCTTTTCCACAACCAGCTTCTCGCCCGAGGGTGTTTACCACCTTTTCTTGGAACGAGGCCTGCTATGACAAGGAATTACTTCCTTTTCTCCCATAACATATTTGTTTTTTCTTTTTTTTTTCTTTTTTTTTCTTTCTCTTTTTTTTTATTGTGTTCCCCTATTCCCGAGGGTGTCTCCACCTTTTCTCAAAGAATAGGTCGGCATGACAGGGACCGAAGTCCTTTTCTCCCATGACCGATATGTATTTATTCCTTTTTTTTTCTCTCTTTTCTTCGAATTAAGCAAGGGAATGGTAGAAATACCATGTATCAGAACCAACCTCGCCACTGCCGCTGGTGGAAAATAGAGGATAAGAGATCAAGGCTGGAAGATGGGGTTGAGGGGACAGAAGGTTGCGTCCACCTCATCAGGAGTGGTTGAAGAACGGCTATCAGAAGTAGCATCATAAGAAGTAGAGTGCCGCGCCAACGAGGGAAAGGATCTTTGTGACATAATCCATACATACGAGGATGTATATGTTCTGCTTCCTTCTGGTAGGAGGATCAATCGGGCCTATGAAGTCGATACCCCACTTCTCAAAAGGCTTCAGGGGAAGGATAGGTTGCAGTGGCATGGCACTTGTCTTCGTGGGTTTCCCCATTCGCTGACAAGCATCACATCTTTTACAGTAATCATAGGCATCCTTATGAATGGTAGGCCACCAATATCCTGCTAGCAGAGCCTTCCTGGCTGTAGCTTCTCTTGCAAAGTGGCCTCCACATGGCTCGTCATGGCAAACCTTCAGAAAAATCCCAATCTCATCTCCTGCAACACATCTTCTGAGCACTTCATCTTTGTCTTTCTTGTACAGTGCGCTGCCTAGCAGGGTGTAGGGGGCTGATTCTAACATAAGCTTCTTCCTCTCTCGACTAGAAATGTCAGGAGGGTACTGTTGGGTTGCCAGCAGATTGGCAATGTCTGCATACCAGGGGGTTACAGTTTCTACCAGGAAGAGGGAAGCATCAGGGAGGTTTGGATCATCCTGTTCCTCGTCTGTAGTCTGTGCGATACGCGACAGATGATCTACCAGAACATGGGAACGACCAGGCTTAGTAATCACCTCAAAGTCGAACTCCTAAAATAGAAGGAGCCATCTCATCATTCGTCCTTTCACATCCGCTTTGTTCATCAGGAAGGACAGGGCCTCGTGATCCACATAAAATTTAAAGTGGGTAGACAATAGATAATGGCGAAACTTTTCTAGGGCAAACACCATTGCCAAGCACTTCAGCTCTGTCACTGTATAGTTCCATTCTCTATCAGTGACTTTTCGGCTTGCGTAATAGATGGGTTGATCCAGCTTCGAGGAGCCCTTTTGGCATAGAACTGCGCCTAAGCCTTCAATGGATGCATCAGTGTGTACATGGAACTTCTTCGTCCAGTCAGGAGGTTGCAGAATGGGTTTCTCATTCAGACACTGCTTTAGAGTGTTGAAGGCTTTGTCACATTCTCCTATCCAAAAAAACTCTGCATCTTTCCTTAAAAGCTTGTGCAAGGAGGTTGCCTTTGTTGCAAAATGGGCTATGAACCTTCTGTAGTAACCCACATGGCCTAAGAATCCCCTCAACTGTTTGAGGTTGGTGGGTGCTGTCAAAGCTGCAATCTTTTCAATCTTTGCACGGTCTGTTGATATCCCTTGTGCAGAGACAATGTGGCCCAACAGAACTCCATAAGAGACCCCAAAGATGTATTTATCAGGGTTGAGGGAAATCCCATACTCCCAGCATCGGTCAAAGCATTGTTCCAGGTGTCCGAGTGTTCACGGATCAAACTATAGACACAGAAGTCATCCAAATATACCTCAATAAAGTCATGCAGATAATTTTGGAATGCGGCCATCATGACTCGCTGGAAAGTAGCAGGGGCATTGCAGAGCCCAAACGGCATCACTCGGTAAGCGTAGGTCCCCCATTCTGTGGTGAAGGTTGTTTTGGACTGGTCTTCTTCTGCGATCTGCACTTGGTTGTATCCGTTGAATCCATCCAGAAGGAAATAAAGCTCATGTCCTGCCACTGTGTCCAACAGTTGGTCTGTGAAAGGAATCGGAAAGTGATCCTTCTTCGTCTTGGAATTGGGCTTTCAAAAATCCACACATATACGAAGCTTGCCATTCTTCTTGGGTACCACCACGATGGGTGAAACCCATTCACTATTTGCCACTGGATAGATGAACTCAGCTTCTAGAAGCTTCAGCAGCTCTGCTTTTACCAATGTGGAATAATTCGGGTTCATTCGCCTCTGTCGTTGCCATACTGGCTTGGCATCAGGTTCCGAGTCAATATGATGCTGACATATTGTAGGATCAATCCCTTTTAGGTCTTTGTAGGACCACGCAAACACGTCCAAATTCTCTTTCAACAAGTTGTACAAGGTTGACAAGTCCTCTTCTGGGAGGCTGCTACCCACCTTCAAGTGGCGTTCAATGCCATCTATATCCACAAAAGTTAACTGCCTTTCACCTTCTACTTCACGGATGAAGGTTCCGCGGACTGCTTCTGGATACAGATCCGACTCCTTCAAGGGAGTGGTATCCTCTTCTGATGTCCCACTAGAACCAACTTCTTCTTTTGATAGAGACTTAGGTTGCTCCTTGAGATGTTGAAATGGGATTAGAGCTGTTTCGGGTTTGGTTTCAAGATTAATTACCTCTTGGATCGAAGACTCATCTTCTAATGACACATCTAGGAATGTCACATAACAGGGACCCTCTGATTTCTGTTGGGTTTGTGAGACTGGTGCTTGTTGGCACGGTGCATCATCATCATCTTTCTTTGGCAAGGATGAGTGAGGACGGCAAGAGCCACTGCTGAAAGAAGGCTTAGTCTTCTTAATCCATTTCTTATAAAGATTTTGCATATAAGAAGATCCATTTACCAGACCAAATGGTACCATCGCCATTCTGTCCCATAGCATGAGCTCGTCTGCTTCTGATGCTTCTGAAACTTCTTCTCCAAATGTATCCTCTTCGGGTGGAATAGACTCTTCCATCTCGCTTTCATAACCTTCTTCGCCCATATCATCTCCATCCTCTTCTGTCTCTGTCTCTGTCTCTGTCTCTGGCTCTGGCTCTGTCTCTGTCTCTGTCTCTATCTCTGTAAGAGCTCTGTAAGAGAAGAACAGGTTCTCTGATTCATCTTCTGCCTCTATCTCTAGCTCTGCTCTGGCCATGTAACAGGGAGAGCAGTACATCCATGCTTTTATCTCATTGTCAGAAGTGATTTCGGAAATCGTTCTTGGTTCAGGCAAGAAGTATTCACCCATTGGTAATGGCTTTGCATCTTTTGGGAGTTGGCTTACAGTATCCACTGTTAAGGAACATGCCACTGTTTTCTTGGGAAGGATCTGTTTGACAGCATCTTCATCTGCTGATGTTCCATCTGTAGCCTTATTAGGGGAGTCAGAAGATAATTCCAAGGAGGTGGATCCATGTCCTTTTTGAGCACCATATAGCTTCAGCACCACTTTGTTGGGTCCTCTACCCAAGGTCAAGGTTCCTTTGAACCAATCCGTCCTTGCTCGGGCTTCAAAAGCCATGGTCTACCCAGTAACAGAGGGTAGGATGTACCATAAGAGTTTGGCTTCACCACCAGATAGGTTAGCCAATAATCTTTTCCAGCCACTGTAGTCTTCACAAATGGGAGAATGCCCAAAGGCTTGATTCTGCTCTGATCCGCCAGTCTGATGAGCCATTGGGTGGGTTGCACACCTTGTAGGCCTAGATCCTTCATTGTCACATCCGTCATAATGTTCACTAATGAACCACCATCAATCAGTGCATTTGCAATGAAGCAACCTTCTATCCACACGCCAGTCTCTGGGGTACCCGGATCTAGGAAGGCATTAGCCACATCCACTTCTTTTACAGGCTCTGGAGCTTTGTTGGACTTTGTTGCTGTTGAGGGAGCAATCCTTAAGCCACGTCTTCTTGTCAATATACTTTTGAACCTTTTTCGGCAACTGGGAGACAATATCAATAATTGTCGGAATGTGAGGTTTGGTTTAAAGGTATCTAGATCTCTGACCAGATCGTATTCCTTAATAGGATCCACTGGCTTCTCTAACCAGTTAGGAAATGGGGTGACACCCATTTTCATTTTCCCTCTTTCTTCCAACAAGGGAATCATGGGGACTTCTTCTGCCACTTGTGGCACTTCCTCCTCTTCTATCTCCTGGACCTCTGGTCCTGTCTCTGGAATTGTCTCTGTAACTCTCTGTGGCACTGTAGTGCTCTATACGACACTGTTAGGCTCTGTTCTGTTCTGTTCTTCTGGTGGAAGATTGAACTTCACTGTTCTGGCAGGAGGATTGTTTTCTTGCTGGATAGGTGGTTCCTTCTTCTTTGCACGCGTGATGGCAGCAACTTCCAATTCCACTAAATTGGAGGCAGGGTCTTGGGCCTTGGCTGGACTATCAGTAGCACTATTTTTCACTGGGGCTGGGCTTGGACAGTCTTTTGCAGTGTGGCCTTCTCCTTTGCATCGACTGCATAAGGACTTATAATCCATTGACCTTCTGGGATTTGGACAATTTGGTGAGATGTGTCATGTTTCTCCGCATTTGTAACACTCCACTTCTGATCTCTGACCACCGCCAGACTGTTTTCCTTGGTAACTTTGTGAGGGAAATCTTCTGGGTCCAAAATTAGGACCAAACTCCCTAGGCTTGGGTCCAATATCCTGTGTTGTCATTTTGGATTCCAGCAAGTTGAATCTTGTGTCTTCTTCCTTCCTTCTCCTATCATGCATCTCCTTCAGAGAGCAAATGTCCTTTGTACGGTTCTTCCGCAAACAGTAGGAACAGAAGGCTCTAGGAATGGTTGGCTTGCATGTACATTCAGTGGCTAAATGGCCTATTCGATGACACTTACCACACCAAGTATTTGACCGCATCACATCTCTTCCTGCCCCTGCAACATTGGATATGCTAGCAGTATTCACTTTCAGCGTCTGTAGCTGCTCTGTAATCACATCCATCAACTCCTTTTTGATATTTGCAACTGAGTTGGATAAATAATCCTTCAAGCTTTCTCCTCCTGATGTACTGGCAGTAGGGTTTTGAGGAGTCTCTGTAATCACTGCATAAACAGGTTGGGCTGGTGCAGAGGGATCTCTATTCTGGTTCTGATTCAGAACTCTTGTTTGAACTGTTGGCTGTTGGCTCTAGTTGGTAGGGTTCCACTGTTGCTGCTGATTTGGCATTGGGGAAATTGGTTGGGACCATTGTTGTTGTGGTTGAGAACCATCATTTGAGGCATTGATTGTTGCCACTGTGGATTTGGTGCACTGTACTGTGATACTGGGGGCATTTGTGGGTAGGGGTAGGGAACTATCCCTGGGATTGCATTTGGTGGGTACATCATTTCTGGTATCAGAGGAGGTAGGACTCCTCTTCCTGGATTTATCGCCAATCTAGCTTCCACTTCATCGTACAGACTTGCACCTTCTGTTGCAGCTTGCAGTGTGGCCGGTCTTTGGAGCTCCACAAACTTACGGACTTCTGGTTGTAATCCTCTGAGAAACACCCCCTTCTGAATGCCATCATTGAGATTATGGTTAGTCCATCTCTTCAGGATGGATTCCATTCGTGAGACATAAGCTTCTACTCTTTCTCCAGAGGACTGACTTAGGTTCATAAATTCCTCTCGCATCCGCTCTTCAAAACCTTCATGCCTGAATTTAGTGAGGAAGGCCAACTTCAGGTCATCCCATGTGCCAAAAGTTCCTGCTGCTTGTCTCTCATACCATTGAAATGCCGCGCCCTTGAAAGTAGCGGGGAATATTGCTAATCAATGCTCGGGGGTTCTAGCATTGTTAGCCACACATGCTACCATAAACTCTGCTACATGAAGATCGGGGTCTTCATTGTACTCTCCCTTAAAAACTTGCAATGGGACTACATTCACTGGCATGTCATCAATATTTCCAGGACGGATCTGGCTTGGAAGTGGACCTCCAGCAGGAGGAGGAAGGGCTTGATGTGCCATTGGGACTTCTGTAAAGAGTTCCGCAAGGGCGTTAAAGGCGGCTTCTGCTGCGAGCTCGTTCTCAACTTTGATTTTTGCTTTTTCTCTTCTCACGTACCTCTAGACTCGTTCTAATGCTTGCCTCTTTATTGCGTCATTCATTAGGGGGTTGGCTCCACTATGTTGTTAGTGCTCCACAGAGGGATAACAGAAGGCTTCAGTCTCTGGAGGACTCTCTTGCCAACATTTCTTCTACTTCTTCCTTTTCAACGTCTCTGAATTCTGCTTTCATGCCACTGCACAGAGGAAGGTATTCGGTCCTGAAGGTGTCAAAATGCATACGTCTAAGCATTGTGGTGGTGCCATCATCATAGTAATGCCAGCTTCTGATGGTTTGAACAGTGTATGTTGTGAAAAACACTCTGTCTACCAACTTCCAATGGGTTGCTAATTGAACAAACATAAGATTATTAGTGCACCAAGCATCCCACATATCTTGCTGTTGAGCATCCACGAACAAATTCCAACTCATTTCCTTCTTGTCCTTGTGAACCTCTACAGACCAAGACTCCTGAAGCTTCTTCACAATCTCCCACTTGATGATGTCTGGAAACTTCTCAATGAATGCCAAATCTTCCATGGATGGTCATTCTCTCTGTTTCTTCTCTTCAGTTTGTCCCCAAACAGTTTGCCACCAAGATGCATGTTTCTGCTGCTTCAACAGGAAGAGGAAACTGTCCACCACATAGAGCTGCATCATGATGGTGATGTGTTTTCGCCATTGTGGGATGAACTTCTTGTGGAAAGTGGCTCTGATTATGAGAAATTCCAATTCTTCAGTGGAATAAGGAACTTTACAATCATCCATTGAATTCTTCTCTTCTTGGCAATGCCATTTCCTTCATTTTCAGCCTCTTCTGGTGCTTGTTGATGGAAAGTTTCCCCGATTGCGCACCAAAAACATGGAGCCCCAAGAGGAACACCAAGGAATAGGGAATTCTCTTGCAAGAAAATCTATCTTGTAACATCAACAAGATTGTTTATTATGTTTTATATGATCACAATGAAGAAAAGAACACCAGGCACAACGAATCTTCATGCAGCATCATGTAGACCTCCCACGGATTTGATAGAATCAACCATATTCTTCAATATCTTCACAAAATCCATCAATATAACAAAGAAAGCAAAGGAATACACCATCTTTGAATGGAAATACATCACATAGTATTCATCTTCAATATCTTCATAGTCTTCTCTCTCAATCTCTCACATAGAATCACTCTGTTTCATTAGATTTGACTATCTCTGACTCTCTCTCTCTCTCTCTCTCTCCATCAATAATACATCATATCCTTACTAAAATCTCTTATAATCACTCTCAATAATCCTTCTTAGGTCGTGGATACCCCTCCCAAGAGGTATGTCTGATATGAAGGGTCACCAGAGCCACTACAGTGTCCTTTCATAGCTCACTACTGTCACTTCACTCCAGTCTTCACTTGAGTCTTCAGCAGCTACTTCTTTCACTTATTTCAGCTCTTTTGCACTTGTATTCACCTCTTCCCAAGGCTAGAAAACTTTCCCAAGCTACACTCTCATCCATCAGAACACATACAGAAGCATACATGAGAGCGGAATTTAGGTGCCGAAAAGTGCTTAAAAATAGCTAAAAATTATGAATATCAAGGGAAAAATATTCAATGTCAAAGGCGGCGGCTCGACCTAGAACGATTTTAAGCGTCAAAGTGCTCTAAGGACGCCCGGGCAACACTTGCAGATTTTTAGTAATTTTTCCATGCGCCTGTGACGGTCAGTGGAGCTATCAGTCAGTGCAGGATGCCGAGACGAGCTCATAGAAAATTTCAGACTGCGATTTGGACACCGTATGCGCGAGAGGTAGGGAAAAGGCCAAAAGGCCGGTCAAGAGTTGGGAGGTGCCCAAAAAATTGAGAAATGAGGGGGTGCCTTTGTGAAGGGGCACCCCCCCATTAAAAACATCGTGATTTAGGAGGGGGGCGGTGGCTGATCAGCGCCACGAAAAAAACGCCCCCCCCCCACAAATCGATATACAGGCTGCAAGTAAGCCATGGATCTAATCACAGAAGGCAACCACACTCGATCTCCGCTCCGCATCGCTTCGGTTTACGCAGTCAATGGCAGCCTGTAGAGGGAGAGAGAAAATCAGTATTTCTCTCTCCTCCCTCTCTCTCCTCTAAGAGGGAGTTCATGTGGGAAGAGGAAGGAAGAAGAAAGAATGATGGAGGCTTGTCCGGCATGGATCGGATTGCTCCACGGGTTGGAAATGGTGACTTTGATCGTCATGAGCATGAAGTGCTGCTGATTTTTAGATTTGTAGCCATGGACATGAAACCCGAAACACGCAAATAAGCGATAATTCAATTTTTGCAAAGGAAATTTGAGATTCTATGGCTTTTGATTGATAAAATGTTGTTCATGTGGGCTAAAAATTATTTATGTTGCTGTTTTCCATGAGTATTTGTTGATCATAATCAGAAAATCAGAAAAATATGCATCTTATGACTCAAAATAATACACTAAAACACGTAAAATATGAAAAATCAAGGGAAAATAATGTTTTTGGGTATAAAAATGGAAAAATGAATAGGAACACCAACTAAATTTTCATTTTTGTTGCAAGAGGGAACTAAGGGCCACAGCCCATAACCTATTTTGAATTTTTAGTAATAAAATAATGCAAAAAATAAGGAAAAATACAAGGAAAATAGAGAAAAATCATAAAAAGTAGGGGAAAAATGCATTTTGGGTGCGGAAAATTAATGAAAATTAAGAACAATGTTCGTGAATGTTTGTGGGGACTGAAGCATGAGGATTTTCCTCAGTTCATCCCCACCTTCTTGTTCTAGTGTATTTTTTCGTTTTTTACACATGAAATGATGGCCAAATGCCTTATGAATCTATGCAACAATGCAACATTTGATCGATGGGAGGGTAGAGTGGTTAAAATGTGTCTAAATGTGTAGTAAAATGATGAAAATATTGTTGGCTTTTGTTTGCATGCCATATAGGTTGGTGAATAATTATAAAATAAGAGCTTAGTAGCACGAGGGTTTCCTTGGTGCTAGGTTCGGGCAACGCCGCATAAGAACGGTAGTTGAAAAGCATTGAAAGGATGTTTTCCACATGTGCACAATATTGATTTTATAATTGTTTGAGCACTTAGCATCCACACTATGCATAAATCATGGAAATATTTAAAGGTATCAGAAATCCTGGATGCATAGCAATTGCTTTCATTAGGACCTTGACCCACGTTGAGTGAGAGACAGGACACCCTAAGCCATAGGCTAGTCGTGGGGTCTAGGGAAAAGAGAAGTGAGGAAAATGGTACATTCTTGTATACGATTAAATGGTACCTTGAGTGGATTTTGTGCGACATGTTTATATGTTGAGTGACGCATCGAGGGGCCAATCCCCAAGGTGTAGGAGAGTCGTAGAGGGGTAGCGGCATTCAGCCGTTGGAGGACCCCCTATGTCCGTGCTTCGTGCCATTAGGCAATGTGTAAGGGACTCCCTCTGAGGAGTAGTGGGTGAGAGAAGAGTGGACTACAAACGACGTAATACAAATGCAAGATATTTAGGAAGGCAATGTATGTGTCATCAACGCTCCTGGCCGTGAGGCCGTGGGGTTGTTGAGCGCGTGTGATAGAGGTCCGGCTAGTGCACGAGCCAGTGCCGGCCCGTTCTAGGTTCCATCAGTGGTGCGTCTGCCGAGAGCCGCTTAAAAGTGGCGGTCCTCGAATCCTGGTTGTCTAGGGACCAACTAGCAGTTTATGCCAAAAGATACTAAGATTGATCCGTTATTTATCGATAAGCATCGTCTAGCAGAAATCCAAAAGCAAGAAAGAGACGAAAGAGCTAGGCGGCATGCTGAAATTTTTAGGAGATATTCCCCTAAGCGTAGCGGTGCTGAACCCTTACGAGGGAGTGGATCTAGTGGTCTTGGAGCCACAAGCAGTAAGTTAGGAGAAGGTGGAAGCTCTAGTGCTCCCCTTCCTTCCATAAGCCAGTCTACATCAAGTGCGGGAGGTGTAACCCCACCTTTCCTTATTCCTAGTGCAAATCCAATCCTCGTCATGGCGCAGCCTATTGCAATTCCTGCAGGAACGACGGATTTGCCGGCTCTAGGTTACCCGCTACCCATTTTTAATGGGTTAGTTGAGGAAGATGTAGAACTCCACATTAGGGAGTTTCAAAAGCTGATGTTTAACTGTCACATCCAAGAAGAAGGACATTTAATGATGTTCTTCAATATGACTCTCAAAGGAAGAGCCGTTATATGGTATCATGGTTTAGAAGCCGGAACCATATTGAATATTGATTCATTTTATGGAGCTTTTCGAAGTGAGTTTGCCCCTAAAAGGGGCGGGCAATATTGTTTGCGTGTACTCAACGTGACCCGCCAAGAACCACACGAGGATATTCGGGCTTATGCGAAGAAGATAAAAGAGGTTTTCCGTAAGTTGGACACCTCTATTCCTATCCCCGCAGCTGCCCAATTGCAATATTTCCTACATGGTTTGGACTTTAATATCCAATTGCAGTTGAGTAGTGTCCCCTTGGGGGATATAGATACTGCCATTACACAAGCACAAGAGGTGGAATCCTGACTACAAGCAGCCTATGCTTCTCGAGGCAATTCAAATATGGGTTTAGTACTGGGAAACAATGTGGCAATGGCCAATGCCAGTAGTAGCCAAGGGATAGCGATGGTTAACCCTAATGGGAGAGGGAACATGATGCAGAATGTCCCTTTATTACCAGCTCCCCCTAGCATATCGATGCCTACGGGCAGTCAAATGGCTCCAAATGGTGGAGGCCACGCGGTCAATTCTAATACCATGCCTGTGGCTCAACAACCAATGCCTAATCAAATTGTTAGGCCGATGGAACGACATGGTAATGACCAAGGCTATGAGTCGAGTGCTTTCAATGTTCTTGGCGAGGTTAAGGACATGATGAAGCATTATACCGACATGATTACAGATCAGTATCGACAAATAGCCGTTGATGTCAACTTCCTTAAAAAACAACAAAATTTGATAGGAAGTAGATACCCAGATGAGGGTGCACCTTCGAGGTTTAGTTGCAAATGGTGTGGTGGGCAACACTATCCAAGAAATTGCCCAAATGTCAAGTGCGACATGTGTGGAAAATCCGGCCATTTAGCAGCTACTTGCTGGAGTAAGATCAGTTCCCTCCAGTGAGGTAGTCGGCAACCAGGGCCTGTTAATAATCGTGCCCAAGGAAATGATTCCCAGCGAGAAGACGGGCCTAAACAAATACTTCAAAGACCAAAGACTACAGTGGAGGAGCTACGAAGTGGTAGTGGGGTTAGTTTGATTGAGGCTGTACGCGTTAACGATGCTGAAACCTCTAATCTGCGAGGTGTTCTTACAAGAGGTCAAAAGGGTAGAGAAGTCGACAAGGATAAGCCTGTCGACGGAAACCCTAAACAAGGTGACAAAGGAACGCAAGTTTTGGATCCTGCCATGGAAGGGGGACCTTTGAAGCCCGTGGAAACTAAAGCCGATAAGGAACCACCAAAGAAGAAGGTGAAAGTTAAGAAAGAGGCAATAAAGCCGGTTCAGCGACCTAAAGAGCGGATGGTTTGGCGTGAAAATCGAGCTCTATCAAACTATCATGAATTCGATTTGGCGAGCTCCCTTTGCGAAGTCAAGCGGGATGTGAATCTTTTACAGCTTATTAAGCTTTCCCCAGGAGTACACAAGGAATTTAGAAAGATCCTACATACCGGGTATATCATAGAACCTTTGGGTATTGCGCGAGTTGGTGATGACTGGTTCAAGCATGCTGAGAAGCATTGCCCAAGGGTTGCAGCCTATGTCGATGGGATATTAGTAGATTATGCCATTGTCGACAGGGATCATCTGTTAACATTATGAGTTCTGAATTGATGGAAAGGTTGGGCCTTGCGATCCAGAAAGATACCTCCATAATTCTCAGAATGGCAGATGATAGTTTGAGACAGCCCAAAGGCTGCATTACTAAGGTCCATGTCACTGTTGCAAATGTGGAATGCATGTTGGACTTTAGGGTGATTCGTTTTGCAGGCCGTCCAAGTTACCAAGTATTACTCGGACGACCTTGGATCTTGCAAGCGGACTGCCAAGTAGACATACCCGCCGTTCGACTAATATTCGGTAGAGGTGCCCAGCGTGTGGTAGTTGATGCTTATCTTGAGTCTCCGCAGAGTGAGAGAGCTCCTCTATCTTCTACAGAATTGGAGACATTAGAAGATCTATCTGCCAGTGAGACATCATCGAGTGATGAGTCCAAAGAGGGATCCACCACGGAAGACATCTATCAGATCACTTTGAACGAGCCGATAGAGGGCCAAGATCGTATAAGAGATGCAGATGTTATTGAGCTAGACCTTGGTACGCCTGATGATTCATGGCCAATCAAATTAGGTTTTATGCTCAGCACAACAAAAAGGGAGGACTATGTGGCCTTGATTCAGGAATTCCGTGATATCTTTGCCTGGAGTTATGATGAGGTGAGAGGCATTCCTCCTAGTCTTGCTGTTCATACAATTCTGTTGAAAGAAGGCAGTCGTCCTGTACGACAGAAAGTAAGGCGTATGCCTTTCGAACTGAGGGACGGGCTGTTTGAAGAGTTACAGAAGCTTCGAAAAGCGGGTTTGATTTTTCCTGTGCAACACACGGAATGGTGTTCGCCGATTGTGATCAGAAAGAAGAAAAATAATCAAATCCGATTATGTGTAGATTTTAGGGAGCTAAATAAGCAAACAGTTAAGGACTACTACCTGTTGCCATTTATTGACCAGATTTTGGATCAATTAGCGGGTAGGGAGATATATTCATTTATGGATTGCTTTGCAGGATATAACCAGATGGCAATTGAAGAAGAGGACAAGTTGAAAACAACTTTTATTACTGTATTTGGTACTTTTGCATACCATGTGATGGTCTTTGGTTTATGCAATGCGCCTGGTTCGTGGCAACGAACAGTAGATAAGACATTCAGTGGCATATCCCCTGAAGAGTTGAAGGTGTTTATTGATGACTTAGGGGCTGCCACCGTGAGAGAAAGGTAGTTGATCATTTTAAGAAAATGCTTTGAGCGCTGTAGAAAATTCTGCATCGCCCTAAACCCACGGAAGTGTGTTTTTGGAGTACCTTATGGGCTATTGCTGGGTCATGTGGTCAGTTCGGTAGGAATTGCGACAGACCCCGAGAAGGTCAAAGTTATAGTTGCCATGGGTCCACCACGCACTCCGAAGGAAGTTCATAGCTTTCTGTCTTCGGTTGGTTACTACCGTAGATTCATAAACGCCTTGGCAGAAAGAACGTTGCCGCTTACGAATTTATTGTCCTTTAGCTGTTCGTTTGTATGGGGTGACCCTTGTAAGGTAGCATTCGAGGATGTGAAACAAGAGCTAGCAAGAGCGCGCGTTTTAAAAGCACCTAAAAGAGGTGAGGTGTTCTATATATTCTCAGCAGCCACCATGTATAGTATCAGCTGCTGTTTAGCCCAAACTTGGGAAGAGAAGTGGTAACATCCCATAGCCTTTGCTAGTCGGAAACTAGGCATTTCAGAGATCAATTATACCTACATGGAGAAGTTGTGTCTAGTGATGGTCTTTGGGACCAAGAAATTCAGGCATTATATTCTCTATGAGAAAGTCGTGCTTTATACGAAGGCGGAGGGACTTCGATTATTGATGAATAAGCTACAGCCGCTTGATCGTCTAGCAAAGTGGTTGATCACTTTGCACGAATTTGATTATGAGATCAGGAGTAAGCCACTAAGGTTGCAAGGCATCGTGGAATGTCTTGTGGACTTTGGGGAGCCGAAATAATCTGTGGCTGAAGGTAGTGACATGGAGTTGTTATTTAAAATAGATACGGCATCTATTCCCTCCTGGTATACTGCAATAACGCATTATTTGTCGACAGGAGAGGTGGGATCCGAATTATCTAAAGCTGAGAGAAGGAAAATTAAGCAGCAAGCGTTAAAGTTTGCCTTGATCGCAGGTACATTATATCGGCAAGGGGTTGATGACATCTATCGCCGATGTGTGATGCCTGACGAGGTGCCATTCATTTTGGAAGAGTGCCATGATTCTGCTTGTGGAGGCCATTTTGCAGGACGGCTTACAGCACAAAAGGCTTTAAGAGCAGGTTATTGGTGGCTTGCCATCTTCCAGGATGCGTTTGCGTATGTTAAGAGATGCGATATGTGTCAACGACATGATAGTCGAGAGAATAGGAAACTACCACTTACCCCTATTATGGTGATACTTCCATTTGAGAAGTGGGGAATAGACTTTGTGGGTCCTATTACTCCGTCGTCGACTACGCAAAAGAGGTACATCATTGTAGCAACTGACTACTTCACAAAGTGGTCAGAAGCACGTGCAACAAGGAAAAATGATGCTAAAGAAACTGCTAGTTTCCTTTTAGAGCAGATAATATGCCGTTTTGGTCCGTCGAAAGAATTAGTGTCGGACCGTGGAACCCATTTCCTGAATAAGGTGATCAAAAGCTTGACAGAGACTTGGCAAATCAAGCACAACAAGACAACCCCATATAACCCGCAAGCCAATGGGCAAGTTGAAAGCACCAACAAGCAGCTCGTGGGCATCCTATCCAAAATTGTATCGGAAAAGAAACGGGATTGGGATAAAAAGTTATACGTCGCAGTGTGGGCCTATAATACGACCTTCAAACGAGCCACTGGCCATACCCCGTTCAAGTTAGTATATGGGGAGGAGTGTGTCTTGCCTTTAGAGATTGAGCTGCCGACTATTCGGTTTGCCATCAATCATTCTTTGAGTGATAAAGACACACTTTTTGAGCGCTTGACGACACTGGCACAGTTAGATGAGCTTAAGCTACAGAGCTTATTGCACTAAGAAGTGGCGAAGTGCCGAATGAAGCAGTTACACGACCTCAAAGCCAAGAAATACACCTTCAAGAAAGGACAGCTTGTTCTGTATTATGATGCACGACGTGAATTATTTCCAGGCAAGCTAGAGCCCAAATGGGACGGACCCTATAGGATCGTTAGAATAGGAAAGAATAAATCCACAGTATTGTTAGCTGACCTTGAGGGGATAGAATTTAAAAATAAGGTTAATTTTAATAAGATTAAACCTTATTATTTCTGATTACACTAATACTATGACTGCCTTGCAGGTCTAGGCAAGATCAATCAAATATCTGCAAGGAAATCGTGATAGAGGTTGATGGGTCATCTGATCCCTTATTTAGAACACCCATATTTAGAACAGAGGTATCATCAGGGAAAACTCATTTGGTGGAGCAAAAGATACAATGTGATTGAGCAAGAAGACGGGACATTTATTTGGGAGATCCAGGTCTTCTGCCATCACTGTCTACGAATTTTGACGAGCATCCCTGTTGAATTCAATGATGATGGAGGGATGGAGCCTACAGTCCACCCGTTGAATATGCTGAATTTTGATTACCATAATTACGAGCAGAGTCCCGGATGGCGGGATATGTAAACCCTTTATGGACGTACACCTTGTACTTTAATGGGGCGTCCAGGGGTGCATGCAAAAAAGGAAGTGTAGGAGTTGTCATCCGGGACCCCCAACGACGCATTGTCATGAAGTTAGCTGCTTCTCTCGGGGTGAATTTTACCAATAACATGGCCGAATACAAAGCCCTGATTATGGGTTTGCATATTGCAAAGAAGGGTGGTATCCGCCAGTTATTGGTGAAAGGGGACTCTCAGTTGGTTTTAAATCAACTCAATGGGATGTACATGGTACGGAACCCCATCCTTTGCATGTACCATCATACTGCCATAGCCCTGCTAGACGAATTTGATAGAGTGTCTTTTCAGCTGATTCCACGGAACTGGAATCAATTTGTCGATTCATTGGCTAACCTTGCGTATGAAGAAGACCTCTTCTTTAATTGTGGCCCTTGTCTTGATATATCTATTGATGGTGAGACAGGACCTGGTTGTTTGTGGGGTATGCTTTTTGAACATGTCCTCTTTGGCAGACGACGGTTGATCTGGGTGATGCAGAGGGGAGACTCATCTGCCTTTATTATCTTGGACCCACAGACTGATTAGACGACATATGATGTGAACACCTCTTGCGATATACGCAGGAGGGATGGGTCATAATTTAATGCACCTAGTTTAGGGCTACGAGCCTCTGTTTCCCTGGGAATGGTATGCTTTGATGTCTATCATAGTTGTTTCCAGGAGGATGTTATGCAAAGTCATGTTTTATTTCATTAGGCCAAGAGGGCCGATGCAGTTTTGTAGCAAAGTCAGGTTTGATTTCATTAGGCCAAGAGGACCATTTCCCTATCTAGTGCGGGTGCGTTTAATCGAGTTTTTGGTTTAAGTGTTGTGCTGGACAGGTTTTGTGATTCGTGGAATTTGGTGGAGCCTGGAGGAGCCTTTGCTCCAATGGAAGCTTCTTGTGGCCAATCCAGGTGATACCTCTCCTTTACGAGTACCTTTCTTTCCTGTTATATGTGTTTTTGTACTTGTCGAGGGGATACATTTTTGTTGGGGACCGGCAACCAAGGCATGAAGACCCAGGTTTAGGCTAAGTATGTTTGAGGGAGGTCGGAGTAGTCATTGCCTCCTGTAAAGACATTGTTAAGCATCGAAAGACCTGTTTTAGAAGGAAGTCCGAGTGGCCCTGTTCTGCTAGCTTGCTAGGCAGCGGTTCTAGGAGTTCTTGTTAGTAGTGAGGCAGTTAGAGAAGCCTGCCAGAAGACAATAATAATGATGCCAAGAAACCCTGAACATCCTAAAAGATGAATATAAATACGAAGGTGTGTAAAAAGGGGTTCTAACCCTTATTAAAGGAAAAAAAAAGAATGAAAATATATAGGCAGTTGATCATCGCCTTGTGAAGGCCCGGTAGGTTCCTGGGGACAAGTCAGACCCGGGGCCGATACCTTGTCTTCCTAGGGGTGGCTTCTTGCTGGGAAAAAAAAATAATAGTTACAAAACAAGGAAGGTTGGAGCGAAAATAAAAGTGAGCGTTAGAAAAGGATTAAGTGTCGCCTTGCGAGGGCTTGGTAGGTAAGAGGGTACCGAGACAGGTCCTGAGACCGATGCCCTGTTCTCCTTGGGTCACTACGCTCAACTCCCTCCTTTTTACATGCCTAAGTATATTCATAAAATAAAAACCCTAAAAGAAGAAATATACTGAAAGAAAATACTCATTGATTAGGCTATAGGAGTCCTCGCCTTGTAGGAGCTCCTAAGTTTAGACTACCACTTAGGGCAACCTCTTTGTTAGGTTTTTTTAGTTTGGCTGTGTTGGAGCAACTGGTTAGTGACTCACTTTGGATCTTCTATTAGATGATGCTAGGCCTACTCCTTGTGGATGTCATGCCTTGATTCGGTCCAGGGGTAGGGGGAGCATTGTGCTGAGTTTTATTGTATATTTGTTTTGTATCAGTTTGATGCTTCTTTAGTTGTTTATGTGCAGATATGTTCATGGATTCGACGGGCTGAGTCACCCTATCCCGTGGTCGCCAATGAGAGCCGAATTTAGGTGCCAGGAAGTGCTTAAAAATAGCTAAATATTATGAATATCAAGGGAAAAATATTCAATGTCAAAGGCGGCGGCGACCTAGGACGATTTTAAGCGTCAAAGTGCTCTAAGGACGCCTGGGCAACACTTGCGGATTTTTAGTAATTTTTCCATGCGCCTGTGCCGGTCAATGGAGCTATCAGTCAGTGCGGGATGTCGAGACGAGCTCATAGAAATTTTCAGACTGCGATTTGGACACCGTATGTGCGAGAGGCAGGGAAAAGGCCAAAAGGCGGTCAAAAGTTGGGAGGTGCCCAAAAAATTGAGAAATGAGGGGGTGCCTTTGTGAAGGGGCACCCCCCCATAAAAAAAATCGTGATTTAGGAGGGGGCGGCGGCTGATCAGCGCTGCGAAAAAAACGCCCCCCCCCCCCCCCCCCCCCCCACAAATCGATATGCAAGCTACAAGTAAGCCATGGATCTAATCACAGAAGGCAACCACACTCGATCTCCGCTCCGCATCGCTCCGGTTTACGCAGTCAATGGTAGCCTGTAGAGGGAGAGAGAAAATTAGTCTTTCTCTCTCCTCCCTCTCTCTCCTCTAAGAGGGATTTCATGTGGGAAGAGGAAGGAAGAAGAAAGAATGATGGAGGCTTGTCCGGCATGGATCGGATTGCTCCACGGGCTAGAAATGGTGACTTGTGATCGTCATGAGCATGAACTGCTGCTAATTTTCAAATTTGTAGCCATGGACATGAAACCCGAAACACGCAAATAAGCGGTAATTCAATTTTTGCAAAGGAAATTTGAGATTTTATGGCTTTTGATTGATAAAATGTTGTTCATGTGGGCTAAAAATTATTTATGTTGCTATTTTCCATGAGTACTTGTTGATCATAATCAAAAAATCAGAAAAATATGCATCTTGTGACTCAAAATAATACACTAAAACACGTAAAATATGGAAAATCAAGGGAAAATAATGTTTTTGGGTATAAAAATGGAAAAATGAATAGGAACACCAACTACATTTTCATTTTTGTTGCAAGAAGAAACTAAGGGCCACAGCCCATAACCTATTTTGAATTTTCAGTAATAAAATAATGTAGAAAATAAGGGAAAATACAAGAAAAATAGAGAAAAATCATAAAAAAATAGGGAAAAAATGCATTTTGGATGTGGAAAATTAATGAAAATTAAGAACAATGTTCGTGAATGTTTGTGGGGACTGAAGCATGAGGATTTGCCTCAGTTCATCCCCACCTTCTTGTTCTAGTCATCAAAACCTCATAACTCATACTCAAACCATTCCAAACTCTCAAAAACTATTCAATAAGCTTTCACAATATCTCAATCTTCATCAATCAATAATCCATCCCTCCTTACAGAAGACAATCAGAACAAAACAGAACAAAACAGAAGGTATACAGAAGGTATACAGAACCAATCAGAACCTCTCAGAACATCACTGAACCTCATATCTCTACTAATAAACATCATGAACTTCCAAAACATAATCAATATCATCAAAAACACTCTCAAACCACTTTCAAACCAATCAATCATCTCATAAAATCAACCATTCAACTCTCAAAAACAACAAAAATCAGCCAAAAACAAGTCATTTTAACACTCAACATGTCTCTCTTTCCTGTGATGTGGTCCCATAGCAAGCTTCCCACATTCTTGAAAATATGCATGGGATCCAACAAGTGGTTGAACTGTAAGTGGGTCCAATATGGCAACTCGTAGAAAACTGAGAACCGTCGCATTCCATTTGGATGTGATTCCAGGTTTATCATTTTCAGCTCGTACCAGCTTGCAGTGTTCATACGTGTTGGAGGTCGTCCAAGAAAACCTTCCCTGAGTTCATGATCCTCTGGCAAGAAAGCGGCGTGTCCTTGATGTACCATCTTCTTCATGGTTTGTGACCTTCGGGAGTCTAACTGTGGCCCACACAATGGACATGCATGATAACCTAAGGTAACCAGACCTCTAAGGCGAGCCACGACCTAGTGAATACTTGATTGAATGAAATAAAATATAGATATTACCAGCGAGAACGGAGGTCTGCTCACCTGAGCACTCTCCCAATCCCAGAAAGTCATGCATCATCCATATGAGAATGGCTCGAATGTTGGCTGACCACCGACCATCACGCCTGCTCATATCTTGCACAGTGACCCCCTTCTCCCACAAAATCTTAAGCTCATCGACTAATGGATGAAGATACACATCCATATTTTTTACTTTGTAGCGGTCCGGGACGAGAAGCTAAGGATGAGATGTCCTTTCTTCGTAGAAAGCCATGGAGGGATGTTGTAGTTGACAAGCACTATAGGCCACACACTGTAAGAAGTCGAGCGTAGACCGAATGGGTTCACACCATCCATGGCGAGACCGAGCCGAAGATTCCTTGGCTCTTGCGCAAAGCCTGGGAAGGTAGAGTCAATGTGGCTCCATGCGCGCGAATCCGCTGATATTCGTTGAACTCCATCTGTGGGCCTATTCTGCACATGCCACGTTGTCAAGCTTGCCATGCCAGACGTGCGAAACATGTGGTTTATGCGGGGGATGAGTGGAAAGTGTCTGAGAACTTTGTGAGGGATGGTTTGCCCTTGCAAGTCCTGTCGATACCTGTGAGCATCACACTTTGAACATGTCTCCATAGTCTCGTATTCATCTCGAAACAGTATGCAGTCATTGATACATGCATGGATGTTATTGTACTCCTGTATTTTCAGCATTGAGAGCAAGGACATGGGACACGCTGATTAAGATACGTCTCGCGATCTTGAACAATAAGACCTTCTTCGTTTTCCATCTTATCTACATTACAGCAAACGAGGCTTAAATGGATAGCTTTATGGAGATGTACGTCAAGTTGCAAGTTGACCATAAATCTTGCATTGTACATAGTAGTTGAGAGATTTATTGATGTTATATCTCGGCCTTGTATCATGCTCAAGGATTTGTTTGTCCCGGTAGATAATTATTCGTTATTGTAAAAAACTGCACTAGAGGGCTTTGAGTATAAGTAATCCATTTATGAGCATCATTGAGGATCTCTTAGTCTAATAATAAATCAGTCTCAACAAAAAGCATCTTAGAAATGTGGTTTTTTTGTCCTAGGATTGTGTATTAAAATTAATGCCATCTATGAAATTTATCAACTATAGTAATAAAATTTATTTCAATCAATTATACTCATAGTCATAAGACCCGAGGGAAAATATCCTATACTCAATTTAAGGGATTCTTCTTCTATATCAATACTTTTGGGTTCATTTTGATGAAGTATCGTAATGACCATTAGCTAGGGTATCATCTTCTTTTAGTCCTTCTGTTGACTAATTAGCATGATTTCTAATTTGTTATGCCTATAAAGTTAATACAAAAACAATGAATTATGCATATCACAATTAGATCCCCTACTTGGACATTATGAAGGACATGACCAATTTTAAGCCATCTTAAAGAGTCACCAATGTACATGGCCCATGGCAAAGCACATTGCATACCATTATCGATAAGTATATTATCGTGCATCTTAAATCTCCTAATTAGACTTTATAAACGGTATGACTAATTTTTAGCCCCCTTAAGGAGTCGATGTAATGGTACCCATAAAAAAAGTAAAGTGGATACCATTACCATAATCATGGATATGCTATCATTCCAATATATGTTATCTTTCTCTTTCTCTCCCTCTCCCTCTCCCTCCCTCTCTTTCTCTTTCTCTCGTATTTCCTCTCCCTCTCACAATATATCTTAACACTCTCCAAAAGTAAAAGGGAGAGGGAGAGAGAGAATGCACTCTCCCTCCCTCTCCCTCTCCCTCTCCCTCTCCCTCTCTTTCTCTTTCTCTCCCTCTCTCATTTCCTTCCCCTCCCTCTCCCTCTCTTTCTCTCCCTCTCTCTCCCTCTCTCTCCCTCTCCCTCTCTTTCTCTCTTTCTCTCTCTTTCTCTCTCTTTCTCTCTCATTTCCTCTCCTAAACAAGCAAAAAAGAAAGTGATTCAAACATTAAACAAGCAAGAGGGAGAGTGAGAGAGAGAATGCACTCTCCCTCCCTCTCCCTCTCCCTCTCCCTCTCTTTCTCTTTCTCTCCCTCTCTCATTTCCTTCCCCTCCCTCTCCCTCTCCCTCTCTTTCTCTCCCTCTCTTTCTCTCTTTCTCTCTCATTTCCTAAACAAGCAAAAAATAAAGTGATTTAAACATTAAACAAGCAAAAGGGAGAGGGAGAGAGAGAATGCACTCTCCCTCCCTCTCCCTCTCCCTCTCCCTCTCTTTCTCTTTCTCTCCCTCTCTCATTTCCTTCCCCTCCCTCTCCCTCTCCCTCTCTTTCTCTCCTTCTCTTTCTCTCTCATTTCCTCTCCTAAACAAGCAAAAAATAAAGTGATTTAAACATTAAACAAGCAAAAGGGAGAGGGAGAGAGAGAATGCACTCTCCCTCCCTCTCCCTCTCTTTCTCTTTCTCTCCCTCTCTCATTTCCTCCCCCTCCCTCTCCCTCTCCCTCTCCCTCTCCCTCTCCCTCTCCCTCTCTTTCTCTTTCTCTTTCTCTTTCTCTTTCTCTTTCTCTTTCTCCCTCTCTCTCTCCCTCTCTTTCTCTCTTACTCTCTCATTTCATCTCCTAAACAAGCAAAAAAAAAGTGATTTAAACATTAAACAAGCAAAAGGGAGAGGGAGAGAGAGAATGCACTCTCCCTCTTCCTCCCTTTCCCTCTCTTTCTCTTTCTCTCCCTCTCTCATTTCCTCCCGCTCCCTCTCCCTCTCCCTCTCCCTCTCCCTCTCTTTCTCTTTCTCTCTCTCCCTCTCCCTCTCTTTCTCTCTCATTTCCTCTCCTAAAAAAGCAAAAAAAAAAGCAAAAGAGAAAGTGATTTAAACCTTAAACAAGCAAAAGAAAGAGAGAGGGAGACTCACCGATGAGATATTGGGAGCGTGGGGCGGCTCCTCTTTGCGATGAAGGCTCCTCCTCTCCTTCACGAACAACGGCGGTGGCGGCAAGTCTTCTTCCTCTCCTTCTCTCACGACAGTCGCTCTCTCCCTCGCTCTCGCTCTCAAAACTCACAAGCCGCAAACACGAAATGAAAACCGCACTCGGTTTCGGTCGCTTTTTTTCCCTGTGGATCGTCGCTATTTAGAGACGCAAATAGCGACGCCGCTATCCGCCGTCGCTAATCGGCGTCGCTACTAGCTCAAATCCTTGTAGTGAGTCTAAAAAAGAAGAGGAAGAAAGGAGGAAAAAAGAAAAAGAAGAGTCTGAGAGATTAAATGAAGAATCAAGAAGATCCGAAGAGAAGAGAAGGAGGAAAGCAGTTGAAAAAGAGGAAGAATTGAAGAGGAAGGAAGAAGAGGAAATTGCGCTGGCAATGCGCATGTTAATAGAACAATAGTGCAGATAGGACGAGCTGAGTGCTATATGAGCCCACACGAGATAAATGCCCAGGCTCAAGTGCCCAAGTTCTAGATATTACACCCCCTCTCCGGTGAAAAAAGGAAAGGGCAAGGGCCTAATTGAACCCATCCCTACTCTCCTAGTTCCCACTACCCCAACAACCACAACCACCCAAGGCTCCATGCCTAAAGTTGATGCTAGCAACATGTTGGCATGGGTGAAATTCTTGGTTAATAAGTAAATGGCCCAAAGGAAAGGTGAAGGTACCCCTGTAGCAGGAACCAAGCGACCAGCAGAGCACACTAGACACCGAGTCGAGATAGGACCCTAAGAGGTAAAGGGTGGAAACCTCCACGACCTCCATTCCCACAATGATGATGCCACATGCAAAGTAAGATGAGTATGTCAAAGCGCTTCTCTCATAGTCAGAGAAAGAAAAAGAGGATAAGAAGATGGCAATGGTTGAATTAGAAGTTGAAAAGGAGTCCATGGTGGCATTCCAATTAAGGAAGACCCGCCAAGTAGCTATGTGCCAAAAGGAAATACATGAGCTAAAGGTAAAGCTCGAAGCTAAGGAAGGCAAAGAAGGAAAGTGGGAGGCAAGGCTAGCTGAGGAGAAACATGGCCTAGTAAGAATGCAACAACACACCAAGGAGCTGGCAAGGTTGTATGAAGAGCTCCAAGAAGAAATGAAGAATGTCAAAGATGCCACATAAATGCTAGAAGCAACACGAGAGGAAAGGGCACACAGGTATCAAGAGGAGATAGAAAATTTGAAAAAGAAGGCAACCTTGGGGCAGGAAGAGCAAAAGAGATTGGAGAGAGAGATTGAAGAGTAAGAGCAACGTCTCATAATCCTGGTGCGGCAAAGGCAAGGGGAGAGCCTTGAAGAAATGAAAAAGAGAGCAGAAGATTGGGCTAACCATAATGAAAGAAGAGTCAGGGACTTGGCGTGCCGTCTAACTCAGTTAGAAACAGACAAAGTGCTAACAGAGGGGAGGGAAAATGCCGCTCAAGTGAGCCTAGAGACCCAACAATGTGCATTCTTTAACATAATCCTGGATATCACTCAAACAGAAGAAGAGGAGGTCATTGAACCATTAAGTTGGGTATTTTCCCGCAGGGCCCTAAGAGTAGGATTTCATATGCCGGCGTGCAGTGGGTGTGAACCTTAGCCTCGAAGAACAGAGGAGTTCTGTACTAAGGGAAGGCTTGACCCCACAAGAAGTGAATGCCCTAGGGTTTGTCGAGGAAGCACAATAGTAGGACAGGCAAGAGGGCAAGGCAAGAACAAGTTTTGAGATAGGATCTCAAGAGGAAGAACTCATGGCACTACCCCCTTCCCCTTGACAGAAGAGCAGAATCAAGTGGACACCTCTACGGAAAAGAAAATTGCACTTAAAAGGAAGAGAGAATAGATGGTAGAGCAAGCACGCATGAGGATGAATGCTCAAGTAGCAGCAGTGCTAGTAGCACCTATCCGGCTAGGTGAAGAAAACCTCCTAGCAAACTTCCATGCTAAACTCATAATCTAGGAGCGACAAGAGAATGCTTGCAAGACCTTTGACTTAATTTTTGATTCCCCACCAATTTCAACCTAGTACTGTCAGTCAAGCTGGTGGAAGAGGTAATTAATGTTGGAAGAAGGCTAGGAGATAGATGGACATCCGAGAGAGGAAAAAACCCTATCCTATGGGGAATAGAGGATGCACATTATTGGCAGAACAAAGTTTTTGAAGTGCCTAGGTTAGTGAAGGGCTATAAATGCCAACCAAAGTGGAGAGGGTGAATTTTTTAGAGAAACATCGACGCCTAGATGGCATTTTGCAACACCCTACCCTTCGAAAGGAATAACCTGACTTTCATGCCATATCGAAGAAGGGTAGGAGTGGATTTTAATCCAAGCATCCATGGGAGATATGACTTTCCATGGATCTATAATGAAAATGCTACTGAACCCAAAGAAGCCCTCATCTTCATGCTACAGGACCTATACAACTCTATAGTCCACTTCATTAATGAGTTCTCTTTGTGCCTTCATCACGTGTAACTATCTTAGATTGCTTGGGATACCACCTCCCAACACTCTTCTTTGATCCCCATGGCATAAACAATTGTGCTATGGCTAGATTTATGATGCGAGCTGCTCTACTTCCATCTTTTTGCTTAGCCCTTCTAAAAGATATTAATGATAGCCTCTTCACCCGTTGCAATCATCCATTTCTTTCCACCACCACTCTCCAGGTGCGAATGAATCTCAAGGGGTACATGCAAAGCTAGAAATTCCTTGAGAAATCCCTTAAGCTCCCAACTTTACCCTCTCATTACTCTAATGAGGAAGACTAGCTTCTCGCTATAGTTATATTTTTTAAAAAGAAAATGAAAAATAAAAGAAAGAAAAGAGAATAAGAGAAAAAGAGAAGGAAATCACAAGAAAAGCAATAAAATCACCTCACTATACGTAGGTCATAGTCACTGCACCTAGGGGTCCTCAAGTTAAGTGCATCCATGGCTTTAGTCGGCTAGCTGCATCCCTAACCCCTAGCCTATTTCATCCCCCACATCATGCTTAGGACACATCAAGGGCATGACATATCTAGGGAGGTCACACTCGCCTATGGTTTGACCTGTCTCCCTAAGCCGCACCCACCGCACCTTCCTTACGCACGAACTAGGTTCTCAAGTGTAAGACAATACCCAGGCTAGCTCCCAGTTCCACTAACACGAGCATAATGTACCACATGATAAGGTAGACACTCCCCCTAGGTAGCACAATTCTTTTCTTTTCAGGTACATATAAGGGTTGCAAATACCACCCACTTTGAAGGCCCCATCATCCACTCCACCATTCTTGGCCTCCACCACCTCAATATTTTGATCAGCTTATCCCTAACAATCAATCCCCAAGAAGCCCCATCATCATCCACTCTCCTACCACCCTTTAAATCACCGAACCCTTGTCAACACAAACCTGCAAGTGCCATGGGACTAGCACTCCTCTAAGAGGGATAATGTTAACCCTAGTTCAAGATGGAGAAAACGAAGTCCAAGAAAACTTCAAATGCAGACACAGTGGAAGAAGCAGGAACGAAAACGGCCAAAAGTGCAAGGGCGGCCTTAAAAGCTAAGTCAAAGGCAAAGACACATTTTTTAAATGCAGGGCGCCCCTTAAACTCTTGTTAAAGGACACCAGGCTCCCTCCTATGCAAATTGTAAAGGTTAGAAGGGCATAGGTAAAGAGAAAAAGAAACTAGAAGGGAACATGAAAAAAATGCCTTGCCATAATGGCTAGTCATGTAAAAAAGGGGATGGGTGCCCAAAGGGATAAGGGCTTTGTATATAAACTCAAAAAGTGAATGAGAAGCTCATTCTTGGGTGTGTGGCTAAAGTGGACTCTTCTTCTTCTCTTCTTCTCTCCCTCTTGCTTGTTGTGTATGCTTGAGAGAGGGAGTATGAGATTTTGACGGAATGAGTGTGTGAGGGTGAGGGATCTTGGAGAGAATCTCTCCATCATCTCCTCTCTTATTCTTCTCTTCTCTTGTCTCGCACGTGGCTATGGAGGATGGAGCTTGGAGCTGGAGGCTTGAGGATGCTTGAGCTTGCATCACGAATCATGGAGCTACCGGCTTGCTTGATAGAGGGGATGCCCGAATGAGTAGCCTTCTCCCTCAAGCAAGCCGGTAGCTCTACAATTTGTGTTACAAAGCAGAATACATGGCAAATCAAATCTAAATCATAAACAACTTTATGTCATACATAAGAAAACTTAGTGGAAAAATCTAACCAATCAAATAGCTCAACTATTAAATACAAACAACATTATAATATATAAAAAGATTTGAATAACTCAATAGATTGAGAAAGACAAGAGAAAGACGCATGATTGGGCCCAATCTCCCCCATGGCTGTAAACGCCATGGTTTGCCATCCTTAGTTATATATTATAGTTTCACATGGATATTTACATTCATATATTACATATAATTACAAAGAATGTACAAATATATATTGAAATACAGAGTTTTAAGAGTTAATAGGTATCCTTAACATGCTGTAGTAGAAAATTCTGTGCTTTGAATCTTGACGTTTAGACATCACCATTGCGTCCGAAGTGTGCCAAAGCTCCCAAAACGACTCTTGAAGCTTTGAATTCCAATTCCGGATGAGGGAGAAACGAAAAAACTAAGTTTTTACCCTACGCGCGATCATGTTGCTTTTATAAAGAAAGCTAGAAAAGCCTTCTAAACTTAACCACATTAAGAAAATAGTAAGGTATTCCATTAAGAAAGCTTATTTCAATAAAAGCATATCTTAAATATCATATTTTAAAATAATATATATTAAAAATAAATTAATTAATAGTACTAAGAATAATGATCTAAATTACTAAAGAAGTTTAAACTTATAACTTACAAATAGAGTAATAATTTTAATAATGAAATTTATGCTTGGACTTACGCTAACGCTCAGTGCTATCCAAAGGCACCGCTATTTGCTCTACACATCAACTGAAGCATTCACAATTATTTATAAATAAAATAAATAAACAATAGTGCATACCTAGTAGTCTTCAGCTATAAATCAACTTCTCGCACAAGGAATCCATCTTGTGTACGAGCTCCGGCAAATACATATAGTTTTACGGAATCCACTGGAAAACCTCACAGAATCCACCGTGGAATATGCCTCTAGTTTTACGAAATCTACCGAAAAACCTCATGAAATCCATCGTGGAATATGCCTCCTGGCACCAATTTGTGATGCGAGCTCAAGCATCCTCAAGCTTCCATCTCCAAGCTCCATCCGCCATAGCCATGCACAAGAGAAGAGAAGAGAAGAGAAGAGAAGAAGAAGAGAGAAGATCATTGAGAGCTTCCTCTCCAAGATCCCTCATCCTCACACACTCACTCCCTCACACTCCCTCTCTCACTCTCTCTCTCAAGCACACACAATAAGCAAGAAGGAGAGAAGAAGAGAAGAAGAAGAGTCCACTTTAGCCACACACCCAAGAATGAGCTTCTCATTCACTTTTTGAGTTTATATATATCCCTTTGGGAACCCATCTCCTTTTTAACATGACTAGCCATTGTGGCAAGGTCCTATTTTTCCATTCTCTTCTAGTTGCCCTTTCTCTTTACCTATGCCCTTCTACCTTTTAAAATTTGCACCGGAGAAAGCCTGGCGCTCTTTTACAAGAGTTTCAAGAGTGCTCTACATTTAAAAAATGTGCATTTGCCCTTGACTTAGCTTTTGAGGCCGCCCTTATGCTTTTGGCCGTTTCTCTTCCTGCTTCTTCTGCTGTGTCTGCATTTGGAGTTTTCTAGGATTTCTTTTTCTCCATCTTGAACTAGGGTGAACAGTCATTCTTCAAAGATAGGTCCTTCAGTTATACAAGGTTATCATGAGCCTAATTAATTGGTTGAGATAGACATTCGTAATTACCAAGAACAATATCATGCAAGTCATCGCCTTCAAGAATTAGTAGTATCTTTACTTTCCACCCAAGGAATCCTTGTCCTTTGAAAGTGAGGAACGGAACATTATCCAGAAGGAAATCCATTGATGATTATAGAATTTGACATAGTTAGATGAAGAATACGTACAATATGAGATCACAGAATCTACACACCATATACAAAACGACAAGATGAAAGTGCAGCACAACAAATTGTATACAGAAGCTATGCTATAAGGAAAGATGTTTAGTTCAAAAAAGCATACTCAAAAAGAAAGATACCCCAGACAGACAAAACAAAGCGACCCAAAATAGACAAAAAGTGTGAGAGAAGAAATTGGTCCAACATAGACAAGAAATACGAACAATGCTCAAAACCTTATCGCTTTACTTTTTGGCCAAGAATAGATGACGATTTGGCTAATTGTGGTAAAAACATAGAAACACAAGAGTGAGTAATCGTGATAAAACCTATGTCATAGAAGTTTGCACGAAAAGTTTGTTTTCCTGTTTCAAGTCCAGTTTACCTGGATTGACATAACTTTGACACATGACTCTAAATTGAGCACAGATTTAATAGAAAGATAGCTTGTGACTCCTAAGAATTTTCCAAATAGAAACTTTTAGGGTGTCCAAACAAGGCATATTCCCAGAGTCCACCCGGTAATGGAAGGTATCGACCATCCCCATGAGGATCAACCTGCAAGATCGAGATCCTAATTTGAAAACTGAGGTCTTGATGCATCAGCTAGCTCCATCGAAGGTGTCCCACAAGGGCTTCTTGTCCGACTGGAGTGATCGTAGTTACCCTTGGATCATGGAGTGCAATGCATTTTTCCAGCAACTAGTTAGGATTTAGGGAACCTTAACGGAGTTCTAGCATAGCCGCTGCACCTTTCCCCTAAGATAATTACTGATCAAGGTTTTAAGACCTGACCCTATGTAAATCAACGCTCGGCTCTACCTAATTTTTCCTAATTAACGTTTCATTCAATCTCTTGAGAGAAGCTCCCAGCTTACAGGGGACCACCCATCCGTAGGACGGGGATCTAGCCCACCAGCTTCCCACAAATGGTTTTCTTTAGTTTTCTAATTACCTATCACATTAAGTTATGACATATGAAAGCAGCTTCGTTAATTAACCTGTTATCATGGGTTCCTTCCTGTAATTTTACGACACAACACAAAGATAGAGAAATTTTTTTTTGGCAAAACATATTTATTTATTAGCTCGCAAAGTTATTTACAATGATTTTTCCCTTCTACCTACACAGAAGATAAACATCTGTTCACTAGAAAATCCCTTCTATGTATGTAGAAGAAAACAAACCCTCCAAGATTTTCATCCCTTCACTAGTACCGGGGACTTCAAGAGTCCATCCTGGTTCATGTGAGGGTCAAGCAGTTCCTAGGAGCGATCGAGAGATTTACGGCCAGAGCCCCCCTAGCACTCCCGCCTCCTCTTGCCTAATGCATTCCTCACTGAGCGACGCCGTCGGTGCTAGTCCAATGCTCCTCGCGACGGTATAAAACAATCCCCCTTGGAGCAGGGTTTCGCATCTAGCCGTGGGGGAGGCATAACGTGATCTTTCCTCTTATTATCCTGATTGTATATTTACAATCAAATCTAACTATTGCAAGCACAATTAATCTTTCGCGTGCAACCATCAATGTATGCACAAATAAAAAAAAGAAACAACAGTAAGTGTTTTTAGCATGGAAAGTAGCCCCACCCAAATCTAGGGTTTCTCTTTTAAGGTTACACCTTAATCTTAGGGTTTTGATTCCTACTTACAATTCTTTTCAGGATCCACAAGTTATTTTGCGAATCTAAAGTGTATTTTATCCTTATGAAAAAATTGGTATTTCTGCCTAAAAGATAATATGGGCATTTATACCTATGGTAGACAATTGATGCGCTGCCCTGCCCTAACCCGCACTTAGCAGGATTTCAAATGCTTTTCCAAGTCTATTTAGACATTAGAATTTGTATCGACAAATTCTTATCGATGTCCAACAAGTCCTACAAACTTCCAATATTTATTTAATTTTGTGATACTACTGATAGTTTCAGGGTTGTTGAGTATTTCATAGTTGTTTTTGCTTCAACATTCTCGATATTTTAGGTTAGGTTTTCTTGCTGACTCATACGTGGGTCAACTCATGATATTGATGCTCTCGCTAATATAACCATTAATATTAGCATTGCATGTGTTTTTAGCAAGAAAATATTTTTTATTTTATTCTACTCATATTCTATGGTTTAATCGACGATGTCTGACCATTTGTCGAACTTTCAACGTTATCTAGAAAGATCAATTTTTATTTAGCTATGTCCTAAGTGCAATGCTCATTGTTTTTTTAAAAAAATTATTTTAAAAAATGCAAATATCATAAGTGTAATTTTTCTTTTATCTTTCATATATCAAATTATATTTCCACATATCTAATTTATGGACATCTTGTATATATTTTCTTATGCAATTTTCTGTTGATTTAATGCATTGATTATTTCATGATATTATCTAAATGATTTTTTATAAATTATAATAAAAATCATATGCGTTTGTTTATCCTTAGCAAAATGAAATAGAGATAGTCACTTTCAGGAGAAAATTATAAGATATTCCACTCCCTAACATCTTCTGTCTTTTTTCTGTTATTCTGATCACATGTGTCATTAATGGAATAACAATAAATATCACAAAAGATACCATAATAAAGATATTTTCTTAATGACAGACATATAATCATTTTCCAAGTGAAAGAGTCTTTTCACTGAATAGTTAGTTATCATATTACTTAGGCTATTTTCCTAAGCGACAATTCATATGCATTTTCTTTAGAATACATTTATATTCATTTAAATCGAAATATAGCGATAAGCTTATAAAACATTATTTTTTTCCAAACCGATGAGATATTACCTCTATCAGGTCTGTAGTAATGGGGGTTTTGCCAATTCCTACCACATCATTTTCTCCATCAGTTATGTTTCTTACTTCTCTTATTTCAAATGGGCTTCTTGAATTTTTGCGACCTCGTGGAGCCATGGATGTTAGAGGAAATTAACGTGGTAATTCAGAGAGAGTTGGTGGTCGTCTAAAAAATTTCACCAAGGTTTTGCTTAGCAATATGGGTGTATGGAAGGAAGGCATAACAGGGGATAGAGAAAATGGAAATGAGGTAGAAGATGGGTATTTTCCTCCTTCAAGGCTCAAGCAAGAATGGAAAAGAGATATAAATAAATTTTTGCATCATCACGAGGTCTTCCTTCTTGCTTTATTTGTAAAGGAGAGAAGGTGTATTTATAGCCATGAGGGGGAGTATGCAGTCGACTCATTCTTTTGGCTACTTGTTAAGACCTAAGTAAGCTTTATCAAAATGCTTTTTGCTTGCCTACCTATTGAATGGTGGCATGGGGATGATTTTAAAATGATGTCTCTCTCTCCAGGCATAAAAAACGTCACGATTTTTTGCTTATTTTTTCAAAAACGATTTTTTTTCTTCAAAATGACTTCATCTGGTGGTTTTTGGCCAAGTTACCTCATGTATTATCTAGTTTTTTATAAGTCATGACATACTCTTTGATACTTAACTTACTCAATATCATGCTCGTTCTTGTGCGTTCTTTGTCTACAGATTAAGGCTTTTGCAATTTGTCTTGTCGTTATGAAATCAATGCGATATTTGATGCATTAAATGGAATCGAGAATACTAAATTAAATATAATGTGAAAAATATTATGATCAAGCCATCGTAATATTATTAATGAGACATCTTTGCTTCTTGTTGGCTGGGAACATTGAGGCATCTTCTCGTGTCAGATTGCGGAATTGATTTAATGCAAGACTCGATATTAAAAAAATATACGTGTGATCACTTATTTGATAGCTCGACAAGTAATTTTTAAAACATTTCAAGCCCAAATTTGTTTCTTGATATGAAGTGTTATGGCTAGAATATTACATCCTCTCCTCCTTAGAGGAATCGAGATGTCCTCATCTCGAAGAGAACTGGGGAAACTATTTTTCTAGAGTTGTCTCTTCTATTCAGGTAGCATCCTCCTCAGGATAGTCTTTCCACTAGATAAGATACTCTCTAATGTTTCTATTTCTCAGAGATTTCTCTTTTACATCCAGGATCTTATCAAGCTGGAGTTCAAGGTTTCCTTGACTAGGCATTATAATTTGTTGGTCATCAAGAATATGATCTTGATTTTCCATATAAGCTTTCAGAAGACTAATGTGAAATACATTGTGGACTTTCACATGATCAGGAAGTTGTAGTTTGTAGGCATTAGCTCCTACACATTTGAGAACCTTGTATGGTCCACAATACCTTGGACTCAACTTTTTGAACTTTCCCAATGACAGAGAACTCTTCTTTGGGCGTACACGGATTAAAACCATGTCTCCCTCTTGGAAGATACACTCTTGCCATCCTAGATCAGCATAAGCTTTTTGGCAATCTGTGGTAGCTTGGATGTCTTGTCTGATAGTTTTGACTTGATCATCCATGTCTTTTGGCATTTTATTAGAAGCCTCAACCTTTAGGGTTGGATTTGAGAAATTCAATGGCGTCAAACAATCTTGTTTAAACAATGCTTGAAATGGAGTCATTTGAATACTTTGGTGATATGATTCATTGTAGGAAAATTCTACTAAGGGCAAATATTGTATCCACCTTATTGGTTATATGGAAGAGTAAGCTCTCAGTATATCTTCAATGACCTGATTAATCCACTCTGTTTGACCATTAGTTTGGGGATGGTAAGTTGTGCTAAAGCAAAGATAGGTTCCAATCACTTCAAATAGGCTTCTCCAGAAATGTGACATAAACAAAGAATCCCGGTCACTAACAATCTGTTTAGGAAATCCATGAAGCCTAAAGATTTCTTTCACAAAAAGTCATGCAATATCTAAAGCTTTGTAGTTGGTCTTGACTGGGATAAGATGAGTGACCTTTTTCAGCATATCCATAATCATCATGATTGAATTATACCCTCCTTGAACAGAAGGTGCCAACTACAAAATCCATACTAATGAACTCCCATTTCACCTGTGGAATGTCAAGTGGCTGGAGCTTTCCTGGCATTTTGATACGCTCAGCTTTCACCCGCTCGCAACTTAGGCATTTAGTAACATATCTAAGTACATCATGCTTCAGTCTTTCTCCCAGTAGTAACTTTTCCTAACTGCATTAAGAGTTTTTACATAGCCAGGGTATCCTAAGAACATAGAGTTATGGGCTTCCCATAATATCTTCTTTTTCAGCATTTGACTGAGGGGAATGTAGAGCCTTGTTCTAAAATAAACAAGTCCATCATCCATAGTGAAATTTTGGTATTTCACTCTAAGCTTAGGATCAGTGTCCTTAACTAGGATTTCTCTAAGCATTAGTTGATACCTAGGATCCTTGTCTGCCTCTTCTTTGGCTAGCTCAATGATTGGATTGCTAGGCATCGATATCATGGTAGCTAAAGTCTCTCCTTTAGATGGCTCTTCCATGATAAATGTATTCAAAAAAGCTTTACGACTTAATGCATCAGCAATCACATTCTCTTTCTAAGGTCTGAACTTGATTTCAAAATCAAATTCTTGCAAGACTTCAATCCACTGACGTTGTCTCATGTTGAGGTTTGGTTGAGTAAAGATCCATTTGAGACTTTTGTGGTCAGTGAAGAAAGTAAAATTGCTTCCAAGAAAATAGTGTCGCCACAATTTGAGAGCATGGATCATAGCTAACAGCTCGAGATCATGGGTGGCGTAATTCCTCTCATGGATTTTCAGTTTCCTTGAGGAATAGGCTATTGGATGACCTTGTTGTATAAGCACACAACCTAGTGCAAGAGAACTTGTGTCTGTTACGACTTCAAACTCTTGACTTAGGTCAGGTAGCTTTAAAATGGGTGATGTTACTAAACTTTTCTTAAGCTGCTCAAAACTGGTTTGCTCAATGGGCATCCACACAATAGCAATTTTCTTTTTTAGCAAATCAATGAGAGGTGCAGCTATTGTAAATTTTTATGAAAATTCTATACCATCCAGTCAGTCCAAAGAAACTTCTCACTTCCTTAACTATCTTTGGAGGTTGCCACTCTTGCGCATCTTTAACTTTGGTTGGATCTACAGAGATTCCTTCAGCAAATATTATGAAACCGAGATATTCCATCTATCTTTTGAAAAAGGCACACATCTTTTTCTTCGCATACAGCTTGTGCATCCTTATTATGTCTAGCACAATGCGCAATTGTAGCTCATGGTCTTCGTCTCTCTTGGAGTATGTTAGGATGTCATCAAAGAAGACTAAGACAAACTCAAGATAAGGTTGAAAAATATCCTACATTAATCTATTAAATGTAGTAGGGGCATTAGTTAGACCAAAAGACATTACAAGAAATTCAAAATGACCATATCTGGTATTGAAGGCAGTTTTGGGGATATCTTCTTCATTGATCCTTATTTGGTAATAACCAGATCGGAGATCAACCTTGGAAAAGATTCTCGCCCCTTGTAGCCTATCAAGTAGCTCATCTATTCTTGGGATTGGATATTTATTCTTGATTATTACTTTGTTTAGACCTTGGTAATCAATGCAAAGGTGCAGAGTTCCATCCTTTTTCTTTTGAAACAGTACTGGGACTCCCCATGGCGAATTACTAGGTCTGATGTATCCTTGATCCAGTAACTACTTGAGTTGCTCTTTCAGCTCAATTGCTTCAGGGATAGATATTTTATATGGACTCTTAGCGATTGGAGCGGCTCTTGGTTCAAGTCTAATCTCGTGATCGACTTCTCTTCAAGGTGGTAATTCAATCAGCTCTTCTGGGAAGATGTCATTATATTCCTTTAGCCAATATGGCTCTCCCTCGTCTTGTTTATTCTACTCAACCTTATTTAATTTTATGAGATACACAGGTAATCCCTTTCTTAATATTTTTATTATATGCAAGATGATTTGGCTAGTTGAATCTTGGGTTTTCCTGCCTCACCTTGGGTCATCAATTTTTCTCCCTTTAGGTTTTGAAAAGTCACCTGGCCTTTTCTGCACTGAATATGTGCGTCATTGGGGATTAACCAGTCCATACCCAATAGACATTCGTAGACCCCTAAATTCATAATCCTAAATCCCATTTCAAAGAGATTGCTTCCCAGGCTAAATGTCACTTTGCAAGTTTGCTGAGTAGACATGATTTTTTTTCCATTAGCAAGTTCCACAAGTAACCTAGATGTAGGTATTGTGTCTATAACCTAGTTTCTTGGCACACTTTGGTGACATGAAAGAGTGTGTGCTTCCATAGTCAATCAGAATTTTAAAGGACTTACCCTCATATTCTACTGGTGTTTGAATCACCGTAAATTGGCGGTTTGAACCTTTCTTATGGAGGGTGGCATGAACTGATGCCCTCTCCATATCGACTTCCATAGTTGGGTTTCCCTCTTCTTCAAGATCTTTAGGAATTATAGCAAATGCTTTTCCATTTGCAATTGAAGCTTGATTCTGACCTCTGTACTGTCCTTGGCAAGGAATTTGGCCAAGATTTGGGCAATGTAGTGGAAACACCTAGGTACTCTTGAATTACTTCCTGTAGGTATGAAGTTCCTAACTGCATTTGTTTTGGCCCTCTTTCCTTGACCAAGTGGACACTGACCTTGGGCTTGCTTAACATATCCCTGTGATGTCCATTTTTTTACAATTCCAAAACCTATTATTCCTTGCCTTTGATTGAATCTTTAGAACAAGAGCTGCTGTGCGAATCAAAGCATCATGTAGATCAATTGGCCGCATAGATTCAAGGCGTGTGTTCAGAGGAGCATTCAATCCGTGACAAAACAGCCACATATTTAAGCAGTGAGATAAACTTTGAGTAATATGCCTCCAGGCTCATTCCCAGACCACTATCTTAAGTTAAAGAACTCATTCATTTTTAGTGTGCGATAAGCTGGTGGCAAATATCAACCACGCACAGCTTCTTTAGGCTTTTCCTAGGTAATGGCTGTCTCAGCAAGTCCTTGGTCTTTACACCACTGTTTCCACCACAGGTGTGCCTCACTCGTCAATTTCAACTTGACGATCATAGCTTGATTAGTAGGGGTAGTTCCTACGGCAGTAAAATAGTTCTCCATAGTCTCAATCCAAATCTCTTCCTTGGCTTCAACGTCTTTGCCCTTGCCATCAAATTCCGATGGCTTAACTTGATTAAGGAGATACTTCTTCTCTTGAATTTCGGTTGTACTAGCGATAGCTGTATTACTCTCTATCATAAGTTTTACGAATTAGTTTAGTGCTTTAAACTTTTCAGCTTTGTTTCCACATTAACATATCTTACTAGTTTTGTAAAACAATGATGGGCCAAAGAGCACAATATTTTTACAAAATCTAGTCGCTGTTATCTTTTATTATCAGTAGCCATATGCTATGATTTTTATAAGTAAGGGATATTTACAAATGGCAGATGTTAACAAGTAGAGATACATCAACATCGATAGGATAGGCTAGATGCTATGTACAATTTCCAGAATAGGATATCATTATATCTTTCTTTTTTAGGGATGGATATCATTTACATTCATGTAGAAGAAAGTAGGCCAATTGCTGTCTATGTCCAGAAACCTATACTGTGGAAATGGCAGATGTGGAAAACCATGGATATGGTAATCTCGATACTTGCGACATCCTTGGATTATAATCATGTCGGCTGGGATTACCTTTAGTACCTTGTCATAGACATAACGGTCTAGACGTATCTGTCGACCACTTGTATTCAAAAGTGGATTCCTTCTGGATCGACAAAAGATAAAGGCCTCAACTACTTTTAAATTTTCCATCCGTTCAAGGCGTTTTATATTAGTCTGCATGTTGAAGAATTGATCGGCCTCGATGTAACAATAACACTCATCCTAAACCATCTTCTTTTGCGATTCATAGGGGATGGATCATATAGGCAATCGAGTATCCTCATCATTTCTCTTTTCCACTCATCATCTATGGAATTCAATGCAGATGTGTATATTGCTCGAAAAACAAGGAACTCGTTCCATGCTTCATTATTCTGCCAAAGTTTATCCCTTAACAATCAACAGATTGATTATTACTTAGAACAGTTAGTCTTAAAAACCATAGATATTTTTAATTTCAATTATACTCTGATACCACGTGTTACTTGCCTACCTAACAATTCCCTTATAGCATATTTTAGTGGTCCATCGGGGAACTATCCTAGATGGCTTCGCCTCGTCGCGAGAATGCACAGGGTCTATCGTCTAGGTTTCCCAGAGTCCACCCCATAACGGAAGGTACCAGCCATCCCCACAACAATCAACCTACAAGCTCGGGGTCCTAATTTGACAACTGAGGTCTTGATGCATCAACTAACTCTATCAGAGGTGTCCCACAAGGGCTTCTTGTCTGACTAGAGCGACTGTAGTTATCTTTGGTTCATGGAGTGCAACACTTTTTTCTAGCAACTAGTTAGGATTCAAGGAACCTTAACAGAGTTCTGGCACAGCTGCCGCACCTTTTCCCTAAGATAATTACTGATCAAGGTTTTAAGACCTAACCCTATGTAAGTCAATGCTCGGCTCTACCTAGATTTTCCTAATTAACATTTTTTTCAATCCGAGAGAAGCTCCCAGCTTACGGATCCATCATCAAGGATCTCGCCCTCCTGCTTCCCACAAATGGTTTTCTTTAGTTTTCTAATTACCTATCACATTAAGTTATGACATATGAAAGAAGCTTCATTAATTAACCTGTTATCATGGGTTCCTTCGCATAATTTTATGACACAACACAAAGACATAAAAGTAATCTTTTGGCAAAACATATTTATTTATTAGTTCGTAAAGTTATTTACAATGATTTTCTCCTTCTGCCTATGCAAAAGAGAAACCTCAGTTCATCGGAAAATCCCTTCTATCTGTGTAGAAGAAAACAAACCCTCCAAGATTTCCATCCCTTCACTAGTACTGGGGACTCTAGGATCCCATCCTGATTCGCGTGAGGGTCAGGATGTTCCTAGGAGCGATCGAGAGATTTACGACCAGAGCCCCCCTGGCATTCTTGCCTCCTCCTACCTAATGGATTCCTCATTGCGCAACCTCTCACTGTCGAGGCCAGTCCAAAGCTCCTCGCAGCAGTATAAAACAATCCCTCTTGGAGTAGAGTTTTGCGTATAGCCGTGGGGGAGGCATAATGCGATCTTTCCTCTTATTATCCTGATTATATATGTACAATCAGATCTAACTGATGCAAGCACAATTAATCTTTCTTGTGCAACCAACAATGCATGCACAAATCAAAAAAAGAAATAATAGCAAGTGTTTTTAGCATGGGAAGCAGCCCCACCCAAATCTAGGGTTTCTCTTTTAAGGTTTCACCTTAATCTTAGGGTTTCTCTTTTAAGGTTCCACCTTAATCTTAGAGTTTTGCTTCCTACTTGCAACTCTTTTTTCCAAATCCACAAGTTATTTTGTGAATCTAAATACTTATGGTAGGCAATTCATGTGATGTCCTACCCTAACCCGCACTTAGCAAGATTTCAAATGCTTTTCCAAGCTAGACATTAGAATTTGTATCGACAAATTCTTATCAATGTTCAACAAGTCCTATAGACTTCCAATATTTATTTAATTTCCTGATACTGATAGTTTCAAGGTTGTCGAGAAGTTCATAATTGTTTTTGCTTCAATATTCTTGATATTTTAGGCTAGGTTTTCTTGCTGACTCATATGTGGGTCAGCTCATGATATTGATGCTCTCTCTAATATAACCATTAATATTAACATTGCATGTTTTTTCAACAAGAAAATGATTTTTATTTTATTCTACTCGTATTCTATGGTTTAATTGATGATATCTGACCATTTGTCGAACTTTCAACGTTATCTAGAAAGATCAATTTTCATTTAGCTATGTCCTAAGTGCAATGCTCATTGTTTTTTCTAAAAAACTTTATAAGCAATGCAAAAATCATAAGTGTAATTTTTATTTTATCTTTCATACATCGAATTATATTTGCACGCACCTAATCTATGTGCGTCTAGTATATATTTTCCTATGTAATTTTCTGTTGATTTAATGCACTGATTATTTCATGATATTATCTAAATGATTTTCTATAAATTATTATAAAACTCATATGCATCTCTTTATCATTAGCAAAATGAAATAGGGATAGTCAATTTTAGGGAAAAATTATAAAGTATTCCATTCCCTAACATTTTCTACCTTTTTTCTGTTATTTTGATCACATGCGTCATTAATGGAATAACAATAAATATCACAAAATAGACCATAATTAAGATATTTTCTTAATGACAGGCATATAATCCTTTTTCAAGTGAAAGATTCTTTTCACTGCATAGTTAATTATCATATTAATTAGGCTAATTTTCTAAGCGGCAGTTCATATGCATTTTTTATAGAATGTATTTATATTCATTGAAAGCCAAATATAGTGATAAGATTATAAAACATTATTTTTTTCCAAAGTGATGAGATGTTACCTCTATCAGGTTTGTCATAATGGGGGTTTCGCCAATTCCTACCATATCATTTTCTCCATCGACCGCGTTTTTTGCTTCTCTTGCTTCAATGGGCTTCTTGAATTTTTGTGACATCGTGTAGCCATTGATATCATGCAAAATTAATGTGGTAGTTCAGGAAGAGTTGGTGGTCGTCTCCAAAAAACTTTCGCCAACATTTTTCTTAGTAATATGGTTGTATGGAAGGAAGGCGTCACAAGGGGTAGAGAAAATGGAAATGAGGTAGAAGAGGGGTATTTTCCTCCTTGAAGGCTCAAGCTAGAATGGAAAAGAGATGTAGAGAAATTTTTCTATCATCAGGAGGTCTTCCTTCTTGCTTTCTTTGTGAAGGAGAGGGGGTGTATTTATAGCCATGAGGGGGAGCATGCACTCGACTCATTCTTTTGGCTACTTATCAAGACCTAAGTAAGCTTTATAAAAAATGGTTTTTTATTGCCTACCTATTGGATGGTGGCATGGGGATGATTTTAAAATGCTTTCTCTCCCTCTCCAGGCATAAAAAGTCATGATTTTTGGCCTATTTTATTAAAAAAGTTTTTTTCCTTCAAAAGGACTTCATCTGGTGGTTTTTGGCCAAGTTATCTCATGTCTTATCTAGTTTATAAATTCATGCCATACTCTTTGATACTTAACTTACTCAATATCATGCTCGTTCTTGTGCGTTCTTTGTCTATCAATTAAGGCTTTTGCGATTTGTCTTACTGTTATGAAATCAATGCGATCTTTGATGCATTAAATGGAATCGAGAATACTAAATCAAATATAATGTAGAAAATATTATGATCAAGCCGTCGTAATATTATTTAGGAGGCATTTTTGCTTGTTTTTGGCTGGGAACATTGAGACATCTTCTTGTGTCGGATTGTGGAATTGATTTAATGCAAGATTCGATATTTAAAAAAATTACGTGGTTACTAATGTGATAGCTCGACAAGTATTTCTTAAAACATTTCAAGTCTGAATTTGTTTCTTGATATAAAGTGTTATGGTGGGAATATTATAAGCCTGTCTTGCACAATTTTTATAGCTCCTCAAATAGGTTGTCCCTTAGCTCAAAAGGCATATGCCTCACTTTTGGTTAAATAGGATGGCTCCTTCCTTTAGGAGAACAGTATGCATAGCTAGACTAGGAGGAATACCCCTCACCTCATCATAGGTCCAAGAAAAAAATCATGGAATTATTGGATCAAGGACATGTAGTCCTTTCTCTCTTCTAGACTAAGCATAGATTGTAATTTAATTAGACATGGCTCATCCCAACGTACCGAGATCTAACTCAATCACATCCAGATCTCTGATTCTGTCTTGAGCTTCTATCGGCTCATTCAAAGTCACATGGTAGACATCTTCTGTAGTGGACCCCTCTGACTCATCACTTGAAGAAGTCTCACTACCAGAACGATCCTCTAATGCATCTAATTATGTTGCTTTGAGGAGATTCAAGATATGCATCTACTATTACGTTTGGTATCTCTATCCAAAATCAAATGACTAGCGGGTATATCAACTTGACAATCAAATTGCAAGATTCATGGCCTTTCTAATAATAGCTTGGCTACCTTGCAAACCTAATAACCCTTAAGGCCAAAATGCATTCCATACTTGTAATACAACCTTCTAGTTGTCTTAAATTGTCATTAGTCATTCCCTAGATAATTGTGCAGGCATCCTTCTAGATTTCCAATCCCAGTCTTTCCATCAATTTTGAACTCATTGTTAACCTCATCACAAGAAAACGAAAAAAAATTGAAAGAGCGCAAGTCGGGATCTAAAAGAGCACAAGTCAGGATCTGAAAGAGGCGGCCCAGAAGGAAATCAAACACAACAGAAGAAGCATGAAGGGAAACGGCCGAAAGCGCAAGGGAGGTCTCAAAAGCTAAGTCAAAGGTAAAAGAGCATTTTTAAATGCAAAGCACCCCTAAAACTTTTTGTAAAAGAGCGCTAGGCTCCCTCGTGTGCAAATTGTAAAGGTCAATGGGGGCAGTAGGAAGGAAGCTAGAAAGATAGGAGAAAAATGGGAAAGACGGCCTAGGCCATGTAAAAAAGGGGATATTGGGATGACTGCCGAGAATGGATTTAGGGTTCTGTATATAAAGTTGAAAAGTAAATGAGGAGCTCATTCTTTGGTGTGTGGAAAAGTGGACTCATCTTTTTCTCTCCGTCTTGCTTGCTTCTGTGTGCTTGTTGAGAGAGGGATTGTGAGAGTGTGAGGGAGTGTGTGTGTGAGGGTGAGGGATCAAGGAGAAGAAGCTCTCCATCATCTCCTCTCTTCTTCTCTTCTCTTCTCTTCTATTGTCTCACACGCGGCTATCAAGGATGGAGGCTTGAGGTTGCTTGAACTTGCATCACGAATCGTGGAGCTATCGGAGTGCTTGACAAAGGAGGAAACTCCTTTGGGCATCAAGATAAGCTCACTACACCCCGGTAGGATCGAAGGTGTGTCGGCAAGGTGAGAGATATCCATAGGTGTTTGCTTGAAATGCTTGAACAATAACCATGGGTCTTAACGGTTGAGCGGAGCCTCATCTCCACATTTTGGTTTTGTTGTTGCCGGGACCAACAGATTCAAGCTTGAGCACTTGTGCGTCTCAGATCAAGCAATGAGCAAGGGTTTTATCCCCGAACCAGAGCTTGAGATAGGTAGGAGGTTTTGGGTTTTTAATCTTGAAAATAAGTAAGTATTTTGGTTTTTTGATGATTAGGCAAGTAGGAGAAAGCATTTCAGTTTTTTGTTTTTGATTTTGTTGCACTTAGAGTAGGTTAGAACCAATAAATTGTAGGAGAAAACTTTAGGGTTTCTACTGTAACAGGTCCAATCATGGCATAAATAGGGAGAAAAATGGAAAAAAGGAGTACTTGGAGGTGTTATATATATATATATAGAGAGAGAGAGAGAGAGAGCTTGAGAGCTTGTGCAAGACTTGTGCTTCCACTGAATGGATCGAAGGCCACAAGAGTTTATTGTTTGGATCAGGTGTGTAGAAACCTTTCTATGCATCTAACCTTTGATTCTGGTGAACCTTGATAGCATGTATGGCCAAAAATCATTAGCATGAATAGAATTTATTTCTCGATGTTTACGTGCCAGTGGAATCGGACACGACCTGTAGGTCTCCGATTCCCAGAATCGGATGCTCAGATGCCCTACATCCATCCAATTCTAAGAGCTAGACGACCACTTGGACCAACTTGACGAGTCCAATCGGACCTAGAAAATCGGACTCGGACACTCGAACACCCAATAATCGGACCACTACCACGTGTCTGATCCTGAGGATCGGACACTGAGACCTAACCCTGTCCGATTTTGGGAATCAGACACACTCAAATCGGACTAACCTGACCTATCCGATCGGAGATACCTTGTCCGATTTTTGAGAATTAGACATCCTATAATCTGACAATCCTAGAATCGGAGAGCTAAAATCGGACACATGTCAAAGCGAATGCCCAATTCCTGAAATTGGACACTATAGAATCGGACCAAATCTTGAAACATCAAAATTGACAAATTTAGCGTGTCCGAGGTGACAAGAGTACCACCCGCAACAAGAGAATTCACCAAAAGCCTTATAGGAAACTTTGATCCTAAAAATCACACCCAAATAACCAAGTATACTGATGACACTCATATCAGCATATTCAACACACTTAGAGCCATAGGCTATCCAACAGACCCCATTTGACCTTAAGCAAGCTACTGAACAATATAGCACAAACCCTAGAGACTAGAGGAAGCGACTGGGAATCGAGCCTAGAGCCCCATTATACCGAGTACATAGACAAGAGTATGAGAGCTGCAACTATCACTTTGTACTCGCACTCACATTTTTTTTCAATACTTAAAGTGCACCTAGGAAAAGTAGAAAGCATGATGCGCATGGTGTATGGAAGAGAGCACGTGCACACATACACTGAGTGAGTGTAAGTTGAGGAGTGTTTTTAAATAATAAGGAACTCACTCAAACCTAACAATCTCAATGAACCCACTAGTAGGAGAAGACCCTGAAATATAGTTGGGTGATCGAGAACCCCAAGCGTACGGCCAAGCAAGGACCGACAACATTGGAGGAGTGGATCTACTCGACTTGATCAATCTCATCGACAACCTAGTGGAGCACGAGACTGCAAACATAGCAAAGTCAGGCACTAACCACAGAAGTGACAAAGAACTTGACCTAGGTGGTTTCTCGACAAAAATCCAGCGGCTAATCACCAATTACGATCTACAGACACAGACAACAAACCACCACAATAGGACGTCCGAGGATATCATAGCGGACCTTGAAGAGGAGAGAAGACTAGTGCAGGAAGCTTTGCAGGCCATAATGACCTACAATCAGGAACAACAAGCGAGAAGCTTGCGACATAACATAGAAATACATGACATTCAGCAAGTGCTAGCCCTAGCAAGCAAAAATAGGACAAGACCTGACATAGAGAGGGAAAGAGGGCTAGAAGGGGACCTCACGTTGAGTGAATTTCTTAGGAAGCGACTATTAGAGAATGTGTCAGCAGAGCATAGCGTTGCTGCAATGGCAACCTCATTGCTTGCAAGATTAGGGGTTAACCTGGGCTTTAAGAGCCAATCAAAAATCCCTGATGTGGCTAAGCAGCTAGACAAGTACCAGCCAAACGATGATCCATATAGCTTCTAAAGTAGTTGGAGGAGCAAGTCTGTGAGGCCAACAGCCTCACCCATCTTACTTTGCACTCACAAGCTTTTGGTCTATGCTTAGGAGATAAGGGTAGGACCTTTGCTTAAGAGATAAGGGTAGGATCTAATACATGAGTTTGGACATTGCTGATGAGCGGACTGAATTCAACAACCTTAAGAGTCTCTTCATTAAGAGATTCTCTGAGTCTGGGTACTCCGATAACCTTCTGGTGTGGTTGATGATCATCAAGGAGAAAGTCAAGGAGGACATAAGAGACTACGTCACCCACGTGGAGATTCTCTTCAAAAGAATCCCAGCGAGACCAACCGAAAGAGTGGTCTCCACAATCTTCATCAATGGGATACGAAGTGAGGAACTCTACAAGGCCTTGGCAAGCAATTCAAGCTTGCAGTGAGACATGCTAGCTAGGGCCTTTGATGAGGCAATCAAAGTGGATGACCAACTCAAAGAGAGAAGCTCCAAGAGCTTGACTCGAGAGGAGATTAACACTAGAAACTATGACAAAGTTTCAATGCCAAAAGTGAAAGATCAAGCCCAAGCACTCAGGATAAAGAAAAGGGCATGGGAGCTAGCAAAGATGAAAATGAAGCCAACCAAATTACAAGAAATGATAAGACGACCAACACGCACTCATGTCCAATGAGTATATTGTGGCGGAAGCCACCTGTTAGCTGAGTGTCAGGACCCAAGGTCCTGACCTTGCACCAATTTTGGTAGATACTATCATGATGTCATGCATTGAAGCCTACCGAGGAGACTCCCATACTCACAACCATACAGACAACCTTACCTAGCTAATAGGCCGCAGAACTTTTTTGGAAGGGGAGCCCCATTGGCTCTCCTGGCACCTAATGACACCAAACTAGCCATTCCTAGGATAGAGATAAACCCCATAGGCATACCTGGACCACCTGGACCCTACATAACCCATCCAACGAGTGATGCTCTAGTCCACTACGTGGAGGAGCCAAATGACAAAGAGCCTTACCTGCAGCCCTACATGTCATATAACAAAGAGGGCAATGCAATCCTTATGGATTACCATCTTATATTGATGATGGCACTAGATAGAGGTAGAGGCGGAGGATTTGGAGGGCAGACCAAAGAACCAATCTCCTGTTGGAACTGCAGTCACCCAGGACACATATCCTCACGCTGCCTCTCGAACAGGAGCAAACAAACCACGAAAAGGCCGATCTTAGATGCCCAAAGTGTGGAATCACTCACCTGTTTGTCGAATGCCCTAGAATAAAGCCACCCTAGTGCAACAAATGAGCCATCGATACCATTGGGGCTGTTTGGAGTTGAGACATTTAATGGAGAGGAAACACCTAGCCCGTTGCATGTCATGATCTGCAGCGGGTAGACAAAGGAGGCTGGTATATCACTGCCTAAACCCAACAACTTAGATGGATCCTCAATTGGAAAGAAAAGTTTTAAGCAAAGGATAAAGAAAGCTAATGCAAAGGTCACACTAAAAATTGATAGTGCCACGATGCTGCTTGCTGGAGAAAAGGTGACAGATGTAGAGGCAAAAATGTTAGCTCCAAAGATGGCCGAGAAGGGGAGTGCAAAGGTCGGGGAGTATCCCACTCCAAAGAAGTGCCAACTCGAGCCCATTGAAAAGGTCAAGGAGTGGGTAAAAGAAGCCCAAAAAAGGATGTTGAGCCCATATTAGAAGATGAGATCAATGATCTCTCAAGCGTAAGCATACCAATCTTGCCTCCATGACCGAAGTTGAGAGACATGGCTGTACCACAGCAGTGCCACTTAAACAGAGTCTACACGTTACAGGCAAGTAGCCAACAACCTCCTCACTATGCTAGTGACCACCCCGGTGACTCTTAAGCCTAGGAGATCTGCTTAGGCAGCATCTGACACTATGGCAAGAACTGAAGTAGTGGGTTGAAGGACCAATGGGGAAAGGGGCATCCGATCTACACGATGCGGTAACTCAGATACCTAGTCTGAGGTTGCACTCAATGACAAAGTTCTTACACATTACTGCTTTTTGGAAAGGCACCGAAATGCATGTAGTCTTATTGGACCTAGCTCTAGGAGACACCACGAGAAAGGGAATTGTGGATACAGGAGTAGGAGTTAGTGTGTTGAATCACGTGATACTCCAGGACCGGGGTAACTCACTTGTTGAGAATGCTAGGTTCAATGTCACCCTAGCCAATGGAATGAAAGTGTGGCCATTTGGAGTATTAAAGAATTGGCCCCTTGAAGGTCGCAGGGATTCAATTCTCTGTTGACTTCATAGTCATGAAGGGAGTAGCGAGCTATAGTTTTGGTTGATAGACTAATTGAGTCTCGATGGGTTTATGTTTTGGAAGGGTAATGGGCTTTGCAGCCAGAGGCTTTAGTGATGCTGATATTTTATTTTTCTTGATGCTTTGTGTGGTCAAGCTTGAGGGTGACATTTGAGTAGTATCATTGGTCATCTTGGGTTTAGGTACCCAAACCCAGGTACTACCCTCAAATAGCCTTGTTCTTGCAACAAGGTCCTAGGTAGCCATTGTGACTTGACCATTCATTGTTGCTTGTAGTTTCTTCTAGGCCTCCTAGGTTTTGAGGGAAGGTTCCTAGCCTTGTGAGTTTGTGGTTGGGTGCTCCTAGGTGGTGGGCTTGGATATTTTGATACCCATTTAAACTTGTGTTCAAGGGTTTTAGCTTTACCCCAACTACCACCCTAGAATTAGCATATAGTAATGCGCTACCAACCACATTGGCCACGCCTAGTGCACCAAGGCCACAACCCTAGCCAAAACCACATCCAGAGCTACACCCAACAACTGTGGAATTATGAAGCCCAACCAAACCTAAGCTACTTGCCGGCCTTAGACCCTCTTACTAGTGGAGATCCTTTCTTACCTTGGCCTCAGACTTAGTTGAGAATATAGGTGATGACTTGGTTGCTTGCCTCAATCACTTGGATGCCATGTTTACCATGCTTGCTAAAAGTTACGATCAATTGGACTTTGGTCTTCTGGACAAGCCTTTACTAACGAAAATGCACATGCTATCTTGCTCATGGGAGGAATCTGAACTCGTATTTGTCAAAACTTCCCAGGCAGCTGAGAAACTCATTGCCACCGAGCTTTCCATCGAACAAGCACACAAACAATGCCTGATCACATCTTATGTCAAGACCAAAGTCCTTGCCATGGGCCAGGAAATTAAAAAGTTAAAGCAGCTCGCGGCCACCAATGATTCCTCTTTCTTACGCAAATGGTATGCTCTTTCTTACGCAAATGGTATGCTCTTCACCTTCAATGGAAACTAGAAGGATGCCAAGTCATGAAAAATGCTAAATAAAGACGTGCGATCAAAACCACTAAGTATAACCCGCCCACATATGTAGCCCCAACTTCCTATAGAGTGTTCCACATCGGCCCCTTGAGGACCACACCTAATGGCATCCCTATTTAGATCAAACTCTCACAAAAGAGGAGCTCCATATTGCTAGCAGAATCAACTTTGGGGATTTCCTTCTCGATGTCATCACTTACATCATGCAAGTAGGTGTTAGACCCTGTGACATGGACAACTATGCTCAAATGGAATACAACCCCAATTTTTATCCTTGGCTCATGCAAAAGTAAACACGGCAACCATGTGCAAAATGCCCTTTACCCCTTAACCATAATCCTAGGAGGGATTCTTCTTCTTTTCATCGTAGGGGGAGGGGGTAAGGAGGAGAAATAAAAATGAAACTCAAAAGCAAATGAAAATAAATCAAAGCCAATTCAGGGTTAAGAAAAGCGTCATAAAATTGGGAATGTATAGCTTGCTTGAGGGAGAAGTTAAATTCTATAATTAAGCATTTCAATTCTGCAAGCATGTGACCTTTTCCCTCTACAAATAGTTGTTTTGAAAAGCACTAATGATGAACACGGCTCCATGACAGGTGACCAGCATGGCACGCCAAGAAAAAGCTAGTAAGTTGTCATTGTCCAAAGAAGAGTAGGAAAAATATGGCCTCTTTGTGGAAGCAAGGGTCTTTAACGAGTTCAAGTTCACGCGTGTCTTGAACTTGCAGAATGTCACCATGAAGGAACAACCAGTGAAGCGGATTGTCAAACAATGCCATCTACAAAAGTATACGGAGGCAGTTGGCCAAGCCGTCGACTATGAGAAGTGCATCGAGTTCCTTCAACAGAAATTGGGGCATTGTCACGATGCATCTAGAAAAGGAAGCCCACCAAGTAGAAATTGAGTTGAGCCCTGAGCTAGTGCAAAAAGCACTAGACCTACCAAACAATGTGAAAAAACATCTAAACGAGATGTGTACGACATGTTAGGGGTGGGACAAAGTGATAGTCCACACCAATAATGACATCAGCTTAGCTGACATCCCTGACCGCGATGTTAAAATCCATGCCAAAATGTTGCATGCTCTATTCTCCAATCCAATGGTATAATGCTTTGAGGAAGAGAATCAATGTACCAATGCTAGAGAGCATTGTTGCCCGGTCCTTCAATAAGGTAAACCTCAATGGCTTTGTGAGGAAGGCGATAGAGACATCGAAAAAAGCATTAGCCATCGGCGAAAGAACCACAAGGGGAGAGTCCCCGACCTCCAAAGCTAGAATATCATCGTCCTCAAAGGCCTCCACCCTTGGCTTTGGAGGAATCTTGAAACCATCATAACAGAAGTACTAGGAAAAGCACAAGACGATGAGGCAATTAGTGGGATGCCATACATGTACCCTCCGCACCAAGGATAGGAGCAGTCCAACAAAAGGACCATAAGTGAGGACAAAGGAGAGCAAGAAGCACAATCTGGCCAAGAAAGGGCCAAGAAGTCAAAGAAAGAGACTTTGCAGCAAAAGAAGGCCCAAGGAGAGAGGGATAAGAAGAAGAAGACAGACCTAGAAGGGGCACAAAGTGAGTCCAAAAGCACAAAAGAATGACGAAGGAAAGAAGAAAGGGATGAGGCAAAGAGAATAAAGGAGGAATCCATAAGAGCTGAGGAAGAGAGAAAGAGAAGAGCTGAGGAGAAAGAGGTGGAGATGAGGAGGAAGAAGAAGACAACATAGCTCTCGCTATCTGCCTCTCAATGGAGCAACCTTCAAGACAAAAATAGTTGGCGGCTATGAGCCCACCCTGACATGAAGGTCCAAGCACCAACTATAAGACACCCAAAATCTTGCCACCCAAAGTGACTGAGGGAAAGGGCAAGGGTTTGATCCACCCTACCCCACCTGTCCTAGTACCCACCACCCTAGTCAATGCACCCACCCAAGACTCCTCCACTATGGTAGATGCTAACAATCTTATGGCATGGGTGCAGTTCTTGGTCAACAAAGAGACAACTCAAGATGCGAGTGCAGGAGCCCTTGTGAGACGAGAGCAAGAAGATAGGTAGCTGCAGATGCATAATCTAGACGGGACCTCAAACGGCCAAAGAAAGAGACATCTACAACCACTGGTCCCTCTGCATACTGCGGTTGTCCACAACCTACGATGCCTATGTGCAGGAAACCCTATCACAACTGGAACAGGCAAAGGAAGATAATAAGATAGCCCTAGCTGAGCTTGAGTCTGAAAGGGAGATGATGGAAGATTCTCAATTAGAGAGAACCTATCAAGTGGCCATCTATCAAAGAGAGATCAATGAGCTGAAAGCAAAGCTTGAGGCCAAAGGAGGAGAAGACGAGAGATGGCAAGCAAAAGTCGCGGTGGAAATACAGAACCTCATGAGCCTGCAACACAATTTTAATGAGCTGGTCGTGTTGTACAAGGGTCTGCAAAAAGAAAATGAGAAAATCCAAGATGTCGCAGAGTAGCTAGCAAAAGTAGAATAAGAGAGAAGCTGACAGCACCAAAAGCATATAGCAAATCTGGAACAAAGGCTAGCCTTGAAGCTTGAAGAACAACATCACTTGGAAAGAGAAATCGAAGAATAGGAGAAGAGGCTAAGGGCATTAGCCTACAAGCACAATGAAAGCCTGGAAGAAATGAAGAAAAAGCAAATAACTGGGTGAATAGGAGCAAAGAAAAAGTGAGTGCCTTAGCGTGCCGACTAGCCCTTGTAGAAGGTGACAAGGTGCTAGCAGAGAGCAGGGTAGAGGCACCACAGGTGACATTGGAAGCCCAAAATCAAGCCTTCCTCTGCACACTCTTGGAAGCTAGACAATCTGAGGAAGAGGAGGCCATTGAGTCCTTAAGGAAAAAGCTGGCAATCATCGGCAGGGCCCTACGGCATGGGCTACACGTCCAAATGAAAATTGCCAGGCCCACAGAAGCAGAGCCACCAGAGAACAGGGGAGAAGAGAGAAGAAGGATGATTGAAGACGCAAGGCCAAGTTTTGAAAGGGGGAAGCAAGCCATGGCTCCTTAGTGGGAGGTTTTATAACTAGGATGCTGTCCCCCACCCCTCTTTTTGACCTCAAACACCAGCAAAGATATCTATGCAATGACTAGATCAATGTGTGGTAAAAAGAAAAGAAAGAAGAGAAGAAGTTAGCTCCACATGTCATAGTTACTACACCTAGGGGTTCTCAAGTTAGGCTCATTCAGTGGATTTGGTCAGTTGGTTCCGTCTCTAACCCCCTAGCCCATTTTGATATCCCACTTCATGCTTAGGGCACCTCAAGGGTAGGACTTCTAGGAATGTCTCCCTAAGTCGCGCACCACACCTCCAACAATACACGAACTAGGTTCTCAAGTATGAGACAACACCCAGGCTTTCATGTGGTTCGATCCAACTCCCAGTTACACTTGCATGAGCACCATGCACCACATGGTAAGGTAGCCACACCCCTAGGTAGTGCACCTTCTTTTCTTCTCAAGAAAAAATCAATGTTGTAACCCACCAACTTTGGAGGCTCCATCATCCATGCAATACACTCTCGGCCCCCACCACTTCAACCGGTTGATCAATTTCTTCCAAAGACCAATCCCCACGCAACATCGTATCATCAGTTTACACTCCCATTGTTGCACGTGTCACCATGCAGCCGAAACAAAGCAGAGGAAAACCAAGAAAGCCCAATTCAAAAAGTGAATGAAGAAACTCATTCTACTCGGGCAGGAAAAGTGCAGGACAACAACCTCAGAACAAATGTGGGGGAGCTCAGAATATTTTGGCAAGGTACTCGCACAAGGATGAGGGAGGTCCTGTCAAGGATGAAGGATGCTCTCTCAAGGACAAAAGAAAGCACAGGATATTCTAGCAAGGCTCTCTCAAGGATGAGGGAGAACCTCCGAAGCCTCTTGCACAAAAAGTGTGAGGCGCAATATAATTCATTTTATGAGAAATGCCAGGTTTCCTCCTATGAAAGTGGGAAAGTTTGCATGAGCATAGGTGAAGGGGTAAAGGCAACTTGAAGAAAATAAGGAGAAGCCATGTTAGTCTCATGTCATAGCACCCTCGAAAGGCATGAGGAGGCATTCATCCAACACCTTGTCAATTTCAAAAATGGAACTACCATTATCGAAGAAGAATCCGTCCAACATGATTTTCAATTTCAAGGGACAGATCCACTCAAGGAGCTTAGCATCTTCACCCCAACTTTATCTTCAAATTCAAGGGCCGATCCATCCACCACCATGCCCTGCAAGGGCTTGCATACAAACTCAAAAAGCCATTTGGCTACACCCATCCCACCTTTCAATTACTACCCCTCAGTGCCATGGGAGGGGAGTAATGTTAATCTCAACACAAGAAAAAGTTGAAAAAGTGAAAAAGCGCAAGTCGGGAGCTAAAAGAGGCCCTAAGTGTTTTTTTTTTGCCACACATTGATCTAGCCATTGCAAAGATATCTATGCCAGCATTTGAGATCAAAAAGAGTGGTGGGGGGTGGCATCCTTGTCGTAAAAACCTCCTACTAAGGAGCCGCGACTTGTTGCACCTTTTTCAAAATTTGGCCATGTGCCTTTAGTGTTAAATATACGGGATCTAGATCATGGCAGATGCAGAAGCTATGGGGGTTGAAAAAGGAAGTAGAAACTCATGAAGATATTGACCCTGACAAGACAAATTGTGACACAAGTGAATTAGGTTCCAAGATTGAGACTTGGACTGATAAACACAATCTTGTGTGTGGACAGTGACATAGACACTTTACTAGAAAGAAAAGAGTACTATCATTGCATTAGAAAAGAGTGAAGGTACAATGCTTTATAGGAATTGAATGGTAGCACTTCTCCTACTATGCATATGGGATTCTGGTCTTGATCCCTCACTGATCCTTACAAAGGAAATGAAGTAGGTGTGATTGCAAATATCTCAACACCCCTCCTCAATCACAACTAGAAGTACAAAGTTTATAGAGGCTGTAGTGAAAGCAACTCTTGCAAAGTGTGGGCACAACAAAAAGATGGCAAAACTCTAGAGGCTGTCGCAGACAGGCTAAGTGTGGGTACCACAAACATGATGGATATCCTAAGACTGTAGCAGGGGCCTCACAGAGTGTAGAGAGGCTTTAGTACAAGGCTAACTGAGGAGTTTACAAGTTTTATGTCTGAAGCATTAGGGCTAGGCAATACAAGGCTAAAGAAGTCTATCAAAATAGAAGGACTAATGTGGTTTGTCCTTCTCCTTGCGGTCTTCTTCTTCTTCTTCTTCCTTTGCTCCATTTTCTTCTTCTTTTTTAATTGCAACTAGATAGGCCTTTTGGGACCTCTTTCTAGCGTGGAAGAACTTCTCGGTGTGTCCGGTCCTTTTGCAAAAGTCACAAAAAAGCTGGTCATTCTTGCCTTTGTACTTGTTTGCCAACATATAATGCATGTTCATCACTAGAGGTGCTTGGTTCTTCCTTAGTTTTTAGCTTCTTTTCCTCCTCTAACAGTGATGCCTAGATATCAACAAGTTCAGGGTTTGGCATATTGATTAGAGTTATTGATACATTATTATATTCAGGAGGCAAACTTTTAAGTAGAACACCCATGCAAATATCTTCTTCCATTTTAATGTTGATTCCTGCAAGTTGGGTGATTAGAAGTCCTTCCATGTAATTTAGATGTGTGGCAAGTGATGTGCTAGACTTCATTTCAAGCCTAAAAAACTCAATCAAGAGACCATACTTTGATGAATAGACTGTGCACCAAACAAAGTGTCAAGTCTCTTCCATGTATACTATGAAGAATCACAGTTATCCACATGGTGGATATAGCTGCTGTCTAGCTCCAGTTTGATAATGGCCTGAGCCTTATCATTGTTCTTTTTCCAAGTGACTACAAGGTGTGCATCACAAGGCTTCTTTTCTTTTCCAAAGGTAATGTCCCAGAGGCCCTTCTTCATCAGGTAGAGTTTGATGCGTGTTTGCTAGGTGTGAAACCTAACTCCTTTGAAGCGAGCTGATGGAGAGTCTTTGCCCATGTTAGATGGCTAGAGCAGCAGCAAATCAACAACACACTATGTAAAGGCTATGTTTGAGTTGATGCCGAACTCGGATCTTCTTAGTTCAGGATCACCGATCTTTTTTCATTCTTTCCAAGTTCTTCCCTCCTTGATTTGATGGTGGGACAGTAGATCTGAGTGGCGGTGGGTTCTTCCAGGTGGCAAGAGAGAGAAATGATGAGATTTTTGAGCTTCAGTGAAGTTTGGCTATGGCTTCATGGATTAGGGTTTTCACCCAACCTTGGTTTTTTGCTGATTGTGGAAGCTACAGTGGATTATTTTGAAAAAATTTTAATGCAAATGAAGCTCTCTTCATGCTCTATCAAAACCCCATAACGATGGACAAGATTGCTGGCAAATTCAGGTGCGCAGGGCGGACGATGGCAGCAGCCGCAATCTTTGACAGATTTGGACGTTTTTTACAATGCTGATGATATAGAGTACCAATGCCAATGACTTATGGGCTAGAAGCGAGTGACATAAGTGGGGGAAGATATATCTAGAAGAGAGTATATGAAGATATGCTCTGTATTTGGAGATCTAGCTCCTCCAAGGTGGATATGTCCTATAGGCCACATACTCAGGTTATGGCAGCAACTGACAGAAGTGACAATGCTGAGCTCCAGATAGGGCAACGTTGAGATCTTATGCGATACAAAGAACCCTTGGAAGTAAAGGAATAAATCTCCAGAAGAGATCTTGGAGAGATATGCCCTCTACAAATAGTTATAGAAGCTCAAAGGCAGGGATGTGCAGGCTGGCTATGGCTGGCATAAGGTGCTCTGAAGATGAAGTTGAAAAAGAATGAAGTCATACACTGATCCTGCTAGGTAGAGATTGAGAGGGACGAAGAGAAGCTAGAGAGGCAGTGCCATGCCTGACTGGGCTCTGATACCATGTTAGTCAGGCAGTGCCATGCCTGACTGGGCTCTGATACCATGTTAAATATACGAGATCTAGAGCATGGCAGATATGGAAGCTATGGAGGTTGAAAAAGAAAGTAGAAACTCATCAAGACATTGACCTTGATAAGACAAATTGTCACACAAGTGAATTAGGTTCCAAGATTGAGACTTGGACTCATAAACACAATCTTGTGTGTGAATAGTGACATAGACACTTTACTGGAAAGAAAAGAGTACTATCATTGCATTAGAAAAGAGTGCAAGTACAATGATTTATAGGAATTGAATGGTAGCACTTCTCCTACTGTGCATATTGGATTCTGGTCCTGAGCCCTCACTGCTCCTTAAAAGGGACTAAGGAAGGTGTGATTGCAAATATCTCAACATTTAGTCAGCCTTCCCCGCTCTTGATTTGCATCTGTGGGCCCTGCAATTTATTGTTTTGGCATGTAGCCCAAGCCTTAGATCCCTCCTGGTGATCTCGAGCTTTTTTCTTAAGGACTCAATGGCCTCCTCTTCCTCAGATTGTGTGTCATCCAAGAGAGTGCGGAGAAAGGCGCGTTATTGGGCTTCCAAAGTCACCTGTGGGGCCTTTGGCCCCTACTCTCTGCCAATACCGTGTCACCTTCTTCTATGCAAGGGCTAGTCGGTGTGCTAATAAGGCGCTCACTTTTCCTTCACTCATGTTCACCCATTCATCTACTTTTTTCTTCGTTTCTTCTAGGCTTTTGTTGTGCCTACAGGCTAACGCCCTTAGCCGCCTCTATTGTTTCTTGATTTCTCTTTCTAAGCATTGTTTCTCTCCAAGCTTTGAGGCTAGCCTTTGTTCTGGATTTTCTATATGCTTTTGGTGCTGGTGGCTTCTCTCTTCTTCTACTGCTGTTAGCTCCTCTGCAGCATCTCGAATCTTTTCATTTTCTTTTTGCAAATATTTGTACATCGCCACCATCTCATCGAAATTCCATTGTAGACTCATGAGGATGTGTGTTTTGGCCGCAAGTTTTGCTTGCCACCTTTCGTCTTCTCCTCCCTTGGCCTCGAGCTTCTCCTTTAGCTCCTTGATCTCTCTTTGATACATGGCAACTGAACGGGTCCTCTCTAATTGAGAGGCCACCATCATATCCCTTTCAACCTCGATCTCAACTATATGGCTATTCTCTTGTCTTCCTTTTTTTGCTCCAATTGTGACAATAATTCCTGCATGTAGGCATCGTAGTTTGTGGACAATGGTAGTGCAGTGGGATCAGTGCTATAGATGCCTCTATCTTTGGCCTTTTGAGGTCCCGTCTAGATTTTGTGTTTGCAGCAGCTGCCTTTCTTTTTGCTCCCGTCATCATAGGGGTTCTTACACTTGCACCTTGAGTTGCCTCTTTGTTGACGAGGAAGTGCACCCAAGCCACAAGATTATTGGCATCTACCGTGGTAGAGGAGTCTTGGGTGGGTGTAGTGACTAGGGTGGAGGGCAGTAGGACAAGTGGGATGGGTTTGATTAAACCCTTGCCGTTTCCCTCAACTCAGGTAAGTTACTCATGAATATATGTGTGCATCACCCAAGTTCAAAATAATGTATTTTTAAAATACTATTTTTATAGATTTTTTACATACAAAAGAAGGGTGTAATATAAAGGGTTTATTTACAGATTGGATAGAAAAGGGTTATGTTTTATTCAGGAAAATTTCACAAATAAGGATATTTATAAATAGGCCTTGAACGCACGTGATGTAGAGGATATACATATAGTACCTTCCCCGAGATCCTTGATCACTGGGGCTGGCAAGATTTTGGGTGTCTCGGAGCTGGTGCTTGGACCTTCGTGTCAGGGTGGGCTCATGGCTGCCAACTCTTCTTCTCTTGAAGGTTACTCCACTGAGAGGCGGCTAGCGAGGGCTATATCTTCTTCCTCTTTCTTCCTGAGCTCCGCATCTTCCTCCTTAGTTCTTCTCTTTCTCTCCTCCTCAGCCTTTCTAGATTCCTCTTTTATTCTCTTTGCCTTGTTCCATTCTTCTTTTTTTCTTTGTTATTTTATGCTCATTTTGGGCTCTGTGTATTAGCTATATATAGTTTGTCTATAGATAGCATCCCTGGGTGCTCACTTGATGCACTTCTGGGGTTCCACTTCCGGTGTCTCATGTCTCTCTTCTCCTCTCTCTTCCTCCATTCCTCGTCTCCCTCATGCACTGTTGAACATGGTATCAGAGCGAGGTTTCACAATTACACAAAGGTCTACGTCTCAGTAGTTAAAAGCACATGAAGTGATGCGTTGTTTCCTTTCTCTTCTCTCTCATGTTGTGAGCATCTCAGCATAGCCGATTATATCCACACTCAAGATAAAGCAATTTAATGGCCCTTTATCTCCTTCGATTCCTTCATCTATTGTAATTCAAGATTGAGGTAGCTCCTTCATTTATCTATAGTAATTCAGGAGTGATGTAGCTCCTTCGATGCCTACAAACATGCACTTGTATATTCAGGAGTGATTTAGCTCCTTTCAACTTTGTAATCATATCTTTTCAATATTAATATAACAGTAGGGCTATATAGAGCTATGGGTTTTTCCCTTGAGCCCCCAGGGGTTTTTTCATCCATAAGGACTTTTATTTGAGCGGGGGTATTAGCTGTACATAGTTTGTCTATATATAGCATCCGTGGGTGCTCACTTGATGCACTTCTGGGGTTCCACTTCCGGTGTCTCATGTCTCTCTTCTCCTCTCTCTTCCTCTGTTCCTCGTCTCCCTCGCGCACTGTTCAACACGTGTAGGTATGTTTTCTCTTTCTTTCCCCTCTCTTCTTTGGCCTTCTTTTGCAAAGTCTCTTTCTTTGATTTCATGGCCTTTCCTTGGCCAGATTCTGCTTCTCTCTCTCCTTTGTCCTCACTCATGGTCCTTTCGTTGGCTAATGCTTTTGTTGACATTCTATCGTCTTCCTCACGAAGTCATTTAGGTTCACCTTGTCGAAGGGCAAAAATGCTTTCGAGCATTGGGACATTGAATTTTTTCATCAATGTTTTATATCGTTGACTTGAGAAAAGGACATGCACCATTTTTTCCTAGATTTGGACCTCGGGGTGGTCGAGGATATTAGCTAGGCTGATGTTGTTATTGGTGTGGACTATCACTTTGTCCATTCGCAACATGTTGTATACATCCCTTTTTGGCTGTCTCTCCACTTTGTTTCATAGGCCGAGTGCTTTCTATACCAGCTCGGGGCTCAGCGCAATTTCTACTTGGCACGCCTCATTTTCTAGGTGCACCATGAACCGTGCCTTAGTTTATGTATAGGTCCGAAGGAATTCGCGCACTTCTCATAGTCGATGGCTTGGCCAACCTTCTCCACATACTTTTGCAGCTTTCACTGCTTCACTTATTGCTTAATGGCTAGCTCCTCCATGACTAAGTCTTCTAAATTTAGGATATGCCTAAATTTGAATTGATTGTAAGCCCTCGTTTCCAACAAGAGGCTGTACTTGCTCCTCCCATGGAAGTTTGTTGCTTTTCTCTTGACTTGCCATTATGGGTATGTGTCATAATGCCATAGTTCACCATTAGTGTCCTTAAGGTACTTTCTTGCTGAAAGGTAAGTAGGAATTGATTATGCTTTCTTGGGAATAATAACATGCTTAAATATGAAAAGTGCATTTTTGCTCACGCAATCCATTCATTCCAAAAATTTTACGACTTTTTCCTTAGTTAGGAGTTGATTTTTATCCGCTCTCTTCTGCCCTTGGACATTGCTGGATGTTTTATCTGTGCGTTTCATTCACCTTACCTATTTACATGTTTGATTTCACCTTGCCCTAGAAACCTTCCTAGGATTAAAGTTTGAGACATTAAGGGCATTCAACATTGGCTTGCGGTGTTTTACTTTCATGAACCAAGCATAGAAGTTTGGATTATATTTTATGGACAATGTGTAACTCTTCCTTTGTTAGAATTGGGTATGAAGTACTAGTAATGTCCATAGACTCTCAATCCCTTCATTTTACATGGTCACATAAAGGTTTACTACCTCCACTACCTTTCCAATTTCAATTTAATTTGCAACTGTAATGGTATATGAGAAGGCAGTGCATTCTTTCAAGTTGTGAAAAACCTAGATGGCCTCTACATGGCCAGCATAGAAGGTGAAGGAATTGACCATGTATTCACCGATCATTTTATGAGTTTCAAGTCCATGTTGCCTATGGCATTCAAAGAATCTCTTAGTAGCACGCAATGTTTGTATGGCATTTAACAATCTGAAAACTATGTAGTGGCCATTTTTCAGGAAAAAGGATGCAAAGTCTAGGCCGACTCTTTAGAGGTTGTCACCATTTTCAGAAAAGGATGCAAAGTTTGGGCGGACACTCTAGAGGCTGTCTTTGATCAAGAACTCCTTCCAATGCCTATAGAACACATATGACGCTTCAGCGAGTTTCAATCAGAGATCATTAATCATGCGATCTCAGATTTTGAGCAAACAATAAAAAAAGTGTATATCAATCATGCATTGTATTCGCAAACTAATTGAATATCATATAAAAAAACATTGGATGTGGCCAACAAATTTATTACAAGGAGGTGACACATCACCCCAAGGAAGAGTGCACCCTTTGTGACTAGTTAGAAGAGTTTGTGGGCGTGCGATGGATGGAGTGCCTGATTCAATCCACCACTTAGAAGGTACTACCCAATCTATACTGTCAATACCAGAGAAGACAGGTAGCCTTCCAAACTTTCCTATAATCTTGGAGCCTGAGATGGAGGCAATGATGGATGCATTGATGCCCATGGATGTCGAAACATTTGATCCGCTTAGAGAGGAAGCATCCATACCATTATATAATGGGTGCCGAGTATCTCGCCTGAAGACACTGCTTGCACTCCTAAGTGTGTAAGCAAAATACGGGTGAAGTGATGCGAGTGTGACCGAGTTGTTTAGGTACCTTATACGTACACTTCGTTGATTTCTTTTCGGCACTATCATAAAAAACAATTGTGCTTTTTCAAGGTATTTTATGATTTTTTTAAAGGTTACTGAAGTATCATATATTACCACTTGCAAATACCATGATGATGCGTGACATGTTTTACAAAAGCTTGGCATGGACTACAATAGTATCCATGCATGTATCAATGATTGCATACTGTTTTGAGGAGAATACAAGACTATGGAGACATCTCCAAAGTGTGGTGCTCAAAGGTATTGACAAGACTTGCAAGGGCAAACCATCCCTTAAAAAGTTCTTTGACACTTTCCGCTTATCCCCCGCATAAATCACATGTTTCGTACGTCTGGCATGGCGAGCTTGACAATGTGGCATGAGAGAATAGATCCAAAAATTGAGTTCAATGAATATCAACGGATTCACATACATGGATCCACATTGACCCTACCTTTTGAGTCTTTGCCCTTGAGCCAAGGAATCTTCAGCTTGGTCTTGCTATGGATAGCGTGAACCCATTCGGTCTACGCTCAACTTCTTATAGTGTGTGGCTTGTAGTCCTTACCAACTACAAGATTTCTCCATGGCTTTCTACGAAGAAAGGACACCTCATCCTTAGCTTGCTCATTTTCGGCCACTACAAAGCCAAAAATATAGATGTGTATCTTCATCCATTAGTCGATAAGCTTAAGATTTTGTGGGAGGAGGGGGTTACCATGGAAGATATGAGCAAGTGTGATGGTTGATGGTCTGCCAATATTCAAGCCATTCTCATGTGGACCATGCATGACTTTCTGAGATTCTAGAAGTGCTCAGGTAAGTAGGCTTCCGTTATCTTTGATAATATCTATCATAACTCGTTCAAGTTTGTATTCACTGGATAGAGGTGTTGGGACAAGTTTGGTTACCTCAGGTTATCATGCATGTCCATTGTGTGGGCCACAATTAGACTCCCGAAGGTCACGAACCATGAAGAAGATGGTATATCAAGGACACGTAGCTTTCTTGCTAGAGGGTCATGAACTGAGGGAAGGTTTTCTTGGACGACCTCAAGCACATATGAACGCCCAAAGCTGGTAATAAGAGCTAAAAATGGTCCACATGGAGTCACATCCAAACTGAATACGACGGTTCTCAATTTTCTTTGAGTTGCCATATTGGACCCACTTACAAATCAACCACTTGTTGGATCCCATGCATATTTTCAAGAATGTGGGCAGCTTACTAAGGGACCACATCATAGGAAAGAAAGACACTGCAATGTAGTAGTTGAAAATGGGATAGGAAAAAGAATGGATGTTGCAATGGAGGAGAAACTGAATCGCTTTTGTATGTTGCACCATGCCTCCATGGAGACGTGGCTTGCTAGGTACGAGCAAGCCAGGAAAGGTCGGGAAGAAGTGCGATCTGAATTTCGACATAGTACACGCCATCGACCACTTCAATATCCCGAGGGCATGGAGGAGATGTCGCGGTTTATGTCAACGCGATGGTTGCATGGAGCTTTGACCGCAATGTCTCACAAAGGGGCAGAGGTCTCAACTGAGGAGTTGGAATTCTTGAGGGGATGTAGTCCAAAGGTGACAATGTGTTTAGGGTTTGTCATATCTACATTTTATATGCAACAATTAATTGACTGTTTCAATGTACAATACAAAATATACAGTGCGACGTGGTTGCACGGACGGCATTTCCACATGGAGCATATCAACAAAATGTGCTCCACAATAGATTGTGGTATCATGGAAAAGTTCGAGCAGCAAGAGAGTCGACGACGAGCAATGGACACCATTATAAATGAGATGGAGTATTTTGGAAACTTGCAAAGAATTATCATGGTGGTTTACTGTAGCTTCTCGATGATCCTATGTGTAGTGATTCAAAGTGGTACTTGAAGGAGCTCGAGCAACAGTTTGACGAGGTCCATCTAGATTTCTCGAAATAGATTCCAAGAAAAGATGGACAGATTTGTGCGACACATTTGTATTGCCGGCCCATTGTGAACAAGTGCATGAACTCATGTTTTTTTAAATTTTATTATAACATGGTACATATCACAAAAGTTAAATCTCTATTGTATGTGATTTTGAATAGGTAATTTTCTATCCAAACCCTCGATAACCTCGATGGTGGTGTGTTATACCTTCAACTCCCCGAAGTGCAAGAGTATATGATCAAAGAAATATTCCCTGCGTAGATGAGGACAATATGTAAATAGAGGGGTCGATATTGCAAGGGGTGGAAGCCGCCGAAATCTTGGAGCATGTAGAGGAGCTAGAATCGGGTAACAATGATGGAAATACTGGAGTCGAAGAACTCTTTGAGAACGAGATGGACTCATCCTTTTGTGGTGGCCTATCTATCGACCTTCCAGTGTATGGGGAGTTGTGTTAGGAGACTAACATGGGACCATAGGGTACTTCATACTTGGACCATTGATCTTGCTAGCAATGTGTAACTCTTCCTTAGTTAGAATTTGGTCTAAATGCTATAGGAGGTGATCATCCATTGTTTAAGGGCTTGGTCTTGAGATATCTTGGCATTGGCAATCAATTTCTTTGTGAGTGTGGGGTTTTCTACCGTCATGAATTCGTATTCCTCCCAGGTGCATGTCATGGAGTGGACATCGGATACTATGGATGGATCGAGCAGACCTAGTTCCAAACACTCATAACTCTTAGCGATTAGGGTGAACATGGCATCCAAGCACTTGATGTAAGTGATTAGGTCACCTCCTATGTTATCAGCTAGGTCTTTAGCCAATGTGAGGATCGATCGTCATTTGTAGGATAGCTTAAGACCTGCTGGTGGATAAGGTTTGATTGAACTGGATAATTTGGTAGCTCATGGTTGCAGCTTTGGTTACTCCTGAGAGTTTGCTTGGGCTTCTTGCATGATGGGCTTGGTTAGAGTTGGGGGTGCCACACTACTAGATGCTGGTGAGGTCTTCGGGACACTAGTCACGCCGGGTTGAGGCAATGTGTGAAAAGCATGGTGCGGCTTTGGTCGATAGACTTGTTTAGTCTCTGCCATCTTATGCATTTATTGCAGCTCTATGTGTTTCGTAGTTTGAGTCATTTGTGGTATTGGTGCCCTTTCTATCCCATGGTTTGGTGGAGTTAAGGTTGGGGGTGGCGTTGGAGTAGTGTCCTTGGCCATCTTGGCTTTAGGTAAATCCAGGTGTTCAAAACCCCTCATTAGACTTGATGGTGAGTTTCTCTACCACTAGCTTTGCAGACTATGATGGGGTCACACAATCCTTTTGCTGAAGGCTATAACTATGCAAACATTGCCAATGGCAAGGTGAATGCACTGCAAGTAATAGTCGATATTGCAGTGTGCTTGTTTCTTGAATGTGCGTCCTAGCAGCAATTCCTTACTAGCGGTCTTAGTGTTAGGCATCACACAGAAGATCATAGGTAGGCTTTCAGTCTTGATAGAGACTGTTATTCTATACTTCTCGAAGTGAATAGGATCGTCCTCCTCCAAATGGATTGAGTTTGGTGTTGGTGGGGTGTAGTTTTGGTTGACCAATGAGGGTCCAATGATCGTATATAAGGACCAATGAGTGTATCAAAGACGTGTGTCTTCTGGGTAGTCACTAACAATCTTAGGTAGGCAAGTCCCACCACTTCCTCATCTTCATCTTCAATTTCCATGATGGTGGCCACTCGTATCTTGATAGCGTTGGATTGTCTATGAGAGCTCCTTACCATCATGTAGATTGGTGCTAGGGGCATGTAACTAGGCTCATCAATTGCCTTAGCGGCTTGCTCGTACTTCTCACTATCGGAGAATGGTAGATCAATTGTGGCTAGCACATGTATCCAATGTCGCTCATCCTCAGGACAAGGGATGTACTTGGTGACTGGCCCGTACGATTTCCTAATTTGCGCATCACCCTTCAGTATAGTGGAGATGGCATCCAAGTCGATTGGTGTGGTCTTCCATATATCCATCTCTACTTTTACTACCTCTGTTCGATTTCCTAAGAAGATTAGACCGTTACCCCATTCTTCTATGACTGGTGCATTGTGCATCCAAGGCCAACCTAATAGAATGTCATAGTCCACTCCCTTCATGAATATAAAGCCAATAGAGAATTGGTGTCCGATCGAACAGGTCAGGGTAGTCTGTGTGTCCAATTGCCAGAATCGGACAGGGTGGTTTGAAAGTCCAATTTTGAAAATCAGAGGAGGTCACAAATCCGAGTGTCTGATCCTCAGGATGATCAGACGTATGGTAGTGGTTCGATGATTGGGGTGTCCAAGTCTAGTGTGTCCAACTGTGTGAGTCTAACTTTACTGAGTTTGATTGGACTGGTTAGGTTGGTTGTTTGAGTGTTGGCCGTCCTATTCTCAAACAGGTGTAGGGCGTTTGAGTGTCCGATTTTGGAAATCAGACGCCTGTGGATCGTGTCTGATTCCGCTGGCATGCAAACAATGGCAATGAAAATCGCTATGCACCAACGATTTTGGGCAACATCCACAAGCAAGATTTTCCAAAATCTAAGGGTAGATACACAAAAAGGTTTCTTCACACCTGATCCAAGCAAAAAACTCATGTGGCCACCAATTCATTCGCTAGAAGCACCAAGTCTCACAAGCTCTCAAGCTCTCTCTCTCTCTCGCTCTCTCTCTCTCTTCTCTCTCTCTCTCTCTCTCTCTCTCTCTCTCTCTCTCTCTCTCTCTCTCTCTCTCTCTCTCTCTCTCTCTCTCTCTCTCTACTGCAGAAATTGAAAATGAGTCTCCCTTTGCTTCCTAGGGTCTTAAACCCTTGCTCGACTCAACCTTAATCTACTCGGTCACTCCTCGTGCGATTCTAACACCTCTAAGCACTCTTTTTTTTCATTTTTCTCCATGTTTGGGCCTGTTTCATAGTAGAAACCCTAAAGTTTTTTCCTTTGATTTCTTGGTCCTATCCTACTCTAAATGCAACAAAAATCAAAACAAAATACTAAAATGATTCCTTATACTTGGCTAATCATAAAAAAACAAAAATACTTACTTGTTGCAAAGATTAAAACCCAAAACCTCCTACATATCTCAAGCTCCAATTCCGGGATGAAACCCTTAGTTCATCACTCGATTTGAGGTGTGCAAGTGCTCAAGCTTGAATCTATTGGTCTCGGCAATGGAACCAAAATGTAGTGGGAGCTCATGCTCGACCACCAAGACCCACGGACCGCTTATTGTTTCAAGTGTTTTAAGCGAACACCTATGGCTATCCCTCACCTAGCCAATGCACCTTTGATCCTATCGGGGTGTAGTGAGCTTACCTTGATGCCCAAAGGAGTTGCCTCCTTCCTCAAGCACACCGGTAGCTCCATGATTCGAGATACGAGCTCAAGCATCCTCAAGCCTCCACCTCCAAGCTCCATCTTCCATAGCCGCGCGCAAGACAAGAGAAGAAAAGAGAATAGAAGAAGAGAGGAGATGATGGAGAGCTTCACCTCCAAGATCCCTCACCCTCACATACTCACTCTCTCACAATCTTACAGTCCCTCTTGCAAGCACACACAAGCAAGCAAGAAGAGAAGAGAAGAAGAGAAGAAGATGAGTCCGCTTTTCCACACACCAAAGAATGAGCTCCTTATTCACTTTTTGACTTGATATACAAAAATCTAAATCCCTTTTGGGCGGTCATCCCCTTATACCATTTTTACATGGCCGGCGGTGGCCTAGGCCCTCTTTTCCATTGTCCTGCTATCTTCCTAGCTTCCTTCCTACCACCCATTCCTACCACCCATTTACTTTTACAATTTGCACAGGAGGAATCCTGGCGCTCTTTTATAAAAAGTTTTGGAGGCACCTCACATTCAAAAATGTGCTTTTACCTTTGCCTTAGCTTTTGAGGCCGCTCTTGCGCCTTCGGCCATTTCCCTTCCTACTTCTTCCACTGTGTCTGATTTCCTTTTAGGCCACCTCTTTTGGCTCCTGACGCAAGCCTTTTCACTTTTTTCGCTTTTTTCCACTTTTTCTTGTGCTGAGGTTAAGAGATGGATCTTGTCAAGAACTGACCTAAGAGGAGAGAGAAAGAAGAGAGAGAGAATTGCAAAAGAGAGTGTAGAGGAAAGAGAAAGACTAGAAATGGAAAGAGAAATACTAAAAAAAAATCGAGAGATGGCTTGCAACCACAAAAGGATAGGAGAGAAGCTTCAAAAGGTGAAAGGACAAGTTGTAATGATTCAAAATGGTGCTTCTATAAGTATTCTTCACACCTTTTACACTTAGATCAATATGACACTGAATATTATTCAAATATTTCCCTTTATTACATTAGATTTCTCCTTACTTATAGTACTTAGCCTTCTTGTACTGTTTATTACATTTTCACTTATTGTACTTTTTAAATAGTTGTATCGTCATATAGATAATTGCAAATCATGGTCTGATAGGTCATTTTGGCCTTTTTGTAGTTGTTAATATATCATATCATTTCATTTCTCTCCATCGTGGAGAGACATTGTAGTTGATCTCTCTCTTTTCCATTATTTTTTTCTAACAATGGTGGTGTAGTCAATCCTCTCCCTCTTCTCCTCAATCCTTTGTTCATGTGGATTTTGTTATACAAATGGTTATTTATTTATTTATATGGATTTTCTTTATCTATTTGCAACATGATAGTGACTTGTTATGTGGAGGTGCCATGTTAGCACTTATTGCATCATATCTAGTAGATAGATGGTAGGGAAACAATGTGTTTTGTGCTATTGTGAGTAGATTATTGGGTAAAGTTACATGGCATTGATTTTTTGAGGAGCGTACTTTGATGTATAGGAATAATTTATTATCGGACACTTTTCCATAGCACCAAAATATTGTATTTTTGGATTCTTTCTAGTGCAAAGATATTGTATATACATATATACAACTTATTTATTTGGATGTAACTTATCTGTAATGCCTTAGCTTATTATTTATTTGGATGTAACTTATTTGCAAGGTCTCATCAGTTGGCTTATTATTTTTATAAACCTTAGAATGGATTTATTTAATAGTAATTTGATATTCTTAGACAAAAGTATGGCATTCAAAGAAAGAAAGGTAAGCCCGAAAGGAGATGCTTTCAATGGCATTTGAGCACAAAAAGATGAGTGTAGATCCATAAATTCATGCATGGGGGGAGATTGTATCTAATGATTGTGACATCTAATCTTTGTCTCAATTTCTCTTATTTATTCTCTCCTCAACCCTTCATTCATGTGACATGTCCCAAACTTATGGGAAATTTCCATATTCCCCAATATGGTGTTTGTTCTTTGATGATATAGATCAAGGTATAATTTAAATTTATGTTAAGCTATATATAAATTTTCTAACTTAAAATGATTGTATTCGACTAAAAACTCTCTCTCTCTCTCTCTCTCTCTCTCTCTCTCTCTCTTGGAATCACTAAAACATAAGAAATAAAAATACACTTTTATAACTTTTATGACGTCTATAAACTTTTTCCTTATATATTTATCAGTAACATTGTTCTATATAGAATACACATACTATATACAGAAATAAATAGAGGATATTTAAGTGCTTCTACCAGCAAGAAGCATTTCACCTCTTCTTTATCCAAGCCATTGAGTTTGGATCTTTATATCACTATAGAGAGGAAGAAGCTGGTTTTAAACTCTTTAAAGTTCATCTACTTCAAAATCTCCATTGTGCTATCATAATAATAGTATAAGATTTTGAAAGTCTGAATGGTGAAAGTTGTAAATTTTTTTGAAAATATATGTTAGTTGTTTAGTGGGAGATGTGTTTATAAAAAGAAACTTTCCACCCATTTGAGATAAGGGTAAACTTGAAATTATATAGTTAGCTATTTGGGAACTCATTTCTTGTGTATTTAAAAAATAGTTTCCTAAACCTTTATATATTTCATAAATATCACTTTCTAGATTTTTATCTTTTTTAATAATTTCGTAAAATGTAATACTTAGTGTATTATCATTTATGATTTTAGGTATTTGAATTTATGTAATGGTGTTCTATAGATTTATTTGTAATAGGAAGTTGCTTTATTATGGTAGTTTTTCCATAGGTAAATGATGTGAGAAGTTAAATCTACATTTATTTGTCTTTGTGAAATTACACGTGTAACTATGTTTATGAGTTTGTATCAATTTAATATTAGAATGTTGTAATCTTGAATGGTAGCTAATCTTTTGATAAATGAAGTAACATATTTCTTAATTGTTTTTGTTTTATATTATTGATTCTTCAATATCTTATAATCGATGATTATGCTAATTATCTCTATTTTGAAATTTTGTTACAAAAAAGAAATCTTGCACTTGTCCAATTATTGATTTATTTTTTAGATTTAGAGTTGCAAAGCATTAAAAATTATGATTAAAATATTGGTACTTAGGATATGATCGTATAAAATTATGGATATTTTGTTCTCTATTAGAATTTAAAAAGAGTTTCTTCTATTCAATCAAGCAATGGATTTCGAGAGTTATTCAACATATGAAAAAGTAACAAAAAAAGTTGGTTATCTTAATTGCCTAATCATAGAAAAAACCTTTTTGCTTAATGATATTTTATAGTTTGGTGATACTTGAAAATTTTCAAAATCTCTAAATACAATACTCAATTTCAATATGTTTTTTATATTTGTAATATTTTGAACATTTTTAGATATTAGTTGTTTACCATTAAAAGTATCCTTACACATTCTTACCCATATTGAATCAATCTTCTTTTTTGTTAATATTTTTAGTGCTTTTTTTGTATTGTCCAAAATGTCATTTATAATGTGAGATTTTCCATTTAGCTTGCTCATGATATGTATATATTGGTTTGGATTTAAATCTTTGCTCACAATTTAAAAAAGTGAAAAGTGTAATTATTTACGATCTTAATCTTTTAACATATCTAACGATTTATTATCTACACATGGTGCTACAAATCAATAGTAATTCTCATCATCTATAATTTCTTTAGATGTTAAAACATTATGCATTAGATTATCTATTTACATATTACTAATATCTTCATGTTCTTGAACACCATCATTGTTAAACTTCCTAAAGTTAATTTCTTTTCTATAATCTCTTTATTTTTTTAACATTTCAAAAATATTCTAATCAATCAATGTTGATACTGATTTTGTTCTCTTTATATATATTTTTGGATAAAAACTCTTTTAAACCACACTTTTGTTTAGGTCAAACTTTACCTAACACATAAGTACTTTTATATTCCATTTTTATGTTATTCCTAGTAATAAACTTGATTTATCTTTTAAAAATATTGGTAAAATATATTGAATTTCATATATATTGATAATACATTGATTTTTGATCTAGAAATACTAGATTGTTGCTTGTAACCAAGTTCACATATCTATATAAATCCCATTCGTAGTGCAATTAATCTCTCGTGCATTTTATTCAAAATTTTTAGTGTTTTAATTTTTTATTTAATTTCATATTATGTGGACAAAAACACTTTGGTATTTTCTTTTAAATCACATAACCACCTCTTTCACATATGTATTATTGTGTATTTTCATGAAAGTTTTTATTATAACGAATTTTTTTCGTTATATTTAATACTTTTAATCATATTTATTCTAAAATGTATGGTGTCACAACAAGACTAGGGCAACGAGAGATTGGGTATCGCTATTAAGACTTTTTGAACATTCAAAAAGGGTAAGTTATTGATAGCTTTGTCTAAGATAGACCATCTACGCTTGTCGTGCTCCCCACAGAGTATGGCTCGCGTTGAGACTTTCGATTGGAAAATGGAGTAACTTTCAAAAGCTTCCCCAAAGGAGGGCCAACCAAGCCATATGTTTTTGAAATTGGGATTTTTCGTTAAGCTTTAAAGACGATGTATAAACCCATTAATTTTTAATAAAGTAGTAGATAGTGATAAATCATATATAATAAATGTAATGTGTGTTATAGCATGTATCATTTTGATTACGTTGTCGTGCTGCTGCGCATCCGAGCCGTAAACACCTCCATTTTTGTTGTGCATCTGTGTTATCTTTTCACATGTGTTTCATTGTGTTTGATTGCTACATTATCTTTCCGTCCTTTTCAGTACCTGCATCCAATGTACATACTCCACTTATGTGTTTGTGTTTGCGTGTGTTTCTTTTTGTGTGCATGTTGTGTGTGTGTCAGAAAAATATGAAAAACTGATGCCAAAGAATATTATCATGCTGTCAATTTCAATGATGAACTCCAAGAAAAGTGCAGGATACTGTGGAATCAAAGGAAGCTTTGTAGAAGTCGATATTTAAGCTATGAAGATAAAGGTTGCACGTGAACAAGGCCAACGTAACATGCGGGACAAAGCATTTTTGAAGAAGATACATTGGCACTACATGCAATGGAGATTATGATGGAGAGGGGTCCTTGAAGAAAAGAGACCTATTTGAGGGTCAAAGACAATACAACTCTTTAGTTCACTCCATTGAGGAAAAGGTTACCAAGCAGCCTGTTATGCTAACATGCGGAGAGTTGCGACCATATCAGCTAGAAGGTTTGCAGTGGATGTTGTCTATCTACAATAACAACTTGAATGGCATATTGGCTGATGAAATGGGGCTTGGAAAAACCATTCAAACAATAGCTGTATTTGCATATTTGATGGAAAACAAAGGATTAACTGGCCCACATCTCATCATCGCACTGAAGGCAGTTCTTCCCAATTGGGCTTATGAATTTGCCACTTGGGCACCAAGTATTGCTATAGTTCTGTACTATGGATGCCGTATTGACCACAAAGACTTGAGGGACTTATACAAAGAAGAGGGAAGATTTAATGGGACAGAAGCCCTTTTCGGCCGTGCCTATTCTTGTCACACAGACGATGAAAGCTAATAAAAAAGCGATGTAAAGCCTTAGTGGCTTTTGCTCTCTACCAGGCAGAATCAATGAAATCGATGGAATTAGTCTCAATGATCTTCACTGGTGCGGCGTTATCGCTTTGGGGGCCACAGTTTCTTATTTGTCGGATGCAGATGTATCTCTGCACATGAATTGGTGGTGGGCGACTGGGGAGGAAGAAGATGTATATGAGAGAAGCGCAAAGTGCCAGAGGACCGTCCAAAAGCTCACTCTGACGGGACGACGATGGAGTCTAGTGCTCATGCATAATGGGAAGCTACAAACAGCGGACTATTTTTGAGTTTTTGAAAAGAACTTCCAAGTTGCATAAGCCAAGGATAACTGCTGTATTGGAGGGAAAAGCTTGAATGCAAGGGCCTCTGGATGAAACTCACAGTGAAGTCGATTATAAAGCAATAGAGGCTTGTGCCAACTGCAAAAATCTCTGCCTACAGAGATGAAGCATAACAATGTTGTTCCGAACGGCCATTTCAAGAAGGACTGGCAGAACTATGTCTGAACATGGATCAATCAGCCTGCTCGCAGGAAGCGCAGACGTTTAGCGAAGCAAAAGAAGGCCGTGAGAATATTCCCATGAGCTACTAGCGAGCCTCTTCGGCCTGTAGTGCACTCTCAGACTCTGAAGTACAACCCGAAGATCAGAGCTGGCCGTGGATTTGTCTCAAAATTGCAGCTTATGTGGAGCAGGATATCACAGTTTTTGTCTGGAAATGCTAGATAACGCAGCTCCGGATGCTATCAGGTTACATTCAACATGGGTCTCTAGGAGGATTTTGAAAAGCTACCAAACCTTTTGAGCCAATATACACAGATGAGTCTGCCGGGTTTGCTGCTGAATACAGATTTGAAGTCTCTAAACTGGAGCTTGTTGTTGCAAAGCCACATTCTCCAGAAAACTGTGCTCTTGCAAGAGAATGTACGAGTGTGAAGATTGATTGGGTGTACATTGGTTCATGCACTAGTGGGAAAATTGAGGCACATAATGACCAAGTCGATGTTTGGCCAATGGCTCTATTGTACTTTGATGCCACAGTTTTGTAGTGAGTGCAGTTCCTGTACGTTATACCAGTTGCCCTACAGACTTTGCCCCAATGCTTTTACCTTTGTTAGTGGCTTGAAAGCTTGAGCTTGCTTAAGAGCCTTGGGGCAAGACTAAAAGTTATATGTAGAGATAAGAAAGAAGGGACTTGAACAAAATTTGTTTGTTGGTAGTTTCTTTGTTGTAATTCACTTGACAAGCAATATAGTGATCTTTGGCATCAAAAATTGATATCTTCTTGTTAGCCTCTTTCCTTGTAGCATCTTGAACCCCGTGTTTAGCAGCTCTTGCACGAACTCCATGACAACGTATTGAATTGACCTTTCTACATAACTTAAGAAAACCCTAACCTTGTGCCATGATTAAATAGGAAAGGGCTCAATACAATCAAAAGAGTCGTATGAGGCCATCATTTTCATGTACAGTTTGGAAGCCAAGTTTATGTAGTAAAGCCTAAGATAAATGCATAGTTTCAGTTCTATTTCATTGCATGAACAATTTGGTGAGTTCGTTTAAACATGGACACATAAGTTATAATGAAAGTGAGAATCAAATTAAACTATTACACTTGCATAAATATGGTTTTGGCAAATGCAGGACTCAAAAGCCCCACAGTGGAAGAGCCAAAAATTATTGATCCAAGAAAATACCATATTGTTGATTGTAACCAAGTTCACATATCTATATAAACCCTATTCATGGTGCAATTAATCTCCCTTCAATTTTATTTAAAAAAATTAGTATTTCAATTTTTAAATTGATTTCATATTATGTGGACAAAAGAACTTTGGTATTTTCTTTTAAATCACATAGCCACCTTGTTCACATATGTATTGTTGTATATTTTCATGAAATTGTTTATTATAATGGATTAAATTTTTTTCATTATATTTAATACTTTTAATCATATTCGATCTAAAATGTATGGTGTCACAACTTATACATCATAAATTTATAATATCTTGTTTTGGATATGTCTTGATGAGTTGTTTCATTAATGTACTTTGAAACTTATTAATATGTTTTATTTAGCTTTAATTTTTTTTTCATATGTTATCATCACTAGTTTTATTTGCCTTAATGTATAGATGCTTATATTTAATGTAATTGTACTACAAGTATATATGTCTTTATATGGAAGATGTGTCTTGTATTCTTCCTAATATCTACTAAGAAGTACTCTTTCTTCAAGGCTTTCTTGAAGGCAAGCCAAGATGGACTCCAGGCATAAAGCTCAGTGATGTGTGGCTTTAGGGAAGAAGTCATCAACCACACAAAATACTGGCTCATCATATGCACTAGCACACCAAAGAACTCTAGCTTTGATTCATAAAGTTTTAGACCGCTTCCATTGCCATGGGGTAGCTGCCCCAACCTCATACTACACATTCCCTTAAGCTGTATCTCTTGCAACATATGATGGTGGTGTTGATATAGTTGCATGTATGCATTAAAGGTCCTCCATAAAAGCTACTTTAACTCATCACTAGAATCTGATAAACCTATTGATAGAGGCGGTTCTTCCATCTTGCTAACAATCTGGATGTGGTTTTCACACGTTGAGTTCACCAATGATGTGGAAAGGCAATCGTGTTGAGCCACCAATCCACAAAGGATAAGAAGTGAGGCAAGATGAAAGAAGGAAGATATACGAATATAAGCAAGGAGTTACGCCTTTAGACCCAAGATATCATTTCAAGCAAAGCTCCATTCAATCAAAGTGTATTCATTCTCCTTGTAGCCTTGAAGTCATACTTTAGCAACACCTAGAAAACCCAAATAAATTCCTACCACAAGGTAAAATCACAAGTAGTATTAGCACAAAACTCTTTAGATTGGCACATCTCTTAGACCATGAAGCTTTTTCATAGTACTTCCTATATGCATGTGGCTCATAAATGGACAAGAATAAGATGAAATAGAGTTGGAAGCCACTAAAGGCACTCCCCATTTCCAAATCTACTAGATGTGCACAAGCTTTGATTAGCTAGGCCAACATATATATACTCATGACTCTCAATCCCTTCATTTTACATGGTCACATAAAGGTTTACTGCCTCCACTACCTTTCCAATTTCAATTTAATTTGCAACTGCAATGGTATATGAGAAGGCAGTGCATTCTTTCAAGTTGTGAAAAACCTAGATGGCCTCTACATGGCCAGCATAGAAGGTGAAGGAATTGACCATGTATTCATCGATCATTTTATGAGTTTCAAGTCCATGCTGCCTATGGCATTGAAAGAATCTCTTAGTAGCACGCAATGTTTGTATGGCATTTAACAATCTGAAAACTATGTAGTGGCCATTTTCAGAAAAAAGGATGCAAAGTCTAGGCCGACACTCTAGAGGTTGTTACCATTTTCAGAAAGGATGCAAACTTTGGGCCGACACTCTAGAGGCTGTCTTTGATCAAGAACTCCTTCCAATGCTAATATATCATCTGTTAATGATGAGCTCCCCTTGCAGACGATGATGGGTTTCCACGTCTTCACACTGATGGGTTGTTCTTGTATTGTGGTGATTCTTCCTAATGATTTGCTTGTCATGGAAGCTAGTACTATGCTCCCTAATTAACTAGTGCTCACTCCTTTGATTATGCACCCATGTTGACATATTGTCCTAGATTCTTGCTATTGACTCCCTTTCATCTCCTCAATTTTTTTGTTCCTATATGCCCATAGCATGAGTGTCCTTGTAACATGCCTAGGTCGCGACATGTTTTAGTAGTCCATCAAGAGCCTGATCTAAAAGATGCCACATGGAACTCCTACGGAATATCACATGGTTTGTCGGTTAGCGACTCTCGAGTCTACTCCGCCATGAAATATATCGACCAACCCTATTCGAATCAACCTGAATCTTCTTGGGTTTCTAATGGTCAAGTCATTCTACAGCCTTCTAACGTCGGTCTTCAGACGACGATCTACTTTGCGCAGAGCATCTAAACCGAGGCAGACTCATATTGCACTTGGTTGAAAGAGAATGGGAAATGAGAGGGATGCATTGCTCAACCTCTCTACCCGTAGGTAAAGTCCCATCCCGGTCCCCTAAAACGATTTGAGCCAAGGTTCTACCCTACATTATCTAAGGTGAATACATCATCATGATTTGAATGTTGAGAAGCCTCCTAGTTCTCTGGGACCACCCTACTATAGGACGGACCCGTCGCAGGTTTCGTCCACCCGCTTCCCTTGATAGCTGCATTCATATGGTGACACCATGGCATACCAACAACACATCACAACCCTTAAGTGGAGCAATGGAAAAACTCTTCACTGTCCACATATCCTTGTATATGCAACCAAAGCTTTACAATGAGTGGTGTGATAGACTCTGTATGGCCTTTACATGCCATTCCAACTTTCCTCGTGGATCCCATCTCATTCTCTTTTATGCCTGGATGGTAACACATATAAGCAGCTTCCTTAATTAAGCCGTTAGTCACATGTTCCTTTACATAATTTTATGTACTGACACGCAAACAGATCAAACAAATTCCTTGAAAGGAAACTTTATATTAAAATTTGAAGTGAGATACAAATCTCGTCCATGCGACAATTCCCGCAATCAGTAAGGATGCGTCTTATTTTCCTCCAATTTTTCGCCCTTGCACTAGTAACAATTTTCCTCCAATTTTCCGCCTTGCACTAGTAAGAAGGCCTCAATATTCCTTCCCGAGTCATGTAGACCATCTGAGTAGGACCTGAGGTAGGGGATTTATAGCCAGAGCTCCCCCTTGGCACCCAAGCATCCTCCTATGAACGGACGTTTCTATAGAGAGACCTCTCACGATGGGTTCGGTCCACGTTCTCCATGTGGCTATCAAAAACCCCCTTGGATAGGGTTGGCAGCTAGTTGGGGGGTGCTCAACACGACTTTCTAAGGTATTTCAGCATGAATCAAATTTGAAAGATTTTCTTCTTATCAATTCCTTTGTTAGATGACTCCTTTTCCAAATAGGTGTTCCTAAGTACAAACACAAGCAGAAGTGCACAATATGTACTAGAAAATTCTTTGTTCTCTGCCGAAAGAAATTTCGATTTGATGCGATAGCATCTAGTCTCAGGTTTATCTTGTTATCGTCCAAGATTTCTAGAGATAACCTAATTTAATTTCCTTATTGTTTTGAATGAAGGAGTATCCTTGCAATGTTAATTGCAATTCGGGACATTGGCTTCCCTACAACAAAACCCTACGTATTCATTTGAACTAGGGTTTGTCGTGTAATTCATATAGCTACTTAAGGACTTTGAACACCTTTTAGATTCAAGTAATATGGGCCTTGAGAAGAATCCTTCAACTCTTTAGGGTTTGAAATTCTTTCAACTTCCTAGGAACCCTACGTATTCTATCACAAATTCAATCTATGTTTTGTGAGATGTAATTGTATGTTTCTATTATTTCAACCAAGCAAACGAATGTAGATGCATAAAATCTATCAATCTAATGTGTATTCTTGAAACTTTTCATATATATACAAGCATGAAATTTCCATGCAATTTATGTGCAATTTAACAACTTCTAAGTGCAATTTTAATTGATCACCTAAGATGAATGCAATGAACAAGATTTTCCTAGTATGCTCATTATCTCAAAACATGGTCAATTAAGTTGCGATAATTAATGTAAATGTTCTTTTCTCCCAATTTCTTTTCCCTAATACAACGGGGTGTACCTGGTTCATAAGAGATGCATTTTCCATAGTTGCGGTCCCTTGGTTCGCGGTCCTGTTGGTTCCGGTAGGAGTTTCAGTGTTTGGAGAGATCTTTTGCTTGGGGGCCATCTTCTGCAAGTGGATTCTAGAGATAAAGGAGGAATGGATTTGAGATGGGAGAGCATAAGAGAAGATGGCTTAGTCGAAGAGTGAGATAGGGGGAATTGAACTAACTCTCTCCCTTGCAGCCTCTCGGTGTAACTCCTCTCTCTCTCTCTCTCTCTCTCTCTCAAGCTCCTTCTCGCAATCTCTTGGAGGGGTATCCTTCTACCTCTCTCTCTCTACCTCTCTCTCATAGCCTCTCAGGGTCTCTTGGTGCCTCTCTAATTGCTCCCCATGCCTCATATTTATAGCTAAACAAGAGAAGAAGGGTTGTGGCTAAGAAGAGCTCTTTGTGGAGGGGATCTTAGAAAAATGAGTGATCAGAAACTTCTAAGATGCAGTCTGATGCTCAAAACACAAATCTGATAGTTTCGTTGGCTCCGAAAGGGAGGATAAAACCCCAAGACATTTGATTAGAAATCTTCATGATCACTCCTTTCTCTTCTCCTCGTTCGAAGTGATGTTTTTTGCCTATAAACTATGATCGCAACTCGTGCAATTTTTCCCAGACATTCTTTTTTTTTCATTAAATCTTTAAAACTAGCCCAAAAAGCCACTTGCTTTTCTTACATGATATCCTGTTTTAGAAATTTCCATATCTTTTTAGGATATTTACAATAAATAATATCTAAAATAATGAAAATATGCTAGTTTTGTCCAAAAATCTAATATTTTTGGACCATCCATACTATTCACATTAACACTAGTGATTAATATGGCTCATAACTCTCATTCACATTGTAACTTCCGTGAAGGGTGGCTACAGTCCTTGTGAATCCGGTAAAAATGTCGGATTACGACTCTCAATTTTTTTATATTTTTAATTAAATAAAAACTGTTAGTTATTAATGTTAGTTAGTTTTTACTTTAGTTAGTAACCTTACTAACTAATTAATTGACTAACTAACTTTCGAACTAACCAACTAATTTTTAATTGCGTGAAAGTATTACATCCTCCTTCCCTTAGACATCGGGATGTCCTCATCCCGAGAGAAACCGTGGATATTGTTGATGAAGAGAATTCTCATCTATCCATGTAGCATCTTCTTCAGGATAATCCTTCGATTGGTGGACAAGGTATTCTCTAAGGGTCATTAGGGGAGTTTTGAGGTCTCGAAAATGCCCTGTAAGAGATCCTAGAGAGAGAAAAAAATTTACGAAATAAAATCATTTTATAGAATTTTTAAAAGGTTTATATTTTGGTAAGTTAAAATATCAAAATTTGTTAATAAGTCATTGTCGTGATATTCTCCTGGTCGCATCAAACCTAGAAATCTAGGTCACCATAAAGTTGGCAAGGTTGTCATAATGAAGATCTTACCTCTCCTCATTAAAGTGAAAAGTAATATTCAATTTGAATTTTGGTGGATACTCGATTGCCTCCCTCCATCGTTTCTCCATCGTTTCTCTCTTCTTTTTTTCTCCTCCTTATTAGTCTCTTCTTTGTTTTCGTTCTTGCTTCTAATCATATCCTTAACTATGGATCAATCACCCAATGATCTCTGTAACTCAGCTATGGATCAATCATCTAATGATCTCTGTAGCTCTCATAAAAGACCTCTCTATCATCTTCATATTGAGTTGGACAGTGAGTATGAACCAATAAGAAAGAGAACAAAATCTATCACGGTTACATAGTCTATGAAACATATACTGAGGTTTGAAGGAAAGAAGAATATTGATCTTTGGTTAGATGGAAAGCTATATCCCAAAGATCCTAGCAGAAATAGCACTCCTCCTTTCTATAATAGCTCGTCATTAATGAGGTTTATTGGTGATGGCTACAATGGATTTTTAGGTTATACACTTAATCTTGTTGCAGAAAAGGATATCCTTGGACTAGAGAATCGTCTTTTGATGAAACACAATATAGAGTTGTTGCAGAAGCTAGAGGATTGTCAACAAAAAATTCATTCATTGGAAAAGCGTATCAAAGCTTATCAACAAAAGCAAACTTTATTAGGCCTTCGAAATCGACAAAGAGCTCTTAAAAATATTGAGAATCTCAAATGAGGAGGAGGAGGCTGTGGTAAAAGAATCCAAGCAGCAAGGTATATTTTTTTTCACTTGAAAAATCTTAAATATGGCTTTATTTAAACTACTTGCATTGATTTGTGATGTTAATTTTGCTTAGATCTCTTCTACAACCAAATGCAAGTGAAAGAGATTCTTTAAAAGCAGCTCAGTTTTATTATCATCTTCTTCCTTCAGTAGTTTCAAAGGATATTTTGGAGAAGAAGAAATTTAAAAAGGCAAAGAAACAATGCTTGGAGTCATTTGTAAAGGATCATTCTTTGGATTCTGAGTTAGTACAGAAGACACTGGATAGTATTGGTATCAGTCGAGATGCTTATATACAACTTTTCCAGCTTTTACAATCAAATATGAAGCAAGGACAGGTACACAATTGCATACTTCCGAAACAATTTGTGGTTAGGACTATCAGACAGAGAATTAATAACAAAGTGATGGAGATTCTAGGTAAGCGTTTTCATATCAAGGCTAGCTTCAAGGGCAAGAAAAAGGAGGTTACATTCAATGAATTTAAAAATATTTTCCTTGACTTGCCCACCCTACAATGCTTAATGATCAAATTTTATGACTTGTCACTAGCAGAGGCACAGGGAGTGGCTAGATTTGTGATTAAACTTGATGAAAGTGAGATTCTGAAATGTAAAAAATTGAAGAGAATCTCTATTACCTTGATGAATAGAGCACTTTCGTCAGGTCATTGCAATCACTCAACATCATTTAGTGTTCAATCTGAATATAACATCTGGTGGCTAGGAGCATTTGAGGTAGATACTGAGAATTTTGATATACTATATTGGGTTTTTCATCAAACATTAATACCTAATGTTATTCAAAGGCAACAAGCAGGAGAAGAGCTATTTGTTCAAGGATTTGGGAACTACAGGATTGAGTGGCACATAGCTGGTGACCTAAAGACACTCAAATATATGTATAATGTATCAAAGGGAGCTAACTTGAGATCTCCTTGCTTATACTGCATGTCACCGGCTGCAGAGTTAAACTCACGCAATTGGAATAGAGCTCCCTCTAGGCACAATAAGGATCCACAGTTTAAACTAGTCTTGGACATTCCTTTAGCGAATGCCCATATTTGTACACTTCATGCACTTTGCAGGATAATTGAAAAGCTTGTTCATCTCTATATAGGATTTGCATGGAAGTTGAAGCCATTATCAGCTAGAACATATGCTATAACAAAGGTTGAAAAAGTTCTCTCCACAATTGGTTTGCATGGTGGTAATGTTGTTATTGAACCAGATCTTCAAAAGTCTAAGGATGGTAATTGTGTCCCAAAAAAACCATCTATTGGTGGAGTGAAGGCTAGAAGGTTTCTAGGCTTTCATGGGAGACTTGGCAAGATAAACTCAAGAAATGGTGGCTCAACTATTAAATTTAATCAGTGGAAATTCCTACATAATGTAGTTAAGGATCACACTGATAATGGACAAGCTTGAAATAGAAAAGCTAAAGTTTGGGAAACACTAGACAAAGTGTTTTTTTATTGTGATAAGACTGAATGGAATGATGATGATCTCAAAGACTTTAAAAACCAATTGAACCTTTTCAAAAAGGCGATGACAGAAGCTTGGGGTGATCAACACATCTCTATCTATCTGGTCAACCCAAGGTATGGAAAAATCACATTATCAAGCAAGAACAAAATATTTCAGATACACAAGACACGGAGGTGGAAGACACAAAGCCAACAGTTTATTAGAGGTCTTTCAATGGTTCTATCGACAAATTTGGCATAAATTCAAGCTTAAAGATACAACCACATCAAGCAATACATCATCTTTAGCAAGGAATATACAAATTTTTACCCAAAGAAGAAAAGATAGATATTTAAATTCTTGCACAAAGCAAAGATTTACAGAATGGTTACAAACCAAATAAAGAGTTGGGAAAAGATGGGTTTCAAGAAACCCTTAATCTTTTGCATCTTCTAGTCTGATTGTGTTGCAGAAGAGTCCTTAGTTTCAGGCACCTCAACAGGGCCTTCAGAGGAGTCCTTGGTTTCAGGTAGCTCGATAGGGCCTCTAGAGGAATCTTTTGTTTCATCCCACTCAATAAGACCTCTGTATTTCAAAAACTCTTGTTTCCGATAGCCTGGAAGAAGCTTTAAATTCTTACTATCTCCTACATAAGAGATCAAATAGGAGCCAAGAACTCCAAAATATCTAGCTCTATATCCAATGTATCCAGGCATGAAGCCAAAAACTCTTATGGCTTCTTCCTTCTCCACCAAAATGATCTTGTCCAAACCTCTGTTGAAAACTTGAGATCCAATTACCTTTGAGATAGCTCTCAAAGCCATCATTGGTAGACTTGGAGAGCTTGACAATCTACTATGATATATTACAATTGTTTGATTGTTTAATTTTCCAATATAATGGCCAAGGCTTTGATTTTTCCAAGATTCATTGGCCTAGATCCCTTGGCCCTTCCAAGAAAGTTGTCCAGATCTTCAATCTCAATCTATAGAACAAACCACAACAGTACAAGATATAATATATTTATCTATAATGCATAATAAAGTCTAACATAAACTCAATGGGTAGCTTCAAATTATATTTCATACCTTAGGGTGTTCGTCTTCTTCAAGAAGACTATCATCATAAAGATTTATTGAACTCTTGGGCTTCTCATTTGATGGAGACTTCAATCTCTCTTCATACCCTACATCATCAATATGAAGTTTCTTCTGGACCTCCAAGAACTCTTCTTCTGCCCCCCCTTTTCATATATCTATGATCTGATTAATACATGTATGTAAGGCTATAGAGCTATCTTGGAAATTCTCTCCCTCAACATCAAGACTTGCTAGTGGTTCTTGTTCATAACCTATAAAATTCATGTCATTTTTGCCCCAACCTGCAAGGATTGCTAAGCAATAATCTTCTCTAAGATAAAAAAGATGTTGAATATCATTTAGCAACACATATCTCTTCTTGTTGATAAGATAAGTGGGAAATGTTGGAACACATGCAAGAGGACCTTCTCATCAACCTGTGCACTTGGCTCGATCTCCTTTTCTTCCACCATTGTGATATTGTCACTCTTGAATAAACCTACATAAAAACCTTGGACAAGTTGATTCTCAACATCTTCTTGGAACATCTCCTCCTTCTCTTCGACCTCCTTATCCATACTTGCAATATCCTCTAGCTTTCTCTGTTGGTCTATATCTGGAGAAGAATTTTCCATGTACTGAAGATACACAATAAATCCAACGTCCTTGTGGATCAGAAGGCATTGGTGTTGGTACCTATGAAAAGGGCAACATGTTTCTTTCTTTCTGAATTCCTCATCAATGAGGTTGAACCTGCCTAGCAAAGTTGACCTGGATGTATTGGTGGCTCCCATGACATCACTATAATGAACAAATCCATTGATTTCCAAACCTTACACATGTCTATCATAAAAACATATGTACTCCTTAAGTTTATCTTCAAGATCCTCCAATAACTCCTTCAAATCAAAAGGAACATTGAAAATTTCCCTGATATAGCCAAACTTGGAAGAATTTCTAGTGGTGTGTAAGAAATCAAAGAGCCTAGCATCAGATGTCTCAATTATCTCCTCCTTATCCATTCCTTCCAGAGATAGCTTCCTCTTTGTCATCTTGACCAAGAAAATATTCCCTGAATAAAAAACAGAATAGAACCAATATCCAATAAAACAAGATGGAACCATGGAAAGAGGCCTCAAAATTGATTTTCCAAGACAAAAAAATAAAAAAAGGAGAAATTTTTTTAGTTGACCGGTGAAACACGAAAATTCAAGTGTCCAAGGCAAATGCCTGTGAAGAAATCACGTTTCACCGGACACTACCTTGAAGACAAAAATTATTCCAATATCTCGTCGGTGAAACGTGATACTTAGCAAAATATCACTAACAGGGACATTGTTTCGCATTTCACTGGTCAAAAGATGCAAATCAAGAAGAGAAACATGAACTATAAATTAATTCTATGGAAACATAGAAATTGATGATAAAATCATTTCTGGAAAAGCTATGCTGCTTTTAAAAGATACAAAGCACATAACATCTGTAATTATTCAAGTGTTATTAAAAATTCTTTCTATATTAATCAAATTTATTTTGTTAAAATACTTGTAATAAAAAAAAATTGTTACTTATCAAAGATTGTTGAACTGCTCTCCACACAAGAAGCAAGGACCTTGAAGGGAAGTCGAGACGAAATTTCGGCAGAAAAGAAGACAATGTCAGAGAAATGGCTTTGAAATGCTTTTATATTGACCGTTAAGCATGTGGTGATAGTTCCAACGAAAAAGTTTGTGTAATAATGGAAAAATATGTGTACACGTGTCTCACTTAACACACTGTATCAAACTCCTCAGAAGACGTGCGCACTCTCTTTTTCCAAAAATACGTCACACGTGTGTTACATAACCCTTTTCCAAGTTAAAAAAAATTTCCAGTAAGTGAGAGTACGTCACACGTGTGTTATTAACACTTTGCCAAGAACATTGAGTCCATGCAAATTCACCGCCTTCGCCTTTCATCGCATTTCATCACTACTCCACCTTTACCTTTGGTGTTCCTTCCAATCTCCAAGCATTTCACTGCTTTCCCAACAAAGGAAACCTTCGAGCATATTGTCGTCTTTAGGCTGAGATTGTGAAGAACAAGCTAAAAAGAAGGTATGGTTTTTGCATCTTGCTTTTCAATAACAGGCTCCATTCAATGCATTCTTTTGATACTTTTCCTTAATCCTTTATGTTATTATGAGCTTATGACCACTACAAAAGAATTTTTTCCACAATGGGAGCATTCCTTAATGTTGTGGAGATCTAAGAAAATATCTTCTTCCCTAATTCTGTGGATATTTTATGTAATCTTAAAAGCTTTCCTTAGATCAAAGCTCTTTTTTCTTGGTTTTGTCGATTTTTATGCTATTCATGAGTTGTCCGGTGAAACGCGAAAATAAGGTGCTTCAAGCAGGTCTCCTGCCTTAAATTCGTGTTTCACTGGACACAATGGACAACAGGTCCGGTGAAACGCAAAAAGAAGCAGGTGCAAGGAGGCACCTTGCTTGACACTCGCGTTTCACTAGACACGCTCCAGAAAAATTCAGTTGAAACGCGAAAACGCCATGCATCATGGATACCTCTTGTCTGGGACTCGCGTTTCGCTGGACATGCTGGAGAAGAAGTAACATGTCTTTTTTTGGCAGATGGCTAGGACTAAGGCAACAGCAAGAAAAGAGAAGATTGATCCTAGGGATTTAGCATCAAAGATTCATTAGTCTTCAAAGCCTCAGAAACTCTCTAGAAAGTCAAATCCAAGGAGAAAGTTTTCTCAAAATATCAGGTGCCTAAGAGAGATTAGGAAGGCAGTAAATGCTCTTGACAATGCAATTCCAAAGTTGTCTTTTCAGAGGCTTGTCAGGGAAATTTGTGACAGATATAGTTTGGATAGTTTCAGATGGACAAGAACAGCTCTTAATTGTATACAAGAAGCCACAGAGGATTTTGTAGTTGAGTTTTTTCAAGATGCCTACATTTGTGCTGCTCATGCTCATAGACTCACACTCATGGACAAGGACATGGTAATTCTTAGGAGGCTAGGATATAGATTTTCAAAGGTCCTTGAGCCAATTCCCCTCACTGATATGAAGACATTTAATATCCTTAATGTGCCCCCAACTAGGAGAAAGAAAGATGATTCTGGTCTCAGGGTTGAGGATGTCACCCATGAGAAGGATACAAGGCAACATGAAAAAGAGAAGAAAACTAAAGAGAAACAACAGATAAATGGAGAGAGTATAGGAGGCAAAGGGTTGAAGAAAGGGAAACAGAGCAACTAGAGTCCTTTGAAAATGAGCTAGCCACCCTTCTTGAAGCAGCTAATCCAAAAGTATTTAGTGTGTTTTGTTTCTTACCTGGTGACTTAGGCAAAAGAACTAAGGTTATCTCCTTTGATGTTGCATGTGTTCAGACTCTTAAGGATAAAAAAATAGAAGTAAATGACAGTATTATTCTTGTTGGCCTAAGGTATGTCCATCCATAATTACTTATACTTTTTGATATTTTTTTAACAATAAGATTTTTCTTGTTTATACTCACAACTTCTATGCCTTTTCTAGGTGTATAATGCATGAGTTTCCTTTGGATATACAACAAAAAATTGAGGTTCTTGATCCATCTATCTCATTCTTTATGAGGAATGAGCTTGATACAAGTTTTATTGAGCACTAGCTCAATTTGATTGACTTCGATACTTTAGAGCTCCTTATAATTCCATATAATGAAGAGTAAGTGATTCAATATTCTATTAGAGTTTTTGAGATTTTATCCTACTAATTTGTTGAGATATGATTGCTTTTAGTTCTCATTGGAGCTTGATCACAATAGACCTTGTGGATAAGCAATGCTTTTTAATCAACTCTATGAAAGGAAGCCATGGAAATGCTAAATTGTAAGTTATATTATCCAAGGGCTCCTTGATATTTCAATTCTTTTTTTTTGTAAGTACTCTAAATTTCAACATATTTTATATACAAAGCTTCCAAAAGATTAATTGAAGAGCTAGAGAAAAGACCCCCTATGCCATTTGATTTGATTGCAACAATGCAATATAGACAAGTTGCGGTAAGTTATTCATTAAAATAATTGAAACATGAGTTTATTCTATGAACTACCATTCCTCCTCTTTATAGTTTTACTTTGTGTTGGTGGTTGCAGTGTCCCCATCAGGATGATAGCCATTCTTATGGCTGGAGGGTGATTGCAAATGCTAGAAGAATGGTTAACTTTGTTTATCTTAATGATGATAAACATGTAAAGTTAATATGAAATATGCTAAACTTTAAGATATATATTAATTGCAAATAGTCCATTGATGATAAAAATATAGTCTATTGTAAGAACAATAATGAACTAAAACTCTTTTTTCTATAAATGCGTGACAGTTTTCGAAGGATTGGTATACATCTGAGCATGTTTGGGTACATTAGAGCAAAGCTCTTGAAGTATATAATGGTCAATTGTATACAACCAACAACAGAGATTGGTGGGGATTTGCACCATGAAGGAGATGCGATGCCTATAACCACGGAAGGCAAATCCATAGCTTCAACACCTTCTATACCCAAGACATCAAAGAAATGCAAAAGGACTCCTAGAAAGGATAGTTCTCCAAAAAAGAAATAGCTTTGCCATATCGCCTTGTAAGCCTTCATATATAGAAATTTGCCCTTCAACCCTTGTATATCTCATAAAGATGGCAGATAGACATCTCCTACAAAATTTGTACATATATTTTATATTGATAGTAAAGATATCTTTTCTTGAATGTCCTTGCAGTGTATATTATTTTCTCTCCTTTTCGATATCTGCAAAAAATAAATTACAAATGTTTGTTAGTTAGAAAGTGAGATCTTGATATACATCTAAGTAGATATAATATGACGTGAAAACTTACTCGTTTCTTGTCAAGTTGGAATACAAAGAAGCATGGTAGTTCAATGTCTTCATTTTGTAAATCCATCCTCACTTGATGTAGCGTACATGATTTTCTGATCTTTAAGATTGCAATAATAGCATCGTTGAACCAAATATCAAGATCCACTATATGATCCTTGCTGAAATCATTAAGATTCTGGTCTAAAGCAACTAGACTACTACCAACAAAATGCCATCGACTATAGTAAAAGCTAAGGATAACATTTTGAGTAGCAATCATATATTTACAAGCTATAGAGTCTTGATCTATCTTACATATAAATTTTCCTTCTGTCCTTGTATCCCATCCTTCATCAACAAATTGTATGATATGATCATATGTTAGTGTCTTCACTGAAAGCATGGTTTTTGTTATTCTTATCTCCATATTAGAGAAGAAATCAATAAATATATTAATAGGCATAAATAAAGTAACTTTGCTTAGCCTACTAGAGATATTAGATTTTAGTGCTTTCTGGATCTCAGAAAATATCTTACATCTATAGCCCTCACTAGTAGCTGGACTTGGCAAAGGCCACTCAAAGCTTGAAAAATCTAGCAAAGGAAGGAGTTTTATTGATCCCCATTGGCAATGCCACATAGGAATAACATAAGAATGGTCATAAAAGAATATTCCATTCTTCTCCAATTGAACCATGTATAACATCAATAACATCAATAATAGATTCCACTGATTGCCATTCCTCAAGATTAGAGGGATAGACATCTACAAGACAAACAAATATTATAATGGAAAAACCTAAACCAAGTTTAAGAAAAGAAAAACTTTAAGAATCAAATTCTTACAATTTGGTCTATGCATTGGAAGCTTTGAAGATCCAGGTTTCAAACACAGCTCTCTATGCATGAACACATGTTGCACTAGTACCTCTTTGATGCTATTCTTATTTGCTCCAAGCTTAAAATCTCGGATTCTGCCCTTCCAAGTAAAGATAAATGAGCTCTCATGTCTTTGCCTTTTTCCACGTTTTGCTTGTTGCATGGTGATCCAACTACCTTTTCTAATGATAGTAGGAATCCATCTTCCATCAGTTTGGAATGAGTTAAACACTGATATGGATGTGATTTGGGAGCTTGGATGCCTTGTTGAAGGTCGAATTTCTGTATCCATGGTAGAAGAGAGAGATACATGCACACACACACACACACAGAGAGAGAGAGAGAGAGAGAGAGAGAGAGAGAGAGAGAGAGAGAGAGAGAGAGAGAGAGAGAGAGAGAGAGAGAGAGAGAGAGAGAGAGGACTAGGATACCATAACGGAGGGAAAAACAATAGAGGAATAAAAGAAAGGAGGGAAAAAACTGAGCGCCATGCTTTTCACCAATTTGAATTTCGATTACTTCAGTCATTATCATTAATCTAGAAACATCATTAAATAAAAGTAGCTGAGACTCTATGCCATTAATGCAAAAGATGTCATAATCACAAATATAAGAGACTAAAAATACATAATAAAAATACAAATTCGTAATATTATCATATTTATATATTTTTGTAAAATGATTTTTAAAATTTTTTAAAATAGAAGTTCCGTTACGGAGGCTTTGCTTTTATTGGTCTAGAGCACTCTCTCTCCACATCCTAAAAGGCATTTTCGAGACCTCAAAACTCCCCTAATGTTCTACTCCTCAATTGTCTCTCCCTAGTATCTAGGATTCTATTTGGCTACAGCTCAAGGAGTCCTTGGCTAGGCATTACAATTTGTTGATCACTCAGTACATGGCTAGGATTAGGCACATATTTCTTTAGTAGAATAACATGAAATACGTTGTGAACTTTTACATTTTCAGGGAGTTGAAGGTTATAAGCGTTAGGTCCTAGGCTTTTGAGGATCTTGTAAGGCCTGCAATACCTTGGGCTAAGCTTTTTAAATTCTCCCAAGGATAAAAAAACTCTTCTTGGATCGTACATGAATGAAAACCATATCCCCCTCCTTGAAGAGCCGCTTTTGCCTATTCAAATCTACATAAGCCTTCTGCCTATCCTTGGCGGCTTTGATGTCTTGCCAAATGGCCTTAACCTGTTCATCCATTTCTTCTAGCATCTTCTTAGAAGCCTCTACCCTTAAAGTAGGGTCCGAGAAATTTAATGGAGAATGGCAATCATGCCCATACAATGCTTGGAAAGGTGTCATTTGAATGCTTTGCTAGAAGGAAGCATTGTAGGCGAACTCCACCAAGGGTAGATATTGGATCACTTCTTGGGTTTGTGACAACAATATGCTCTAAGCATATCTTCAATCACTTGATTGATCCTTTCTATTTGGCCATCAATTTGAGGATGATAGGCCATCCTAAAACAGAGCCGAGTCCCAATAGCTTCATATATCCCTCTGAGTCGATAAATGAGATGTGAAAAGGGAGTCTCAATCACTGATGATCCTTTTGGGTAGACCATGGGGTCTGAATATCTTCTTAATGAACAGTTTAGCAATATCTGAAGCCTTATAATTTGTCTTTACTAGGATGAGATGTGCAACCTTGGTGAGCATATCTACCACAACCATAATTGAGTTGTACCCACCTGGTACTGGAGGTAACCCAACAACAAAGTCCATGCTGATAAATTTCCACTTCATTTGAGGGATGTCGAGGGGTGGTAGCTTTCTAGGCATGTTGACATGCTCTGCTGCCTTGATGCGTTGGCAAGACAAACATCCCATGACATGTCTGAGTACATCTCCCTTAAGTCTTTCCCAATGATAGCTCTTCCTAACTATGATATATTTGAGTGCATCTCCCTCAAGTCTTTCCCAATGATAGCTCTTCCTAACCATGTTGAGGGTCTTGGCATATCTTGGATGACCAAAGAAAGGGGAATCATGTGCTTCCCAGAGTATTCATTGTTTAAGTATTTGGCTTGATGGAATACGTAGTCTTGTCCTGAAGTAGACTAGGCCTTCATAGACAAAGTATTCTTGGTATTTAACTTTGAGTTTGAGGCTTTGGTCCTTTTCTAGGATCTCTTTTATCATTTTCTAATGTTGTGGTTGATGTTTAGAGTCCTCCCTAGCCAATTCAATGAAAGGGTTTCCTGGAATTGACACCATGGTGGCTAGTGATCCGAAGGTTCCTCCATAATGAGAGAGTTGAGGAACGCTTTACGACTTAAGGCATCAGCGACCACATTTTCCTTGCCAGGTCTATATTTGATTTCAAATTCATACTCTTGCAGCACCTCGATTCAGCGGTCGCATTGCCTCATGTTGAGGTCAGCTTGGGAGAAGATCCATTTGAGGCTCTTGTGATCCGTGACCAAGGAGAATTTGTTGCCAAGCAAGTAGTGCCTCTAGAGTTTGAGGGCATGAATGATAGCCAACACTTCCAAGTCATGAGTAGCGTAATTTTTCTCATGGGTTTTTAACTTCCTTGAGGAATATGCCACGGGATGAAACACCATATTGGGGAATATGGGAATTTCCCATAAGTTTGGGACATGTGGTCAAATCTTTGGATTTTTCATAACTAGAACACTACAACTTCAAATCGAGCGCTCTATAGCTCAATAGATTCCATTTTTCAAGCGCTTTCCAATGATAGGTCACATCATATGGTTTTGGGAAACTTATGAGCATGTTATCCGGGTGCCACCTTTTTAGTATTCAAAAAATGGGAATTGGGAGATTCCCAAACTCACTAATATTGTGTTATGACCTTCTTTTAGAGTAAGCCAGAACTATGCACTTTTATTTTAGATATAGCACACAGGGAGAAATTACAAAAATCAGAGTTGTCTAAGGTAGGGTAGAATATAAGGAAAGAGACTAGATGGGATGCACCAATGGGAGACTAACTCTATCTATGCATACCTAGCAAAGACTGAGGGGATTGAGGTACTTGTTGAGGAGAAGAGAAGGTGAGATGATGATACACTTAGTACATTTAAGAAGACTAGAGGGGATGAGGCTGCTGCTATCCCTCCTAGACCAAGTCACGAGCAAGTTATGGAAAATTTGGAGAGAAAAGAGAAGAAGCAAGATATGAAACAACCTTGCTATAAGTTCTTTTCAAATATTGAGAATGTTGCTGATCACAAGAGAGTGCTTGAAGGCCGGATATCTTGAATAGTAAAGTAGAGTTCACTTAGGTAAAATTTTGGGGATAGCTAAGAGAGAATTCTATGAGAAGATCATAAATATCATTAAGAGAAAAAGATAGGTGGTACACACTATAGAAAGACAGGGTATCCAATTGAAGAGGTGTTTGATGACATTGAAGATGAGACTCTTGTAGAGAATGTTGCAGTATGTTATGAAGAAGATGAGATATTACATTATGATGAGTAAATAGATGGTATGTATGATGGTTTGACTTGTGTAGATATTGTGACACAGATTGAAAATATACAGAAATGTGAGGATTTGAGTAGTTCTAGTATTGTACCAGCACATTCCCTAGACATGTATTGTGTGATTGCAGACTGTATGTAACAAAGAGAGTTAGAGGCTAAGGAATCTCAGCAAACAAAGTTGAGTGCTGAAGTATTTCAGCAAAGAGAAAAGATAGCTAATCATTTTCAGCTACTAATATTCTTGAGAGCTGAGGCATCTCGACCAATAGAGATACCATTGATTTGACTCACCAAAGGGAGTGTGAGCCTACATGTCATTCCATTATTATCAAACCCTCCACAACCAAATCCATGAACTCAATAGGTGATGCGAGGAGGCATATTTCACGGTGGATTCCGTGCCACGGTGGATTCCATAAGGCTTTACGGTGGATTCCGTAAACTTTGTTTATCGGGGCTCATACACAAAGTGGATTCTTTGTGCGAGAAAACGATGGGGACGCCTATCCTTTTCGGGCGTTTCATTAATTCAGTATGTACATGGGTGATTCCATAGCGGGTGATTCTGCAAAATACATATTAAATTAATAAACATTTATGAGTTTAGAGTGCGCACTCGTGAAAAATTAAGGTTAGGATTGATTTCTAGCCAATTAATTTATTTATGTAGCTGAAGACTGCTAGATATTCACTTTTGTTGGTTTAATTATATTATTTACTAACGATTTTGAATGCTTCAGTTAATGTGTAGGGACAGCAGCAGTGGCAGAGGAAAGCATTCGAGATAGCGTGTATTCGAGTTAGCACTTATATTTTGATGGGCGCATACCTTAGACATGGCGCCTATATTTTGTCGCGCCTATTTATTAAGGCATTGGATATTTATTTATTATTTTGTATGCGTATGGGCGCATGGTTATGATATTTGTATTTGGACATTGTATTGGGTATGCTTGACTCTTTGGGTGCCCACCCATTAGCTTTATTTCTATTTGGCACTAAAGCAAACTCAAAAGCCAAAAGCGTGCTATTTTATAATTTGGGTTATTATTTGAACTTCAAGATGATTAATACATAAAATACATGCTTTGTGGAGCGCTCACACAAGGCATGGGGGAGATTGCACCCAATTGGACTCTTGTTCATGTTGTGCATGCTTTCTACCTTGAGTTTTGTGCAAAAAGTAGAGTTCTTTTGTTCTTGGGAACCTTCCAATGCTCACTACGCGAGCATAAAGCATCCAATCTGAGCATCAGTGGTATCAGAGCGAAGCTGAGATCGAGAGCTTCCAATTGCTACCCATCTTGTGCGAAGGCGGAGCTCTTGGAACAATCGAGCTCTACAATCCGTTTCATCATGAACGGTCGATACGGGTGGATTCCTGGCAGTCAAGAACCTCTGTCTACAGCCTCTGATCGCAAAGGACCGCCCTGAGGAAGCAGATGACCACTCGTACATCTTCTTCAACAAGTCATTTTTTCTGAGACAAAATAGAGATAAGCTTCATATCTAATCTTCAAAGTTTAAGATAAAGCTTAAAACTAAGATTTTAAAAAGCTTACTATTTCAAATTGTTAAAACGGCGGTAGCAACGGCATCTTTCCGTGATTTTTGGCGACTGAAAACGGCCCCCCCTAAAATTCGTCGTATGATGCCATGAGGCATATTTCACGGTGGATTCGGTGGCACGGTGGATTCCATGAGGTTTAACAGTAGATTCCTTAAACTTTGTTTACCGCGGCTCATACAAAAAGTGGATTCTTTGTGGGAGAAGTCGATGGGGACGCCTATCCTTTTCGGGCGTTTCGTTAATTTAGTGTGTACATGGGTGATTCCATAACGGGCGATTCCACAAAATACATATTAAATTAATAAATGTTTATGAGTTTAGAGTGTGCACTCGTGATAAATTAAGGTTAGGATTAATTTCTAACCAATTGATTTATTTATGTAGCTGAAGACTGCTAAGTATTCACTTTTGGCGATTTAATTGTATTATTTTACTAACGATTGTGAATGCTTCAGTTGATGTGTAGAGATAGCAGCAGTGGTGGACGAAAGCATTGGAGGATAGCATGTATTCGAGTTATCACTTATATTTTGATGGGTGCATGCCTTAGGCATGACGCCTATATTTTGTCGTGCATATTTATTAAGGCGTTGGATATTTATTTATTATTTTGTATGTGCATGGACGCAGGATTATGATATTTGTATTGGGTATGCCTGACTCTTTGGACGCCCGCCCATTAGCTTTATTTCTATTTGGCACTAAAGTAAACTCAAAAGCCAAAAGCATGCTATTTTGTAATTTGGGCTATTATTTGAGCTTGAAGATGATTAATACATAAAATACATGCTTTGTGGAGCACTCACACAAGGCATGGGGGGAGATTGCACCCAATTGGTCTCTTGTTCATGTCGTGCATGCTTTCTACCTTGAGTTTTGTGCAAAAAGTAGAGATCTTTTGTTCTTAGGGACCTTCCGGCGCTCACTACGCGAGCATATAGTATTCGATTTGAGCACTAGTGGTATCAGAGCGAAGCTGGAATCGAGAGCTTCCAATCACTACCCATCTTGTGTGAAGGCGGAGCTTCTAAAAAAATCGAGCTCTATAGTCAGTTTCATCGCGAACGGTCGATACGCGTGGATTCCTAGCAGTTAAGAACATCTGTCTACATCCTCTGATTGCGAAGGACCGGCCTAAGGAAGCGGAGGACCACTCCTACATCTTCTTCAACAAGTCGTTTTTTCTCAGACAAAACAGAGATAAGCTTCATATCTAATCTTCAAATTTTAAGCTAAAGCTTAAAACTAAGCTTTTAAAAAGCTTAGTATTTCAACTCGTTAAAATGGCGGCAGCAGCGGCAACTTTCCATGATTTTCGGTGGCTGAAAATGGCCCCCCCTAAAATTCGTGGTATGATGCCAGGAGGCATATTTTCACGGTGGATTTCGTGCCACGGTGGATTCCGTAAACTTTGTTTATCGGGGCTCATGCATAAAGTGGATTCTTTGTACGAGAAGTCGATGGGGATGCCTATCCTTTTTGGGCGTTTCGTTAATTTGGTGTGTACATGGGTGATTCCATAGCGGGTGATTCCACAAAATACATTTTAAATTAATAAACATTTATGGGTTTAGAGTGCACACTCGTGATAAATTAAGGTTAGGATTGATTTCTAACCAATTGATTTATTCATGTAGCTGAAGACAGCTAAGTATTCACTTTTATCGGTTTAATTGTATTATTTTACTAATGATTGTGTATGCTTCAGTTGATGTGTAGAGATAGTAGTAGTGGCGGAGGAAAGCGTTGAAGGATAGCGTGTATTCGAGTTATCACTTATATTTTGATGGGCGCATACCTTAGGCATGGAGCCTATATTTTGTCATGCCTATTTATTAAGGCATTGTATATGTATTTATTATATTGTATGCACATGGACGCACGATTATGATATTTGTATTTGGACATTATATTGGGCATGCTTGACTCTTTGGGTGCCCACCCATTAGCTTTATTTCTATTTGGCACTAAAGCAAACTCAAAAGCCAAAAGCGTGCTATTTTGTAATTTGGGCTATTATTTGAGCTTCAAGATGATTAATACATAAAATACATGCTTTGTGGAGCGCTCACACAAGGCATGGGGGAGATTGCACCCAATTGGTCTCTTGTTCATGTCGTGCATGCTTTCTACCTTGAGTTTTGTGCAAAAAGTAGAGTTCTTTTGTTCTTGGGGACCTTCCAATGCTCACTACGCGAGCATACAGCATCCGATCTGAGCATTAGTGGTATCAGAGCGAAACTGAGATCGAGAGCTTCCAATTGCTACCCATCTTGTGCGAAGGCGGAGCTCTTGGAACAATCGAGCTCTACAATCAGTTTCATCGTGAACGGTCGATACGGGTGGATTCCTGGAAGTCAAGAACCTCTGTCTACAGCCTCTGATCGCAAAGGACCGCCCTGAGGAAGTAGATGACCACTCCTACATCTTCTTCAACAAGTCGTTTTTTCTCAGACAAAATATAGATAAGCTTCATATCTAATCTTCAAAGTTTAAGCTAAAGCTTACAACTAAGCTTTTAAAAAGCTTACTTTTTCAAATTGTTAAAATGGCGGCAGCAACGGCATCTTTCCATGATTTTTGGCGGCTGAAAACGGCCCCCCCTAAAATTCGTTGTATGATTCCAGGAGGCATATTTCACGGTGGATTCGGTGGCACGGTGGATTCCATGAGGTTTTACGGTAGATTCCTTAAACTTTGTTTACTGGGGCTCATACAAAAAGTGGATTCTTTGTGCGAGAAGTCGATGGGGATGCCTATCCTTTTCGGGCGTTTCGTTAATTTAGTGTGTACATGGGTGATTCCATAGCAGGCGATTCCACAAAATACATATTAAATTAATAAATGTTTATGAGTTTAGAGTGTGCACTCGTGATAAATTAAGGTTAGGATTGATTTCTAACCAATTGATTTATTTATGTAGCTGAAGACTGCTAAGTATTCACTTTTGTCGATTTAATTGTATTATTTTACTAACGATTGTGAATGCTTCAGTTGATGTGTAGAGATAGCAGCAGTGGTGGACGAAAGCATTGGAGGATAGCATGTATTCGAGTTATCACTTATATTTTGATGGGTGCATACCTTAGGCATGACGCCTATATTTTGTCGTGCCTATTTATTAAGGCGTTGGATATTTATTTATTATTTTGTGTGTGCATGGACACAGGATTATGATATTTGTATTTGGACATTGTATTGGGTATACTTGACTCTTTGGATGCCCGCCCATTAGCTTTATTTCTATTTGGCACTAAAGTAAACTTAAAAGCCAAAAGCATGCTATTTTGTAATTTGGGCTATTATTTGAGCTTGAAGATGATTAATACATAAAATACATGCTTTGTGGAGCACTCACACAAGGCATGGGGAGAGATTGCACCCAATTGGTCTCTTGTTCATGTCGTGCATGCTTTCTACCTTGAGTTTTGTGCAAAAAGTAGAGTTCTTTTGTTCTTAGGGACCTTCCGGCGCTCACTACGCGAGCATACAGTATCCGATTTGAGCAGCAGTGGTATCAGACTGAAGCTGGGATCGAGAGCTTCCAATCGCTACCCATCTTGTGTGAAGGCGGAGCTTCTAAAAAAATCGAGCTCTATAGTCAGTTTCATCGCGAACGGTCGATACGCGTGGATTCCTAGCAGTTAAGAACATCTGTCTACATCCTCTGATCGTGAAGGACCGGCCTAAGGAAGCAGAGGACCACTCCTACATCTTCTTCAACAAGTCGTTTTTTCTCAGACAAAACAGAGATAAGCTTCATATCTAATCTTCAAATTTTAAGCTAAAGCTTAAAACTAAGCTTTTAAAAAGCTTAGTATTTCAACTCGTTAAAATGGCGGCAGCAGCGGCAACTTTCCATGATTTTTGGTGGCTGAAAATGGCCCCCCCTAAAATTCGTGGTATGATGCCAGGAGGCATATTTTCACAGTGGATTTTGTGCCACGGTGGATTCCGTAAACTTTGTTTATCGGGGCTCATACATAAAGTGGATTCTTTATGCGAGAAGTCGATGGGGATGCCTATTCTTTTTGGGCGTTTCATTCATTTCGTGTGTACATGGGTGATTCCATAGTGGGTGATTCCGCAAAATACATTTTAAATTAATAAACGTTTATGGGTTTAGAGTGCACACTCGTGATAAATTAAGGTTAGGATTGATTTCTAACCAATTGATTTATTCATGTAGCTGAAGACAGCTAAGTATTCACTTTTATCAGTTTAATTGTATTATTTTACTAACGATTGTGTATGCTTCAGTTGATGTGTAGAGATAGCAGTAGTGGCGGAGGAAAGCGTTGAAGGATAGCGTGTATTCGAGTTATCACTTATATTTTGATGGGCGCATACCTTAGGCATGGCGCCTATATTTTGTCACGCCTATTTATTAAGGCGTTGTATATGTATTTATTATTTTGTATGCACATGGATGCACAATTATGATATTTGTATTTGGACATTATATTGGGCATGCCTGACTCTTTGGGCACCCGCCCATTAGCTTTATTTCTATTTGGCACTAAAGCAAACTCAAAAGCCAAAAGTGTGTTATTTTGTAATTTGGGCTATTATTTGAGCTTGAAGATGATTAATACATAAAATACATGCTTTGTGGAGCACTCACACAAGGCATGGGGGGAGATTGCACCCAATTGATCTCTTGTTCATGTCATGCATGCTTTCTACCTTGAGTTTTGTGCAAAAAGTAGAGTTCTTTTGTACTTGGGGACCTTCTGGCGCTCACTACGCGAGCATACAGCATCCGATCTGACAATCAGTGGTATCAGAGCGAAGCGGAGATCAAGAGCTTCCAATCGCTACTCATCTTGTCCGAAGGCGGAGCTCGTGGAACGATCGAGCTCTATAGTCAGTTTCATCACGAATGGTTGATATGGGTGGATTCTTGGCCGTCAAGAGCCTCTTTCTACAGCCGCTGATTATGAAGGACCGGCTTGAGGAAGCGGAAGACCACTCCTACATCTTCTTCAACAAGTCATTTTTTCTCAGACAAAACAAAGATAAGCTTCATATCTAATCTTCAAAGTTTAATCTAAAGCTTAAAACTAAGCTTTTAAAAAGCTTAGTATTTCAAATCGTTAAATCGGCGGCAGCAATGGCATCTTTCTGTGATTTTCGGCGGCTGAAAACGGCCCTCCCCCTAAAATTTGTCGTATGATGCCAGGAGGCATATTTCACGGTGCATTCCGTGCCACGGTGGATTCCATGAGGTTTTATGGTGGATTCCGTAAACTTTGTTTACCGGGGCTCATACACAAAGTGGATTCTTTGTGTGAGAAGTCGATGGGGATGCCTATCCTTTTCGAGTGCTTCATTAATTTAGTGTGTACATGGGTGATTCCATAGTGGGTGATTCTCCAAAATACATATTAAATTAATAAACGTTTATGAGTTTACAGTGCACACTCATGACAAATTAAGGTTAGGATTGATTTCTAACCAATTGATTTGTTTATGTAGCTGAAGACCGCTAGGTATTCACTTTTGTCGGTTTAATTGTATTATTTTACTAACGATTGTGAATGCTTCAATTGATGTGTAGAGATAGCAGCAGTGGTGGAGGAAAGCATTGGAGGATAGAGTGTATTCGAGTTATCACTCATATTTTGATGGGCGCTTACCTTAGGCATGGCGCCTATATTTTGTCACACCTATTTATTAAGGGTTGGATATTTATTTATTATTTTGTATGCGCATGGGCGCACGATTATGATATTTGTATTTGGACATTGTATTGGGTATGCCTGACTCTTTGGGCGCCTGCTCATTAGCTTTATTTTTATTTGGCACTAAAGCAAACTCAAAAGCCAAAAGCGTGCTATTTTGTAATTTGGGCCATTATTTGAGCTTGAAGATGATTAATACATAAAATACATGCTTTTGGAGCGCTCACACAAGGCATGGGGGGAGATTGCACCCAATTGGTCTTTTGTTCATGTTATGCATGCTTTCTACCTTGAGTTTTGTACAAAAAGTAGAGTTCTTTTGTTCTTGGGGACCTTCCGGCGCTCACTACTCGAGCATACAACATCCGATCTAAGCATGAGTGGTATCAAAGCGAAGCTGAGATCAAGAGCTTCCAATTGCTACCCATCTTGTGCGAAGGCGGAGCTCTTGGAACAATCGAGCTCTACGGTCAGTTTCATCGCGAACGGTCAATACGGGTGGATTCCTTGCCGTCAAGAACCTCTGTCTACAGTGTCTAATCGCGAACGACCCACCTGAGGAAGCGGAGGACTACTCCTACATCTTCTTTAACAAGTCGTTTTTTCTCAGATAAAACAGAGATAAGCTTCATATCTAATGTTCAAAGTTTAATCTAAAGCTTAAAACTAAGCTTTTAAAAAGCTTGGCATTTCAAATCGTTAAAACGGCGGCAGCAGCGACATCTTTTTGTGATTTTCGGCGGCTGAAAATGGGCCCCCCCTTAAATTCGTCGTATGATGCCAGGAGGCATATTTCATGGTGGATTCCTTGCCACGGTGGATTCCGTGAGGTTTTACGTTGGATTCCGTAAACTTTGTTTACCGGAGCTCGTACACAAAGTGGATTCGTTGTGCGAGAAGTTGATGGGGACACCTATCCTTTTTGGGTGTTTTGTTAATTTAGTGTGTACATGGGTGATTCCATAGCGGGTGATTCCGCAAAATACATATTAAATTAATAAACGTTTATGAGTTTAGAGGGTGCACTCATGATAAATTAAGGTTAGGATTGATTTCTAACCAATTGATTTATTTATGTAGCTGAAGACTGCTAGATATTCACTTTTGTCGGTTTAATTGTATTATTTTACTAACGATTGTGAATGCTTCAATTGATGTGTAGAGATAGCAGCAGTGGCGGAGGATAGCATTGGAGAATAGCGTGTATTCGAGTTATCACTTATATTTTGATGGGAGCATATCTTTAGGCATGGCGCCTTTATTTTGTCGCGCCTATTTATTAAGGCGTTGGATATTTATTTATTATTTTGTATGCGCATGGGCGCACGATTATGATATTTGTATTTGGACATTGTATTGGGTATGCCTGACTCTTTGCCGCCCGCCCATTAGCTTTATTTTTATTTGGCAGTAAATCAAACTCAAAAGCCAAAAGTGTGCTATTTTGTAATTTGGGCTATTATTTGAGCTTGAAGATGATTAATACATAAAATACATGCTTTGTGGAGCGCTCACACAAGGCATGGGGGGAGATTGCACCCAATTGATCTCTTGTTCATATCATGCATGCTTTCTACCTTGAGTTTTGTGGAAAAAGTAGAGTTCTTTTTCTTGGGGACCTTCCGACGCTCACTACGTGAGCATACAGCATCCGATCTGAGCACCAATAGGACCTTGTGAGTGAAATGGTAAATCAAATCCTATGAGGCAACATCTTATATCCAGTAATGTTTTTGGCATAAAGCACTCCTTCCAACTATATCCCAACATCATATGCATCCTACTTCACTTTTTAATTCACAATTTTATACTTTGTGTCAACCTTGTCTCTTTGTGCTCCTCAAAATAACTCAACTCATATTGCATATGTAGAATCTCACGTAAGTTGCCCATGAATATATGTGTGTATCACGTGGGTTCAAAATAATGTATTTTTAAAATATCATTCTTATACATTTTTTTACATACAGAAGGGTGTAATATAAATGGCTTATTTACAGATGAAATAGGAATAGGTTATGTTTTATTCATGCAAAAATCATAGATAGGATATTCATAAATAGGCCTTGAATGCACATGATGTAGAGGATATACATATAGTAACTTTCCTAGAGTGAAAAATACATAACTCTATTGACTAAAAATAATAATCATTTTGCTCTTTGGACTGCACGTGAGAGAGGTGTGTTATATTGATGGAACAAAAAGGGTACATGATGTTCTTGGTGAATTGAGAAAGGTGGGCATGATCTATATTCCTTTGGTATGTGGGATATAAGCCAACCTCAAAGTGGGATATAAGCTAAGAGACCTTGGCCAAAATACTTATGGATAAAAGGTTTATTTGAAATGTTGCACTAGACACAAGGCCATAGTGACAGTTGGTCATTGCATGTGGTCTCACCAATACACACAACTGCCTTGATTATTGTGAATATTGAGTGTAAATTCTTGCAAGATAAGCATAGGTTAATGCAACAAAGGGGAAGGGGGAAAGCATGCTTAACCAACCTTATGATTTGGTGGATGGGACAAAAGAGGGAAGGAGGAAAGCATGCTTTATTACATGCAATTGTGCTTTTGGCAACTTTTGCTGCAAAAGGGAGGGCCGCCTTCTTGACAAACAAACAACCATGATCAAGATCAAATCAAGATTCCCAAAAGGAAGAAGGGAGGATATAGTTGAGCAGGTCAACTTCATGGCTGCATGTAAACAAGGAGGGCATTGATGTTATGGGCATACATGAACAAGAAAATAGAGGAGATGAAAGGAAGTCAATGGAAGGAATCTATGGCAGCATGTTGACATGGGTGAAGAGGCGATGATGGTGTCCATGCTCAGGAGGAGGGACAGAATGGTTGGTAGAGGGTGGTATGAAGGAAGAAGGCCGTATGAAATCAGATGCTAAATTGCAAGAGAATCTCTTTGATCGTGAGAAATGGAGGTGCATAATCAAATGAGGGAGCACTAATTAGGGAGCCTAGAACTAGCTTCCATGGCAAGCAAATGATCAAGGAACGACCACAATACAAGAGCCAGCACATGTAGCCAAAGGGAGGTGTGAAGGAGTGGAAACCCATCATCATCTGCAAGGGGAGATCATCATTAAGAGAGATGCATAATCAAAGGAGGGAGCACTAATCAAGTAACCCAAAACTAGCTTCAACGGTAGGAAAATGATTAGGGAAGGACCACAATATAAGAGCTAGCATGTAGCCATAGGGAGGTGTGAAGGAGTGGGAACCCATCATCATCTGCAAGGGGAGCTCATCAATAAGAGATGATATATTGGCATTAGGAGTTCTCAATCGAAGGCATCAATTTAGGTGATAGCGAGGGTGACAACATCTAGAGTCAACCTAGACTTGGCATCCTTTGAATCTAACAATGGTCACTACACACTTTTGAAATTGTGTAACTCCATACAAACGCTGCCTATTGCTAAGAGAATCTTTGAACGCCTTAGCCAACATGAACTTGAAACTCATAAAATGATCAATGAATATGTGGTCCATTCCTTTAAACTTTCATGGTGGCCATGTAGAGGCCATGCGACTCTTTCACAACTTGAAATAATGCATTTCCTTCTCATATACCATTGTAGTTACGGATTATACTAAAATTGGAAAGGTAGTGGAGGCAATGAAGCTTTACAAGACCATGTAAAATGAAGGGATAGAGCATGATAAATATATATGTGTTGGCATGATCAAAGCTTGTGCATCCATAGTAGATTCCGAAATAGGCAAAACACTTCATGAGGCAACACATGAAAAGTTGTATGAATCACATGTCTATGTTGGTAATGCCCTCATTGGTTTGTATGGTAAGGACCTCCACACTACAGAAACTGAGGATGTTTTTAAGTTGCTTTGGTATATAGCAGGGGTACTTGTTCAGTGGAGCAGACCATGAATAGATCATCTATGAGATAGAGTTGTGATTTAAAGTTGGACAACCATGAAGTACATCTACAGTAGGATATAAAAGATATGAGAAAGAGACCCATGCTACATGGATTGCTGGTTGTTTAGTAGATGATTTAGAGGAGTGCCTCTTCAGCACTTTCTATCTCTATTCCATCTTATTCTTGCCCATTTATGTGGCAATATGCATAAAGGAAGTACTGTGAAAAAGCTTCATGCTTTATGGGATGCGTCGATCTAAAGAGTTTTGTGTTTTTATTTGTACATGTATGTTCAAAGTATTCTTTTACTTCATGTCCATTTGAAAAATAAAGCTACTACATATATAAACATGTGTTTTTTTATATACACAATAGGTTCAACAATATTGCATATACATGTTTATACAAAGTGTTTTTTACTTCATATCCAACTAAAAATTAAAGTTACTATATTTACAAACTTGTGTTTAATTTATATACAACACGCCTAGCAATATTGTGTTTCAACAAACTCTTGTTTTTTAAAGGATTTTCTAAACACTATTCTTCTTTGAAAGACACTTGTAGTTTTCCATTTGTGATTTCAAATGTGCCAAACATATAAAACATGCATAGCTTCTCCCTCATTTTAAGAATATGTTTATGTCTATGTTTTCTTTTTTTTATATTTACTTTTAGCTTCATTCTTAAATTTAATCTTATCTTCTGATTGCATTGTACACATATTGTGGAGGAAATACTAATCTCTTTCACAATTGAAACAAAGTTTTTTGTAAAATGTACCATGCAAATTCAGGCGCGCAGAGCGGACGATGGCAACAGCCACAATCTTTCACAGATTTGGATGTTTTTTACAATGCTTATGATATAGAGTACTAATGCCAATGACTTATGGGATAGGAGCGAGTGCCATAAGTGGGGGAAGATATTTCTAGAAGAGAGTTTATGAAGATATGCTCTGTATTTGGAGATCCAGCTCCTCCAAGGTGGATATGTCCTATAGGCCACAGACTCACGTTATGGTAGCAACTGACAAAAGTGACAATGCTGAGCTCCAGATAGGGCAATGTCGAGATCTTGTGCAATACAAAGAACCCTTGGAGGTGAAGGAATAAATCTCCAAAAGAGAGCTTGGAGAGATATGCCCTCTACAAATAGTTATGGAAGCTCAAAGGCAAGGATGTGCAGGCTGGCTATGGCTGCCACAAGGTGCTTTGAAGATGAAGTTGAAAAAGAATGAAGTCATACACTGATCCTGCTAGGTAGAGATTGAGAGGGACCAAGAGAAGCTAGAGAGGCAGTGCCATGCCTGACTAGGCTCTGATACCATGTTAAATATATGAGATCTAGAGCATGGTAGATATGGAAGCTATGGAGGTTGCAAAGAAAGTAGAAACTCATTAAGACATTGACCCTGATAAGACAAATTGTCACACAAGTGAATTAGGTTCCAAGATTGAGACTTGGACTCATAAACACAATCTTGTGTTTGAATAGTGACATAGACACTTTACTGGAAAGAAAAGAGTACTATCATTGCATTAGAAAAGAGTGCAAGTACAATGATTTATAGGAATTGAATGGTAGCACTTCTCCTACTGTGCATATTTGATTCTAGTCCGGAGTCCTCACTGCTCCTTAAAAGGGACTAAGGAAGGTGTGATTGCAAATATTTCAACATTTAGTCGGCCTTCACCGCTCTTGCTTTGCATCTATGGGCCCTGCAATTTATTGTTTTGGCATGTAGCCCAAGCCTTAGAGCCCTCCTGGTGATATCGAGCTTTTTCCTTAAGGACTCAATGGCCTCCTCTTCCTCAGATTGTGTGGCATCCAAGAGAGTGCAGAGAAAGGCGCATTATTGGGCTTCCAAAGTCACCTGTGGGGCCTCTAGCCCCTACTCTCTGCCAACACCGTGTCGGGCTAGTCAGCACGCTAATAAGGCGCTCACTTTTCCTTCACTCGTGTTCACCCATTCATTTACTTTTTTCTTCATTTCTTCTAGGATTTTGTTGTGCCTACAGGCTAACGCCCTTAGCTGCCTCTACTATTTCTTGATTTCTCTTTCTAAGCATTGTTTCTCTCCAAGCTTTGAGGCTAGCCTTTGTTCTGGATTTTCTATATGCTTTTGGTGCTGGTGGCTTCTCTCTTCTTCTACTGCTGCTAGCTCCTCTACGGCATCTCGAATCTTTTCATTTTCTTTTTGCAAATCTTTGTACATCGCCACCATCTCATTGAAATTCCATTGTAGAACTCATGAGGATGTGTGTTTTTGCCGCTAGTATTGCTTGCCACCTTTTATCTTTTCCTCCCTTGGCCTCGAGATTCTCCTTTAGCTCCTTGATCTCTCTTTGATACATGGCAACTGAACAGGTCCTCTCTAATTAAGAGGCCGCCATCATCTCCCTTTCAACCTCGAGCTCAACTATATGGCTATTTTCTTGTCTTCTTTTTTCTGCTCCAATTGTGACAATAGTTCCTGCATGTAGGCATCGTAGTTTGTGGACAATGGTAGTGCAGTGGGATCAGTGGCTGTAGATGCCTCTATCTTTGGCCTTTTGAGGTCCCGTCTGGATTTTGTATTTGCAGAAATTGCCTTTATTTTTGCTCTCGTCATCATAGGGGTTCTTACACTTGCACCTTGAGTTGCCTCTTTGTTGATGAGGAAGTGCACCCAAGCCATAAGATTATTGGCATCTACCGTGGTAGAGGAGTCTTGGGTGGGTGTAGTGACTAGGGTGGCGGGTAGTAGGACAAGTGGGATGGGGTTGATTAAACCCTTGCCCTTTCCCTCAACTCAGGTAAGTTATTCATGAATATATGTGTGCATCACCTAAGTTCAAAATAAGGTATTTTTAAAATACTATTTTTATAGATTTTTTACATACAAAAGAAGGGTGTAATATAAAGGGTTTATTTACAGATTAAATAGAAAAGGGTTATGTTTTATTCAGGAAAAATTCACAAATAAGGATATTTATAAATAGGCCTTGAACGCACGTGATGTAGAGGATATACATATAGTAACTTCCCCGAGTCCCTTGATCACTGGGGCTGGCAAGATTTTGGGTGTCTTGGAGTTGGTGCTTGGACCTTCGTGTCGGGGTGGGCTCATGGCTGTCAACTCTTCTTCTCTTGAAGGTGCTCCACTGAGAGGCGGCTAGCGAGGGCTATATCTTCTTCCTCCTTCTTCCTGAGCTCCACATCTTCTTCCTTAGTTCTTCTCTTTCTCTCCTCCTCAACCTTTATAGATTCCTCTTTTATTCTCTTTGCCTTGTTCCATTCTTCTTTATTTCTTTGTTATTTTGTGCTCATTTTAAGCTCTGTGTATTAGCTATATAAAGTTTGTCTATAGACAGCATCCCTGGGTGCTCACTTGATGCACTTCTGGGGTTCCACTTCTAGTGTCTCGTGTCTCTCTTCTCCTCTCTCTTCCTCCGTTACTCGTCTCCCTCACGCACTGTTCAACATGGTATCAGAGCGATGTTTCACAATTACGCAAAGGTCTACGTCTCAATAGTCAAAAGCACGTGAAGTGATGCATTGTTTCCTTTCTCTTCTCTCTCATGCTGTGAGCATCTCAGCATAACCGATTATATCCACACTCAAGATAAAGCAATTTAATGGCCCTTTATCTCCTTCGATTCCTTCATCTATTGTAATTCAAGATTGATGTAGCTCCTTCATTTATCTATAGTAATTCAGGAGTGATGTAGCTCCTTCAATGCCTACAAACATGCACTTGTATATTCAGGAGTGATTTAGCTCCTTTCAACTTTGTAATCATATATTTTCAATATTAATATAACAGTAGGGCTATATAGAGCTATGGGTTTTTCCCTTGAGCCCCCAAGGGTTTTTTCATCCACAGTTAGGGACTTTTATTTGAGCGGGGGTATTAGCTATACATAGTTTGTCTATATATAGCATCCATGGGTGCTCACTTGATGCACTTCTGGGGTTCCACTTCCGGTGTCTCATGTCTCTCTTCTCCTCTCTCTTCCTCTATTCCTCATCCCCCTCGCGCACTGTTCAACACTGTGTAGGTCTGTTTTCTCTTTCTTTCACCTCTCTTCTTTGGCCTTCTTTTGAAAAGTCTCTTTCTTTGATTTCATGGCCTTTCCTTGGCCAGATTGTGCTTCTCTCTCTCCTTTGTCCTCACTCATGGTCCTTTCGTTGGCTAATGCTTTTGTTGACATTCTATCATCTTCCTCACGAAGTCATTTAGGTTCACCTTGTCGAAGGGCAACAATGCTTTTGAGCATTGGGACATTGAATTTTTTCATCAATGTTTTATATCGTTGACTTGAGAATAGGACATGCACCATTTTTCCTAGATTTGGACCTCGGGGTGGTCGAGGATATTAGCTAGGCTGATGTTGTCGTTGGTGTGGACTATCACTTTGTCCATTCGCAACATGTTGTATACATCCCTTTTTTGGCTATCTCTCCACTTTGTTTCGTAGGCCGAGTCTTTCTGTACCAGCTCGGGGCTCAGCACGATTTCTACTTGGCAGGCCTCATTTTCTAGGTGCACCGTGACCGTGCCTCAGTTTATGTATAGGTCCGAAGGAATTCGCACACTTCTCATAGTCGATGGCTTGGCCAACCTTCTCCACATACTTTTGCAGCTTTCACTGCCTCACTTATTGCTTAATGGCTAGCTCCTCCATGACTAAGTCTTCTAAATTTAGGATATGCCTAAATTTGAATTGATTGTAAGCCCTCGTTTCCAACAAGAGGCTTTACTTGCTCCTCCCAGGGAAGTTTGCTGCTTTTCTCTTGACTTGCCATTATGGGTATGTGTCATAATGCCATAGTTCGCCATTAGTGTCCTTAAGGTACTTTCTTGCTGAAAGGTAAGTAGGAATTGATTATGCTTTCTTGGGAATAATAACATGCTTAAATATGAAAAGTGCATTTTTGCTCAAGCAATCCATTCATTCCAAAAATTTTACAACTTTTTCCTCAATTAGGAGTTGATTTTTATCCGCTCTCTTCTGCCCTTGGACATTGATGGATGTTTTATCCGTGCGTTTCATTTACCTTACCTATTTACATGTTTGATTTCACCTTGCCCTAGAAACCTTCCTAGGATTAAAGTTTGAGACATCAAGGGCATTCAGTATTGGCTTGCGGTGTTTTACTTTCTCATGAGACAAGCATAGAAGTTTGGATTATATTCTAGACTAGCATAGCGGTCCATGTCGAAAGGGTGGATGCCGACTTGAGTGATGTAGGTGAGAACATCCGTGATGAGGAAGTCACTGGAGTTGATCCTGCTAGCAATGTGTAACTCTTCCTTAGTTAGAATTTGGTCTAAATGCTATAGGAGGTGATCAGCCATTGTTTATGGGCCTGGTCTCGAGATATCTCAGCATTGGCGATCAATTCCTCTGTGAGTGTGGGGTTTCTTACCGTCATGAATTCGTATTCATCCCAGGTGCATGTCATGGAGTGGACATCGGATGCTATGGATGGATCAAGCAGACCTAGTTCCAAACACTCATAACTCTTAGCAATTAGGGTGAACATGGCATCCAAGCACTTGATGCAAGTGATTAGGTCATCTCCTATGTTATCAGCTAGGTCTTTAGCCAATGTGAGGATCGATCGTCGTTTGTAGGATAGCTTAAGACCTGCTGGTGGATAAGGTTTGATTGAACTGGATAATTTGGTAGCTCATGGTTGCAGCTTTGGTTACTCCTGAGAGTTTGGTTGGGCTTCTTGCATGATGGGTTTGGTTAGAGTTGGGGGTGCCACACTACTAGATGCTGGTGAGGTCTTAGGGACACTAGTCAGGCCGGGTTGAGGCAATGTGTGAAAAGCATGGTGGGGCTTTGGTCGATAGACTTGTTTAGTCTCTACCATCTTATGCATTTATTGCGGCTCTATGTGTTTCGTAGTTTGAGTCATTTTTGGTATTGGTGCCCTTTCTATCCCATGGTTTGGTGGAGTTAAGGTTGGGGGTGGCGTTGGAGTAGTGTCCTTGGCCATCTTGGCTTCAGGTAAATCCAAGTGTTCAAAACCCCTCATTAGACTCGATGGTGAGTTTCTCTACCACTAGCTTTGCAGACTATGATGGGGTCTTGCAATCCTTTTGCTGAAGGCTATAACTATCCGAACATTGCCAATGGCAAGGTGAATGCGTTGCAAGTAATAGTCGACATTGCAGTGTGCTTGTTTCTTGAATGTGCGTCCTAACAGCGATTCCTTACTAGAGCGGTCTTAGTGTTAGGCATCACATAGAAGATCATAGGTAGGCTTTCAGTCTTGATAGAGACCGTTATTCTACACTTCTCGAAGTGAATAGGACTGTCCTCCTCAAAATGGATTGAGTTTGGTGTTGGTGGGGTGTAGTTTTGGTTGACCAATGAGGGTCCAATGATCGTATATAAGGACCAATGAGTGCATCAAAGACATGTGTCTTCTGGGTAGTCACTAACAATCTTAGGTAGGCAAGTGCCACCACTTCCTCATCTTCATCTTCAATTTCCATGATGGTGGCCACTCATACCTTGATAGCGTTGGATTGTCTATGAGAGCTCCTTACCATCGTGCAGATTGGTGCTAGGGGCATGTAACTAGGCTTACCAATTGCCTTAGCAGCTTGCTCGTACTTCTCACTATCGGAGAATGGCATATCAATTGTGGCTAGCACATGTATCCAATGTCGCTCATCCTCAGGACAAGGGATGTACTTGGTGACTGGCCCATATGATTTCCCAATTTGCACATCACCCTTCAGTATAGTGGAGATGGCATCCAAGTCGATTGGTGTGGTCTTCCATATATCCATCTCTACTTTTACTACCTTTTTTCGATTTCCTAAGAAGATTAGATCATTACTCCATTCTTCTATGACTGGTGCATTGTGCATCCAAGGCCAACCTAATAGAATGTCATAGTCCACTCCCTTCATGAATATAAAGTTAATAGAGAATTGGTGTCCGATCGAACAGGTCAAGGTAGTCTGTGTGTCCAATTGCCAGAATCGGACAGGGTGGTTCGAAAGTCCAATTTTGAAAATCGGACGAGGTCATAGATCCGAGTGTCTGATCCTCAGGATGATCAGACGTATGGTAGTGGTTTGATGATTGGGGTGTCCAAGTCTAGTGTGTCCAACTGTGTGAGTCTAACTTTACTGAGTTCGATTGGACTTGTCAAGTTGGTTGTTTGAGTGTTGGCTGTCCTATTCTCAAACGGGTGTAGGGCATTTGAGCGTCTGATTCTGGAAATCAGACGCTTGTGGATCGTGTCTGATTCTGCTGGCATGCAAACAATGGCAATGAAAATCGCTATGCACCAACGATTTTGGGCCACATCCACAAGCAAGATTTTCCAAAATCTAAGGGTAGATACACAAAAAGGTTTCTACACACCTAATCCAAGAAAAAAACTCATGTGGTCGCCGATTCATTCGCTAGAAGCACCAAGTCTCTCACAAGCTCTCAATCTCTCTCTCTCTCTCTCTCTCTCTCTTGCAGAAACTGAAAATGAGGTCTCCCTTTGCTTCCCAGGGTCTTAAACCCTTGCTCGACTCAACCATAATCTACTCAGTCACTCCTCGTGCGATTCTAACACCTCTAAGCACTCTTTTTTTTCATTTTTCTCCATGTTTGGGCCTGTTTCACAGTAGAAACCCTAAAGTTTTTTCCTTTGATTTCTTGGTCCTATCCTACTCTAAATTTAACAAAAATCAAAACAAAATACTAAAATGATTCCTTATACTTGGCTAATCATAAAAAAACAAAAATACTTACTTGTTGCAAAGATTAAAAACCCAAAACCTCCTACATATCTCAAGCTCCAATTTCGGGATGAAACCCTTAGTTCATCACTCGATTTGAGGTGTGCAAGTGCTCAAGCTTGAATCTGTTGGTCTCGACAATGGAACCAAAATGTAGTGGGAGCACATGCTCGACCACCAAGACCCACGGACCGCTTATTGTTTCAAGTGTTTTAAGAGAACACCTATGGCTATCCCTCACCTAGCCAATGCACCTTTGATCCTATCGGGGTGTAGTGAGCTTACCTTGATGCCCAAAGGAGTTGCCTCCTTCCTCAAGCACACCAGTAGCTCCATGATTCGAGATACGAGCTCAAGCATCATCAAGCCTCCACCTCCAAGCTCCATCTTCCATAGCCGTGCGCGAGACAAGAGAAGAAAAGAGAATAGAAGAAGAGAGGAGATGATGGAGAGCTTCACCTCCAAGATCCCTCACCCTCACATACTCACTCTCTCACAATCTCACAGTCCCTCTTGCAAGCACACACAAGCAAGCAAGAAGAGAAGAGAAGAAGAGAAGAAGATGAGTCCACTTTTCCACACACCAAAGAATGAGCTCCTTATTCACTTTTTGACTTGATATACAAAACCCTAAATCCCTTTTGGGCGGTCATTCCCTTATCCCATTTTTACATGGCTGGCGGTGGCCTAGGCCCTCTTTTCCATTGTCCTAGCTTCCTTCCTACCACCCATTTACTTTTACAATTTGCACAAGAGGAATCCTGGCGCTCTTTTACAAAAAGTTTTGGAGGCTTATCACATTCAAAAAATGTGCTTTTACCTTTGCCTTAGCTTTTGAGGCCGCTCTTGCGCCTTCGGCCGTTTCCCTTCCTGCTTCTTCCATTGTGTCTGATTTCCTTTTAGGCCACCTCTTTTGGCTCCTGACTTGCGCCTTTCCACTTTTTTTGCTTTTTTCCACTTTTTCTTGTGCTGAGGTTAAGAGATGGATCTTGTCAAGAACTGACCTAAGAGGAGAGAGAGAAAAGAGAGAGAATTGCAAAAGAGAGTGTAGAGGAAAGAGAAAGACTAGAAATGGAAAGAGAAATACTGAAAAAAAATCGAGAGATGGCTTGCAACCACAAAGGGATAGGAGAGAAGCTTCAAAAGGTGAAAGGAAAAGTTGCAATGATTCAAAATGGTGCTTCTATAAGTATTCTTCACACCTTTTACACTTAGATCAATGTGACACTGAGTATTATTCAAATATTTCCCTTTATTACATTAGATTTCTCCTTACTTATAGTACTTAGTCTTCTTGTACTGTTTATTACATTTTCACTTATTGTACTTTTTAAATAGTTGTATCGTCATATAGATAATTGCAACTCATGGTCTGATAGGTCATTTTGGCCTTTTTGTAGTTGTTAATATATCATATCATTTCATTCCTCTCCATCGTGGAGAGACATTGTAGTTGATCTCTCTCTTTTCCATTAGTTTTTTCTAACAATGGTGGTGTAGTCAATCCTCTCCCTCTTCTCCTCAATCCTTTGTTCATGTGGATTTTGTTATACAAATGGTTATTTATTTATTTATATGGATTTTCTTTATCTATTTGCAACATGATAGTGACTTGTTATGTGGAGGTTCCATGTTAGCACTTATTGCATCATATCTAGTAGATAGATGTTAGGGAAGCAATGTGTTTCGTGCTATTGTGAGTAGATTATTGGGTAAAGTTACATGGCATTAATTTTTTGAGGAGCGTACTTTGATGTAAAGGAATAATTTATTATCGGACACTTTTCCATAGCACCAAAATATTGTATTTTTGGATGCTTTCTAGTGTAAAGATATTGTATATACATATACACAACTTATTTATTTGGATGTAACTTGTCTATAATGCCTTAGCTTATTATTTATTTGGATGTAACCTATTTGCAAGGTCTCATCAGCTGGCTTATTATTTTTATAAACCTTAGAATGGATTTATTTAATAGTAATTTGATATTCTTAGACAAAAGTATGGCATTCAAAGAAAGAAAGTTAAGCCCGAAAGGAGATGCTTTCAATGGCATTTGAGCACAAAAAGATGAATGTAGATCCATAAATTCATGCATGGGGGGAGATTGTATCTAATGATTGTGACATCTAATCTTTGTCTCAATTTCTCTTATTTATTCTCTCCTCAACCCTTCATTCATGTGACATGTCCCAAACTTATGGGAAATTTCCATATTTCCCAATATGGTGTTTGGTCTTTGATGATATAGATCAAGGTATAATTTAAATTTATGTTAAGCTATATATAAATTTCGACTAAAAACTCTCTCTCTCTCTCTCTCTCTCTCTCTCTCTCTCTCTCTCTCTCTCTCTCTCTCTCTCTCTCTCTCTCTCTCTCTCTCTCTCTCTCTCTCTCTCTTGGAATCACTAAAACATAAGAAATAAAAATACACTTTTATGACTTTTATGACGTCTATAAACTTTTTCCTTATATATTTATTAGTAACATTGTTCTATATAGAATACACATACTATATACAGAAATAAATAGAGGATATTTTAGTGCTTCTACTAGCAAGAAGATGCTTTTTCTAATAGTCATTTCACCTCTTCTTTATCCAAGTCATTGAGTTTGGATCTTTATATCACTATAGAGAGGAAGAAGCTGATTTAAAACTTTTTAAAGTTCATCTACTTCACAATCTCCATTGTGCTATCATAATAATAGTATAAGATTTTGAAAGTCTGAATGGTGAAAGTTGTAGATTTTTTTGAAAATATATGTTAGTTGTTTAGTGGGAGATGTGTTTATAAAAAGAAACTTTCCACCCATTTGAGATAAGGGTAAACTTGAAATTATATAGCTAGCTATTTGGGAACTCATTTCTTGTGTATTTAAAAAATAGTTTCCTAAACCTTTATATATTTCATAAATATCACTTTCTAGATTTTTATCTTTTTTAATAATTTTGTAAAATGTAATACTTAGTGTATTATCATTTATGATTTTTAGGTATTTGAATTTATATAATGGTGTTCTATAGATTTATTTGTAATTGGAAGCTGCTTTATTATGGTAGTTTTTCCATAGGTAAATGATGTGAGAAGGTAAATCTACATTTATTTGCCTTTGTGAAATTACACGTGTAACTATGTTTATGAGTTTGTATCAATTGAATATTAGAATGTTGTAATCTTGAATGGTAGCTAATCTTTTGATAAATGAAGTAACATATTTCTTAATTATTTTTGTTTTAGATTATTGATTCTTCAATATCTTATAATCGATGATTATGCTAATTATCTCTATTTTGAAATTCTGTTACAAAAAAGAAATCTTGCACTTGTCCAATTATTGATTTATTTTTTCAATTTAGAGTTGCAAAGCATTAAAAATTATGATTAAAATATTGGTACTTAGGATATGATCATATAAAATTATGGATATTTTGTTCTCTATTAGAATTTAAAAAGAGTTTCTTCTATTCAATCAAGCAATGGATCTCGAGAGTTGTTCAACATATGAAAAAGTAACAAAAAAAGTTGGTTATCTTAATTGCCTAATCATAGAATTTTTTTTTTTGCTTAATGATATTTTATAGTTTGGTGATACTTGAAAATTTTCAAAATCTCTAAATACAATACTCAATTTCAATATGTTTTTTATATTTGTAATATTTTGAACATCTTTAGATATTAGTTGTTTACCATTAAAAGCATCCTTACACATTCTTACCCATATTGAATCAATATTCTTTTTTGTTAATATTTTTAGTGCTTTTTTTGTATTTTCCAAAATGTCATTTATAATGTGAGATTTTCCATTTAGCTTGCTCATGATATGTATATATTGGTTTGGATTGAAATCTTTGCTCACAATTTAAAAAAGTGAAAAGTGTAATTCTTTACGATCTTAATCTTTAACATATCTAACGATTTATTATCTACACATGGTGCTACAAATCAATAGTAATTCTCATAATCTATAATTTCTTTAGATGTTAAAACATTATGTATTAGATTATCTATTTACATATTACTAATATCTTCATGTTCTTGAACACCATCATTGTTAAACTTCCTAAAGTTAATTTCTTTTCTATAATCTCTTTATTTTTTTAACATTTCAAAAATATTCTAATCAATCAATGTTGATACTTATTTTGTTCTCTTTATATATCTTTTTGGATAAAAATTCTTTTAAACCACACTTTACTTGTTTAGGTCAAACTTTACGTAACACATAAGTACTTTTATATTCCATTTTTATGTTATTCCTAGTAATAAACTTGATTTATCTTTTAAAAATATTGGTAAAATATATTGAATTTCATTTATATTGATAATACATTGATTTTTGATCTAGAAATACTGTTGCTTGTAACCAAGTTCACATATCTATATAAATCCCATTCGTAGTGCAATTAATCTCTCGTGCATTTTATTCAAAAATTTTAGTGTTTTAAATTTTTATTTAATTTCATATTATGTGGACAAAAACACTTTGGTATTTTCTTTTAAATCACATAACCATCTCTTTCACATATGTATTATTGTGTATTTTCATGAAAGTTTTTATTATAATGGATTTTTTTCATTATATTTAATACTTTTAATCATATTTATTCTAAAATGTATGGTGTCACAACAAGACTAGGGCAACGAGAGATTGGGTATCGCTATTAAGACTTTTTGAACATTCAAAAATGGTAAGTTATTGATAGCTTTGTCTAAGATAGACCATCTACGCTTGTCGTGCTGCCCACAGAGTATGGCTCGCGTCGAGACTTTTGGTTGGAAAATGAAGTAACTTTCAAAAGCTCCCCCAAAGAAGGGCCAACCATGCCATATGTTTTCGAAATTGGGATTTTTCGTTAAGCTTTAAAGACGATGTATAAACCCATTAATTTTTAATAATGTAGTAGATAGTGATAAATCATATATAATAAATGTAATGTGTGTTATAGCATGTATCATTTCGATTACGTATTGAATTGACCTTTCTACATAACTTAAGACAACCCTAACCTTGTGTCATGATTAAATAAGAAAGGGCTCGATACAATCAAAATAGTCGTATGAGGCCATCATTTTCATGTACAGTTTGGAAGCCAAGTTTATGTAGTAAAGCCTAAGATAAATGCATAGTTTTAGTTCTATTTCGTTGCATGAACAATATTTGGTGAGCTCGTTTAAATATGGAAACATAAGTTATTATGAAAGTGAGAATCAAATTAAACTATTACACTTGCATAAATATAGTTTTGGCAAATGTAGGACTCAAAAGCCCCACAGTGGAAGAGCCAAAAATTATTGATCCAAGAAAATACCATATTGTTGATTGTAACCAAGTTCACATATCTATATAAACCCTATTCATGGTGCAATTAATCTCTCTTCAATTTTATTAAAAAAATTTAGTATTTCAATTTTTAATTTAATTTCATATTATGTGGACAAAAAAACTTTGGTATTTTCTTTTAAATCACATAGCCATCTTGTTCACATATGTATTGTTGTATATTTTCATGAAATTGTTTATTATAATGGATTAATTTTTTTTCATTATATTTAATACTTTTAATCATATTCGATCTAAAATGTATGGTGTCACAACTTATACATCATAAATTTATAATATCTTGTTTTAGATATGTCTTGATGAGTTGTTTCATTAATGTACTTTGAAACTTATTAATATGTTTTATTTAGCTTTAAATTTTTTTTTCATATGTTATCATCACTAGTTTTATTTGCCTTAATGTATAGATGCTTATATTTAATGTAATTGTAATACAAGTATATATGTCTTTATATGGAAGCTGTGTCTTGTATTCTTCCTAATATCTTCTAAGAAGTACTCTTTCTTCAAGGCTTTCTTGAAGGCAAGCCAAGATGGACTCCAAGCATAAAGCTCATTGATGTGTGGCTTTAGGGAAGAAGTCATCAACCACACAAAATACTGGCTCATCATATGCACTAGCACACCAAAGAACTCCAGCTTTGATTCATAAAGTTTCAGATCGCTTCCATTGCCATGGGGTAGCTGCCCCAACCTCATACTACACATTCCCTTAAGCTGTATCTCTTGCAACATATGATGGTGGTGTTGATATAGTTGCATGTATGCATTAAAGGTGCATAAAAGCTACTTTAACTCATCACTAGAATATGATAAACCTATTGATAGAGGCGGTTCTCCCATCTTGCTAACAATCTGGATGTGGCTTTCACATGTTGAGCTCACCAATGATGTGGAAAGGCAATCGTGTTGAGCCACCAATCCACAAAGGATAAGAAGTGAGGCAAGATGAAAGAAGGAAGATATACGAATATAAGCAAGGAGTTACGCCTTTAGACCCAAGATATCATTTCAAGCAAAGCTCCATTCAATCAAAGTGTATTCATTCTCCTTGTAGCCTTGAAGTCATACTTTAGCAACACCTAGAAAACCCAAATAATTCCTACCACAAGGTAAAATCACGAGTAGTATTAGCACAAAACGCTTTAGATTGGCACATCCCTTAGACCATGAAGCTTTTTCGTAGTACTTCCTCTATGCATGTGGCTCATAAATGGACAAGAATAAGATGAAATAGAGTTGGAAGGCACTAAAGGCACTCCTATAAATCCTCTACTAAATCACCTATAATCCATGTAGTATGAGTTTCTTTATAGCATACTGTAGATGTACTTCATGGCTGTCCAACATTAAATAACAACTCTATTTCATAGATGATCTATTCATCTGGTCACATTCAACAAGTACTCTTGCCATAGACCAAAGCGACTTGAAAATATCCTGAGATTTTGTAGTGTGGAGGTTCTTACCATACAAACCAATGAGGGCATTATAAACATAGACATGTAATTCATACCAGTTTACATGTGTTGCCTCACGAAGTTTTCTCCCCATTTCCAAATCTACTAGGGCTGCACAAGCTTTGATTAGTTAGGCCAACATATATATACTCATGACTCTCAATCCCTTCATTTTACATGGTCACATAAAGGTTTATTGCCTCCAATACCTTTCCAATTTTAATTTAATTTGCAACTACAATGGTATATGAGAAGGTAGTGCATTCTTTCAAGTTGTGAAAAACCTAGATGGCCTCTACATGGCCAGCATAGAAGGTGAAGGAATTGACCATGTATTCACCGATCATTTTATGAGTTTCAAGTCCATGCTGCCTATGGCATTCAAAGAATCTCTTAGTAGCACGCAATGTTTGTATGGCATTTAACAATCTGAAAACTATGTAGTGGCCATTTTTCAGAAAAAAGGATGTAAAGTCTAGGCTGACACTCTAGAGGTTGTCACCATTTTCAGAAAGGATGCAAACTTTGGGCCGACACTCTAGAGGCTGTCTTTGATCAAGAACTCCTTCCAATGCTAATATATCATCTGTTAATGATGAGCTCCCCTCGCAGACGATGATGGGTTTCCACGTCTTCACACTGATGGGTTGTTCTTGTATTGTGGTCATTCTTCCTAATGATTTGCTTGACATGGAAGCTAGTACTATGCTCCCTAATTAACTAGTGCTCACTCCTTTGATTATGCACGCATGTTGACATACTGCCCTAGATTCTTGCTATTGACTCCCTTTCATCTCCTCAATTTTTTTGTTCCTATATGCCCATAGCATGAGTGTCCTTGTAACGTGCCTAGGTCGAGACATGTTTTAGTAGTCCATCAAGAGCCTGATCTAAAAGATGCCACATGGCACTCCTACAGAATATCACATGGTTTGTCGGTTAGCGACTCTCAAGTCTACTCCGCCATGAAACATATCGACCAACCCTATTCGGATCAACCTGAATCTTCTTGGGTTTCTAATGGTCAAGTCATTCTACAGCCTTCTAACGTTGGTCTTCAGACGATGATCTACTTTGCGCAGAGCATCTAAACCGAGGCAAACTCATATTGCACTTGGTTCAAAGAGAATGGGAAACGAGAGGGATACATCGCTCGACCTCTCTACCCGTAGGGTAAAGTCCCATCTCGGTCCCCTAAAAAGATTTGAGCCAAGGTTCTACCCTACATTATCTAAGGTCAATACGTCATCACGATTTGAATGTTGAGAAGCCTCCCAGTTCTCTAGGACCACCCTACTATAGGACGGACCCGTCACGGGTTTCGCCCACCCGCTTCCCTTGATAGCTGCATTCATATGGTGACACCATGGCATACCAATAACACATCACAACCCTTAAGTGGAGCAATGGAAAAACTCTTCACTGTCCACATATCCTTGTATATGCAACCAAAGCTTTACAATGAGTGGTGTGATAGGCTCTGTATGGCCTTTACATGCCATTCCAACTTTCTCGTGGATCCCATCTCATTCGATTTGATGCCTGGATGGTAACACATACAAGCAGCTTCCTTAATTAAGCCGTTAGTCACATGTTCCTTTACATAATTTTATGCACTGACACGAAAACAGATCATACAAATTCCTTGAAAGGAAACTTTATATTAAAATTTCAAGTGAGATACAAATCCCGTCCATGCGACAATTCTCGCAATTCGTAAGGATGCGTCTTATTTTCCTCCAATTTTCCTCCCTTGCACTAGTAACAATTTTCCTCCAATTTTCCACCTTGCACTAGTAAAAAGGCCTCAATATTCCTTCCCGAGTCATGTAGACCATCTGAGTAGGACCCTAGGCAGGGGGTTTATAGCTAGAGCCCCCCCTGGGCACTAAGCATCCTCCTGTGAATAGACGTTTCTATAGAGAGACCTCTCACGATGGGTTCGGTCCACATTCTCCATGTGGCTATCAAAAACCCCCTTGGATAGGGTTGGCAGCTAGTTGGGGGTTGCTCAACACGCCTTTCTGAGGTATTTCAACATGAATCAAATTTGAAAGATTTTCTTCTTATCAATTCCTTTGTTGGATGACTCTTTTTCTAAATAGGTGTTTCTAAGTACAAACACAAGCAGAAGTGCACAATATGTACTAGAAAACTCTTTGTTCTCTGCCGAAAGAAATTCCGATTTGATGCGATAGCATCTAGTCTCAGTTTTATCTCGTTATCGTCCAACATTTCTAGAGATAACCTAATTTAATTTCCTTATTGTTTTGAATGAAGGAGTATCCTTGCAAGCCCAAGATATTGTAGGTCTTACAAGATCCTCAAAAGCCTAGGACCTAATGCTTATAACCTTCAACTCCCTGAAAATGTTAAAGTTCACAATGTATTTCATATTATTCTACTAAAGAAATATGTGCCTAATCCTAGCCATGTACTGAGTGATCAACAAATTGTAATGCCTAGCCAAGGAGTCCTTGAGCTCTAGCCAAATAAAATCCTAGATACTAGGGAGAGACAATTGAGGAGTAGAACCCTTAGAGAATACCTTGTCCACCAGTCGAAGGATTATCCTGAAGAAGATGCTACATGGATAGATGAGAATGCTCTTCATCAACAATATCCACGGTTTCTCTCGAGATGAGGACATCTCGATGTCTAAGGGAAGGAGGATGTAATACTTTCACGCAATTAAAAATTAGTTGGTTAGTTCGAAAGTTAGTTAGTCAATTAATTAGTTAGTAAGGTTACTGAATAAAGTAAAAACTAACTAACATTAATAACTAACAGTTTTTATTTAATTAAAAATATAAAAAAATTGAGAGTCGTAATCCGACATTTTTACCGGATTCACAAGGACTGTAGCCACCCTTCACGGAAGTTACAGTGTGAATGAGAGTTATGAGTCATATTAATCACTAATGTTAATGTGAATAGTATGGATGGTCCAAAAATATTAGATTTTTGGACAAAACTAGCATATTTTAATTATTTTAGATATTATTTATTGTAAATATCCTAAAAAGATATGGAAATTTCTAAAACAGGACGTCATGTAAGAAAAGCAAGTGGCTTTTTTGGCTAGTTTTTAAGATTTAATGAAAAAAAAAGAATGATTGGGCAAAATCGCACGCGTTGCGATCACAGTTTTTAGGCAGAAAACATCACTTCGAATAGGGAGAAGAGAAAGGAGTGATCATGAAGATTTCTAATCAAGTGTCTTGGGGTTTTACCCCCCCTTTCGGAGCCAACAGAACTATCAGATTTGTGATTTGAGCATCAGACTGCATCTTAGAAGTTTCAGATCGCTCATTTTTCCAAGATTCCCTCCACAAAGAGCTCTTCTCAGCCACAACCCTTCTTCTCTTATTTAGCTATAAATATGAGGCATGGGGAGCAGTTAGAGAGGCACCAGGAGACCTTGAGAGGCTATGAGAGAGAGGTAGAGAGAGGGAGGTAGAAGGATACCCCTCCAAGAGATTGCGAGAAGGAGCTTGAGAGAGAGAGAGAGAGAGAGAGAGAGAGAGAGAGAGAGAGAGAGAGAGAGAGAGAGAGGAGTTACCCCGAGAGGCTGCAAGGGAGAGAGTTAGTTCAATTCCCCCTATCTCACTCTTCGACTAAGCCATCTTCTCTTATGCTCTCCCATCTCAAATCCATTCCTCTTTTATCTCTAGAATCCACTTGTAGAAGATGGCCCCCAAGCAAACGATCTCTCCAAATGCTGAAACTCCTATCGGAACCAATAGGACCGCGAACCAAGGGACCGCAACTATAAAAAATGCATCTCTTATGAATCAGGTACACCCCATTGTATTAGGGAAAAGAAATTGGGAGAAAAAAAATTTTACATTAATTATCGCAACTTAATTGAGCATGTTTTGAGATAATGAGCGTACACACTGTATCAAACTCCTCAGAAGACGTGCGCACTCTCTTTTTCCAAAAATACGTCACACGTGTGTTACATAACCCTTTTCCAAGTTAAAAAAAATTTCCGGTAAGTGAGAGTACGTCACACGTGTGTTATTAATACTTTGCCAAGAACATTGAGTCCATGCAAATTCACCGCCTTCGCCTTTCATCGCATTTCATCGCTACTCCACCTTTACCTTTGGTGTTCCTTCCAATCTCCAAGGATTTCACTGCTTCCCCAACAAAGGAAACCTTCGAGCATATTGTCATCTTTAGGCTGAGATTGTGAAGAACAAGCTAAAAAGAAGGTATGCTTTTGCATCTTGCTTTTCAATAACAGGCTCCATTCAATGCATTCTTTTGATACTTTTCCTTAATCCTTTATGTTATTATGAGCTTATGACCACTACAAAAGAATTTTTTCCACAATGGGAGCATTCCTTAATGTTGTGGAGATTTAAGAAAATCTTCAAACTTCTTCCCTAATTCTATGGATATTTTATGTAATCTTAAAAGATTTCCTTAGATCAAAGCTCTTTTTTCTTGGTTTTGTCAATTTTTATGCTATTCATGAGTTGTCCGGTGAAACGCGAAAATAAGGTGCTTCAAGCAGGTCTCCTGCCTTAAATTCGCGTTTCACTGGACACAATGGACAACAGGTCCGGTGAAACACGAAAAGAAGTAGGTGCAAGGAGGCGCCTTGCTTGACACTCGCATTTCACTAGACACGCTCGAGAAAAATTCAGTTGAAACGCGAAAACGCCATGCATCATGGATACCTCTTGTCTGGGACTCGCGTTTCACTGGACATGCTGGAGAAGAAGTAACATGTCTTTTTTTGGCAGATGGCTAGGACTAAGGCGACAGCAAGAAAAGAGAAGATTGATCCTAGGGATTTAGCATCAAAGATTCATCAGTCTTCAAAGCCTCAGAAGCTCTCTAGAAAGTCAAATCCAAGGAGAAAGTTTTCTCAAAATGTCAGGTGCCTAAGAGAGATTAGAAAGGCAGTAAATGCTCTTGACAATGCAATTTCAAAGTTGTCTTTTCAGAGGCTTGTCAGGGAAATTTGTGACAGATATAGTTTGGATAGTTTCAGATGGACAAGAACAGCTCTTAATTGTATACAAGAAGCCAGAGAGGATTTTTTAGTTGAGTTTTTTCAAGATGCCTACATTTGTGCTGCTCATGCTCATAGACTCACACTCATGGACAAGGACATGGTAGTTCTTAGGAGGCTAGGATATAGATTTTCAAAGGTCCTTGAGCCAATTCCCCTCAATGATATGAAGACATTTAATATCCTTAATGTGCCCCCAACTAGGAGAAAGAAAGATGATTCTGGTCTTAGGGTTGAGGATGTCACCCATGAGAAGGATACAAGGCAACATGAAAAAGAGGAGAAAACTAAAGAGAAACAACAGATAAATGGAGAGAGTATAGGAGGCAAAGGGTTGAAGAAAGGGAAATAGAGCAACTAGAGTCCTTTGAAAATGAGTTAGCCACCCTTCTTGAAGCAGCTAATCCAAAAGGATTTAGTGTGTTTTGTTTCTTACCTGGTGACTTAGGCAAAAGAACTGAGGTTATCTCCTTTGATGCTGCATGTGTTCAGATTCTTAAGGATAAAAAAAGAGAAGTAAATGACAGTGTTATTCTTGTTGGCCTAAGGTATGTCCATCCATAATTACTTATACTTTTTGATATTTTTTTAACAATAAGATTTTTCTTGTTTATACTCACTATTTCTATGCCTTTTCTAGGTGTATAATGCATGAGTTTCCTTTGGATATACAACAAAAAATTGAGGTTCTTGATCCATCTATCTCATTCTTTATGAGGAATGAGCTTGATACAAGTTTTATTGAGCACTGGCTCAATTTGATTGACTTCGATACTTTGGAGCTCCTTATAATTCCATATAATGAAAAGTAAGTGATTCAATATTCTATTAGAGTTTTTGAGTTTTTATCCTACTAATTTGTTGAGATATGATTGCTTTTAGTTCTCATTGGAGCTTGATCGCAATAGACCTTGTGGATAAGCAATGCTTTTTAATCAACTCTATGAAAGGAAGCCATGGAAATGCTAAATTGTAAGTCATATTATCCAAGGGCTCCTTGATATTTTAATTCTTTTTTTTGTAAGTACTCTAAATTTCAACATATTTTATATACAAAGGTTCCAAAAGATTAATTGAAGAGCTAGAGAAAAGACCCCCTATGCCATCTGATTTGATTGCAACAATGCAATATAGACAAGTTGCGGTAAGTGATTCATTAAAATAATTGAAACATGAGTTTATTCTATGAACTACCATTCCTCCTCTTTATAGTTTTACTTTGTGTTGGTGGTTGCAGTGTCCCCATCAGGATAATAGCCATTCTTGTGGCTGGAGGGTGATTGCAAATGCTAGAAGAATGGTTAACTTTGTTTATCTTAATGATGATAAACATGTAAAGGTAATATGAAATATGCTAAACTTTAAGATATATATTAATTGCAAATAGTCCATTGATGATAAAAATATAGTCTATTGTAAGAACAATAATGAACTAAAACTCTTTTTTCTATAAATGTGTGACAGTTTTCGAAGGATTGCTATACATCTGAGCATGTTTGGTACATTAGAGCAAAGCTCTTGAAGTATATAATGGTCAATTGTATACAACCAACAACAGAGATTGGTGGGGATTTGCACCATGAAGGAGATGCGGTGCCTATAACCACGGAAGGCAAATCCATAGCTTCAACACCTTCTATACCCAAGACATCAAAGAAATGCAAAAGGACTCCTAGAAAGGATAGTTCTCCAAAAAAGAAATAGCTTTGCCATATCGCCTTGTAAGCCTTCATATATAGAAATTTGCCCTTCAGCCCTTGTATATCTCATAAAGATGGTAGATAGACATCTGCTACAAAATTTGTACATATATTTTATATTGATAGTAAAGATATATTTTCTTGAATGTCCTTGCAGTGTATATTATTTTCTCTCCTTTTCGATATCTGCAAAAAATAGATTACAAATGTTTGTTAGTTAGAAAGTGAGATCTTGATATACATCTAAGTAGATATAATATGATGTGAAAACTTACTCGTTTCTTGTCAAGTTGGAATACAAAGAAGCATGGTAGTTCAATGTCTTCATTTTGTAAATCCATCCTCACTTGATGTAGCGTACATGATTTTTTGATCTTTAAGATTTCAATAATATCATCGTTGAACCAAATATCAAGATCCACTATATGATCTTTGCTGAAATCATTAAGATTCTGGTCTAAAGCAACTAGACTACTACCAACAAAATGCCATCGACTATAGTAAAAGCTAAGGATAACATTTTGAGTAGCAATCATATATTTACAAGCTATAGAGTCTTGATCTATCTTACATATAAATTTTCCTTCTGTCCCTGTATTCCATCCTTCATCAACAAATTGTATGATATGATCATATGTTAGTGTCTTCACTGAAAGCATGGTTTTTGTTATTCTTATCTCCATATTAGAGAAGAAATCAATAAATATATTAATAGGCATAAATAAAGTAACTTTGCTTAGCCTACTTGAGATATTAGATTTTAGTGCTTTCTGGATCTCAGAAAATATCTTACATCTAAAGCCCTCACTAGTAGCTGGACTTGGCAAAGGCCACTCAAAGCTTGAAAAATCTAGCAAAGGAAGGAGTTTTATTGATCCCCATTGGCAATGCCGCATAGGAATAACATAAGAATGGTCATAAAAGAATATTCCATTCTCTGCAAGCTCTGTCTTCTTTCTGCCTCTATACATTTCTTCTCCAATTGAACCATATATAACATCAATAACATCAATAATAGATTCCACTGGTTGCCATTCCTCAAGATTAGAGGGATAGACATCTACAAGACAAACAAATATTATAATGGAAAAACCTAAACCATGTTTAAGAAAGGAAAAACTTTAAGAATCAAATTCTTACAATTTGGTCTATGCATTGGAAGCTTTGAAGATCCAGGTTTCAAACACAGCTCTCTATGCATGAACACATGTTGCACTAGTACCTCTTTGATGCTATTCTTATTTGCTCCAAGCTTAAAATCTCGGATTCTGCCTTTCCAAGTAGAGATAAACGAGCTCTCATGTCTTTGCCTTTTTCCACGTTTTGCTTGTTGCATGGTGATCCAACTACCTTTGCTAATGATAGTAGGAATCCATCTTCCATCAGTTTGGAATGAGTTAAACACTGATATGGATGTGATTTGGGAGCTTGGACGCCTTGTTGAAGGTCAAATTTCTGTATCCATGGTAGAAGAGAGAGATACATGCACAGAGAGAGAGAGAGGACTAGGCTACCATAACGGAGGGAAAAACAATAGAGGAATAAAAGAAAGGAGGGAAAAAACTGAGCGCCATGCTTTTCACCAATTTGAATTTCGATTACTTCAGTCATTATCATTAATCTAGAAACATCATTAAATAAAAGTAGCCGAGACTCTATGCCATTAATGCAAAAGATGTCATAATCACAAATATAAGAGACTAAAAATACATAATAAAAATACAAATTCGTAATATTATCATATTTATATATTTTTGTAAAATGATTTTTAATTTTTTTAAAATAGAAGTTCCGTTACGGAGGCTTTGCTTTTATTGGTCTAGAGCACTCTCTCTCCACATCCTAAAAGGCATTTTCGAGACCTCAAAACTCCCCTAATGTTCTACTCCTCAATTGTCTCTCCCTAGTATCTAGGATTTTATTTGGCTACAGCTCAAGGAGTCCTTGACTAGGCATTACAATTTGTTGATCACTCAGTACATGGCTAGGATTAGGCACATATTTCTTTAGTAGAATAACATGAAATACGTTGTGAACTTTTACATTTTCAGGGAGTTGAAGGTTATAAGCATTAGGTCCTAGGCTTTTGAGAATCTTGTAAGGCCTGCAATACCTTGGGCTAAGCTTTTTAAATTCTCCCAAGGATAAAAAAACTCTTCTTGGATCGTACATGAATGAAAACCATATCCCCCTTCTTGAAGAGCCGCTTTTGCCTATTCAAATCTACATAAGCCTTCTGCCTACCCTTGGCGGCTTTGATGTCTTGCCAAATGGCCTTAACCTGTTCATCCATTTCCTCTAGCATCTTCTTAGAAGCCTCTACCCTTAAAGTAGGGTCCGAGAAATTTAATGGAGAATGGCAATCATGCCCATACAATGCTTGGAAAGGTGTCATTTGAATGCTTTGCTGGAAGGAAGCATTGTAGGCGAACTCCACCAAGGGTAGATATTGGATCCACTTCTTGGGTTTGTGACAACAATATGCTCTAAGCATATCTTCAATCACTTGATTGATCCTTTCTATTTGGCCATCAATTTGAGGATGATAGGCCATCCTAAAACAAAGCCGAGTCCCAATAGCTTCAAATATCCCTCTCAACACCATATTGGGGAATATGGGAATTTCCCATAAGTTTGGGACATGTGGTCAAATCTTTGGATTTTTCATAACTAGAACACTACAACTTCAAATCGAGCGCTCTATAGCTCAATAGATTCCATTTTTCAAGTGCTTTCCAATGATAGGTCACATCATATGGTTTTGAGAAACTTATCAGCATGTTATCCGGGTGCCACCTTTTTAGTATTCAAAAAATGGGAATTGGGAGATTCCCAAACTCACTAATATTGTGTTTCTCGATGAATGAGATGTGAAAAGGGAGTCTCAATCACTGATGATCCTTTTGGGTAGACCATGGGGTCTGAATATCTCCTTAATGAACAGTTTAGCAATATCTGAAGCCTTATAATTTGTCTTTACTAGGATGAGATGTGCAACCTTGGTGAGCATATCTACCACAACCATAATTGAGTTGTACCCACCTGGTACTGGAGGTAACCCAACAACAAAGTCCATGCTGATAAATTTCCACTTCATTTGAGGGATGTCGAGGGGTGGTAGCTTTCTAGGCATGTTGACATGCTCTGCTGCCTTGATGCGTTGGCAAGACAAACATCCCATGACATATCTGAGTACATCTCCCTTAAGTCTTTCCCAATGATAGCTCTTCCTAACTATGATATATTTGAGTGCATCTCCCTTAAGTCTTTCCCAATGATAGCTCTTCCTAAGCATGTTGAGGGTCTTGGCATATCTTGGATGACCAAAGAAAGGGGAATCATGTGCTTCCCAGAGTATTCATTGTTTAAGTCTTTGGCTTGATGGAATACGTAGTCTTGTCCTGAAGTAGACTAGGCATTCATAGACAAAGTACTCTTGGTATTTAACTTTGAGTTTGGGGCTTTGGTCCTTTTCTAGGATCTCTTTTATCATTTTCTAATGTTGTGGTTGATGTTTAGAGTCCTCCCTAGCCAATTCAATGAAAGGGTTTCCTGGAATTGACACCATGGTGGCTAGTGATCCGAAGGTTCCTCCATAATGAGAGAGTTGAGGAACGCTTTACGACTTAAGGCATCAGCGACCACATTTTCCTTGCCAGGTCTATATCTGATTTCAAGTTCATACTCTTGTAGCACCTCGATTCAGCGGTCGCATTGCCTCATGTTGAGGTCAGCTTGGGAGAAGATCCATTTGAGGCTCTTGTGATCCGTGACCAAGGAGAATTTGTTGCCGAGCAAGTAGTACCTCTAGAGTTTGAGGGCATGAATGATAGCAGCAGTGGTGGAGGAAAGCATTGGATTTTAGCGAGTATTCGACCTTTGGATTATATTTTGATAGGCGCCACGCCTATATTTTGTTATGTCTATCGAGACATTGATTATTGATTATTATTTTGTATGCGTCTATGCGCACGGATATGTTATTTCTATTTGGACATTGAGATTGGGCGTGCCAGACTCTATGGGCACCGTCCATTAGCTTTATTTCCTATTTTTGTAGAAGGCAAACTCAAAAGCTAAATGCTTGTCATATTTTTGTAAATTGGGCTATTATTGAGCATGAAGATGGAAATATACATAAAATACATGCTTTGTGAAGCCCTCACACAAGGCATGGGGGGAGATTGAACCCAATTGGTCTCTTGCTTCTTGTTGTTCATGCTTTTACATTGTTTTTTGTGCAAAAAGGTAGAGTTCATTATCCTTGGGGACCTTCCGGGATTCACTACGTGAGCATTCTGCGACCGATCTGCGTACCAAGTTTTGTGCAAAAAGTAGAGTTCTTTTGTTCTTGGGGACCTTCCGGCGCTCACTACACGAGCATACAGTATCGGATATGAGCACCAGTGGTATCAGAGCGAAGCTGAGATTGAGAGCTTCCAATCGCTACCCATCTTGTATGAAGGCGGAGCTCTTGGAACAATCGAGCTCTATAGTCAGTTTCATCGTGAATGGTCAATACGAGTGGATTCCTCGTGGTCAAGAACATCTGTCTACATCCTCTGATCGTGAAGGACGGGCCTAAGGATGCGGAGTACCACTTCTACATCTTCTTCAACAAATTGTTTTTTCTCAGACAAAACAGAGATAAGCTTTATATCTAATCTTCAAATTTTAAGCTAAAGCTTAAAACTAAGCTTTTAAAAACCTTAGTATTTCAACTCATTAAAATGGCGGCAGTAGTGGCATCTTTCCGTGATTTTCGGTGGCTGAAAATGCCCCCCCCTAAAATTCATGGTATGATGCCAGGAGGCATATTTCATGGTGGATTCCGTAAACTTTGTTTATAGGGGCTCATACACAAAGTGGATTCTTTGTGCGAGAAGTCGATGGGGATGCCTATCCTTTTAGGGCGTTTCGTTAATTTAGTGTGTACATGGGTGATTCCATAGCGGGTGATTCGGCAAAATACAAATTAAATTAATAAATGTTTATGAGTTTAGAGTGCACACTCGTGATAAATTAAGGTTAGGATTGATTTCTAACAAATTGATTTACTTATGTACCTGAAGACTGCTAAATATTCACTTTTTTCGGTTTAATTGTATTATTTTACTAACGATTGTGAATGCTTCAGTTGATGTGTAGAGATAGCAGCAGTGGCGGAGGAAAGCATTGGAGGATAGCGTGTATTCAAGTTATCACTTATATTTTGATGGGCGCATACCTTAGACATGGCGCTTATATTTTGTCGCGCCTATTTATTAAGACGTTGGATATGTATTTATTAGTTTGTATGCACATGGGCGCACAATTATGATATTTGTATTTGGACATTGTATTGGGTATGCCTGACTCTTTGGGCACCTGCCCATTAGCTTTATTTCTATTTGGCACTAAAGCAAACTCAAAAGCCAAAAGTGTGCTATTTTGTAATTTGGGCTATTATTTGAGCTTGAAGATGATTAATACATAAAATATATGCTTTCCGGAGCACTCACACAAGGCATGGGGGGAGATGGCACCCAATTGATCTCTTGTTCATGTCGTGCATGCTTTCTACCTTGAGTTTTGTGCAAAAAGTAGAGTTCTTTTGTTCTTGGGGACCTTCCGGTGCTCATTATGCGAGCATACAGCATCCGATCTGAGCACCAATAGGACCTTGTGAGTCAAATGGTAAATCAAAATCCTGTGAGGCAACATCTTATATCCAGTAATGTTTTTGGCATAAAGCACTCCTTCCAACTATATCCTAACATCATATGCATCCAACTTCACTTTTTAATTCACAATTTTATACTTTGTGTTAACCTTCTCTCTTTGTGCTCCTCAAAATAACTCAACTCATATTGCATATGTAGAATCTCATGTCAGTTGCCCATGAATATATGTGTGTATCACGTGGGTTCAAAATAAGGAATTTTTAAAATATCATTTTTATACATTTTTTACATACAAAAGGGTGTAATATAAAGGGGTTATTTACAGATTAAATAGGAATAGGTTATGTTTTATTCATGCAAAAATCATAGATAGGATATTCATAAATAGGCCTTAAATGCACGTGATGTAGAGGATATACATATAGTAACTTTCCTAGAGTGCAAAATACACAACTCTATTGACTAAAAATAATAATCATTTTGCTCTTTGGACTGCAGGTGAGAGAGGTGCCTTATATCGATGGAGCAAAAAGGGTACATGATGTTCTTGGTGAACTGAGAAAGGTGGGCATGATCTATATTCCTTTGGTATGTGGGATATAAGCCAACCTCAAAGTAATTGTGTGTTTGCAAAGCTTAGAGACCTTGGCCAAAATACTTTTGGATAAAAGGTTTATTTGAAATGTTGCACCAGACACAAGGCCATAGTGACAGTTGGTCATTGCATGTGGTCTCACCAATATACACAACTGCCTTGATTATTGTGAATATAGAGTGTAAATTCTTGCAAGATAAGAAAATGTTAATGCAAAAAAGGGGAAGGGGGAAAGCATGCTTAACCAACCTTATGATTTGGTGGATGGGACAAAAGAGGGGAGGAGGAAAGCATGCTTTATTACATGCAATTGTGCTTTTGGCAACTTTTGCTACAAAAGGGAGGGTTACCTTCTTGACAAAGAAACAACCATGTTAAATACCATGACCAAGATCAAATCAAGATTCCCAAAAGGAAGAAGGGAGGCTATAGTTGACCAAGTCAAGTTCATGGCTGCATGTAAATAAGGAGGGCATTGATGTTATGGGCATACATGAATAAGAAAATAGAGGAGATGAAAGGGAGTCAATGGAAGAAATCTATGGCAGCATGTTGACATGGGTGAAGAGGTGATGATGGTGTCCATGCTCATGAGGAGGGACAGAATGGTTGGTAGAGGGTGGTATGAAGGAAGAAGGCCATATGAAATCAGATGCTAAATTGCAAGAGAATCTCTTTGATCCTAAGAAATGGAGGTGCATAATCAAAGGAGGGAACACTAATTAGGGAGCCTAGAACTAGCTTCCATGGCAAGCAAATGATCAAGGAACGACCACAATACACGAGCCAGCACATGTAGCCAAAGGGAGATGTGAAGGAGTGGAAACCCATCATCATCTGCAAGGGGAGATCATCATTAAGAGAGATGCATAATCAAAGGAGGGAGCACTAATCAAGTAACCCAAAACTAGCTTCAATGGTAGGAAAATGATTAGGGAAGGACCACAATATAAGAGCCGGCATGTAGCCATAGGGAGGTGTGAAGGAGTGGGAACCCATCATCATCTGCAAGGGGAGCTCATCATTAAGAGATGATATGATTGGCATTAGGAGTTCTCGATCGAAGGCAGCCATTTAGGTGATAGCGAGGGTGACAACATCTAGAGTCAACCTAGACTTGGCATCCTTTGAATCTAACAATGGTAACTACATACTTTTGAAATTGTGTAACTCCATACAAATGCTGCCTGTTGCTAAGAGAATCTTTGAATGCCTTAGCCAACATGGACTTGAAACTCATAAAATGATCAATGAATACGTGGTCCATTCCTTTAAACTTTCATGGTGGCCATGTAGAGGCCATGAAACTCTTTCACAACTTGAAATAATGCATTGCCTTCTCATATACCATTGTAGTTACAGATTATACTAAAATTGGAAAGGTAGTGGAGGCAATGAAGCTTTACAAGACCATGTAAAATGAAGGGATAGAGCATGATAAATATATATATGTTGGCATGATCAAAGCTTGTGCATCCATAGTAGATTCCAAAATAGGCAAAACACTTCATGAGGCAACACATGAAAAGTGGTATGAATCACATGTCTATGTTGGTAATGCCCTCATTGGTTGACCTCCACACTACACAAACTGAGGATGTTTTCAAGTTGCTTTGGTATATAGCAGGGGTACTTGTTCAGTGGAGCAGACCATGAATAGATCATCTATGAAATAGAGTTGTGATTTAAAGTTGGACAACCATGAAGTACATCTACAGTAGGCTATAAAGAGATGAGAAAGAGACCCATGCTGCATGGATTGCTGGTTGTTTAGTAGATGATTTAGAGGAGTGCCTCTTCAGCACTTTCCATCTCTATTCCATCTTCTTCTTGCCCATTTATGTGGCAGTATGCATAAAGGAAGTACTGTGAAAAAGCTTCATGCTTTATGGGATGCGTCGATCTAAAGAGTTTTGTGTTTTTATTTGTACATGTATGTTCAAAGTGTTTTTTTACTTCATGTCCATTTGAAAAATAAAGCTACTACATATATAAACATGTGTTTTTTTAATATACACAATAGGTTCAACAATATTGCATATACATATTCATACAAAGTGTTTTTTACTTCATATCCAACTAAACATTAAAGTTACTATATTTACAAACTTGTGTTTAATTTATATACAACACGCCTAACAATACTGTGTTTCAACAAACTATTGTTTTTTTAAGGATTTTCTAAACACTATTCTTCTTTGAAAGACACTGTTAGTTTTCCATTTGTGATTTCAAATGTGCCAAATATATAAAACATGCATAGCTTCTCCCTCATTTTAAGAATATGTTTATGTCTATGTTTTCATTTTTTATATTTACTTTTAGCTTCATTCTTAAATTTAATGTTATTTTTTGATTGCATTGTACACATATTGTGGAGGAAATACTAATCTCTTTCACAATTGAAACAAACTTTTTTGTAAAATGTACCATGCACTTCAAAAAACTTTAGAATTCTAGTCACTTGTAAAATATAAAAAGTATTTAAATCAATATTAATATCTTAGTGAAGTTGAAATGCATACAAATTTGGGTGTTATTAGACAATCATTTGCCACCACCATCTTTAATGATAGTCAAAGTTTACTGATAGTTGTACAAAAACTAGAGCTCCATGCACATATAGAGTACATTGAGGTGCATCACTATTAATATATTAACTAGAGACTCTTTGCAAAGAGAGATGATCTTGTACTATGTCCTAACACATGACAACCTTGCAGATCTTCCAACAAAATCTTTGGCTCATGAGAAGCTCAAAGTTTTCTACAAAGTTTCGAGATTACTCCCCTTTTTGGGATTGATCTAGTACGTTGGGCATGGCACTTCCTATACATGAGTGCTACCTCTTGTTCCCTACATTACTCTCAAATATGATTTATTGCAAATATATGAGTGCTACCTTTTATTCTCTATAGTACTCTCACATGGGATTTATTGCAACATTTTGGTAGTGATGTGGATGAGCACACTTAAGACAAACAGTGCACTTTTTTCCCTCTTTAGGATTTCTCTCAACCTAATTATATGAATTACTATTAATGTTTAGGCAGTACTTAGTCATGTAAATCATCTTTATTGATACCTATCAATATACTTTGAGATGTGCTCTCACAAGCATCTTCTTCTCCAAGTTGTGTACTTGCATTCCTCCAATCCTAAATCCAATAAACCTAGGATAGGAATTTTTGCAAGGAGTACTTCTCTACAATGAGAGTCATGGATGTATGGTTAATCAAATACAATTTGGATCAGAGAATGTAGTCCATGGATATATGATTAATTAGACATGATTTGGATCAAGAGCAAAAGTAAAGTTTATGAATTGTTTTTGCATAGACCTTCATTAATCATCAGAATCACCTAAGAAAAATTATGGAGTTAGATCCAACAAAGTCCTCAACATAAAGGAGTTAAGATAGGATTACGTCATGCATTCTTGGTGTAAAGAAGTGAGAAGAAAATATTATTTTGAAAGAAATAAGTGAGATATATTATCCACACTAGCATGGGTATAAAATATGTAAAGAGGCTTATTATTTTTATCATTCTGTAATAAACAAAATTTTTAATCTTATACCTATTGTTCCTAGCTTCCATGGCTTCCATGCCTTTCTCTCTCCTCTTTCTATTTTTCTATCTCGGCTTTCTCTCTCTTCTGTAGTATTTCATTGTCGCATTTTGTTTGGATGCGACTCCACGTGGACCATTTTCAACTCGTACTAGCTTTGGGCATTCATTCATGCTGGAGGTCCTCTAAGAGAACCTTCCCTTAATTCATGACCCTCCGGCAAGAAAGCGGCATTTCCTTGATATACCATCTTCTTCATGGTTCGTGACCTTTGGGAGTCTAATGGTGGCCCACACAATGGACATGCATGATAACTTGAGGTAACCAGACATGTCCCAACATCTGTATCCTTTGAATACAAACTTGAACGAGCCATGATAGATATGACCAATAAGAATGGAAGCCTATTTACTTGAGCACTCCCTAAATCTCGGAAAGTTATGCATGGTCCACATGAGAATGGCTCGTATATTGGTAGACCATCGACCATCGTGCTTGCTCATATCCTCCATGGTAACCCCCTCCTCCCACAAAATCTTAAGCTCATCGACTAATGGACAGAGATAGACATCCATATTCTTGACTTTGTAGCGGCCAGGAATGAGCAAGCTAAGGATCAGGTGTCCTTTCATTGTAGAAAGCCATGGTGAGATGTTGTAGTTCACAAGGACTATAGGCTAGACACTATAAGAAGTTGAGCGGAGACCGAATGGGTTCACGCCATCCATAGCAAGACCGAGCCAAAGATTCCTTGGCTCTTGTGCAAATCTTGGAAAGGTAGAGTCAATGTGGCTGCATGCATGTGAATCCACTGATATTCGTTGGACTCCATCTCTGGATCTATTCTGCACATGCCACGTTGGCAAGCTCACCAAGCCCAACGTACGAAACATATGATGTATACGAGAAATAAGTGAAAAGTCTCTAAGAACTTTCTAAGGAATGGTTTGCTTTTGCAAGTCCTGTCGACACTTGTAAGCACTACACTTTGGACATGTCTCCATAGTCTCGTACTCTCCTCAAAACAGCATGCAATCATTGACATATGCATGGATGTTGTTGTAGTCCATGCCAAGCTTTCCTAAAATATGTTGCGCATCATTATGAGACTCACACATGGTATTTTTAAGTTATAATATATGATACTTTAGCAACTTGAAAAGAAATCATAAAACACCTTGAAAAATGACAATTTTTTTAAATATTGGTGCCGAAAAGAAATCAACGAGCGTATGTAGAAGGTATCTGAATAACTCAGTCACACTTGCATCGCTCCACCCGTATTTTGCTTGCACACTTAGGAGTGCAAGCAATGTCTTCAGGCGAGATACTTGGCACCCATCATATAATGGTAGATGCTTCCTCTCTAAGTGGATCAGATATCTTGGCATCCATGGGCATCAATGCATCGATCATTGCCTCCATCTTAGGCTCTAAGATTGTAGGAAAGTTTGAAAGGCTGCATGTCTCCTTTGTATTGTCGGTATAGACTGGGTAGTGCCTTCCAAGTGGTATATTGACTCAGGCCTTCCATCCATTGCATGCCCACGAGCTCTTCTAACTGGCTGCAATAGGTGCACTCCTCCTTGGGATGAGACATCACCTCCCTGTATAAATTTTACGGCCATATCCAATGTTTTTATATATGATATTCAATTAGTTTGCGAACATAATGCATGATTGATACACACTTTTATTACCATTTGCTCAAAGTTTGAGATCGCCTGATCAATGATCTCTAATTGAGACTTGTTGAAGTGTCATACATGTTCTATAGACAAGCAACGTTTTCGTCTAATTGCCAGCTTGCATTGAGAGCAAGGACACAAGATATGCTGATTAATATACACCTCGCGATCTTGAACATCACGACCTTCATCGTTTTTCATTTTGTCTACATTACGGCAAACAATTTGTTTTTGGTCTCATTCTCCTTTTCTTTCTTAATTTTTTTGAGAAGGGATTTCTTCTCTTATAACTCAACAAAATGAACGTCAACTAAAGTCTTGGTTTTCTTCCCCTTTCTTTGTTTCTCTCCATTTCTTTGCACCTTTCTTTGTACTCTTTGCTTTATGTTCTCTCCCCTTTCTCTTTTTTTCTCTCTCTCTCTTTCATTGTTACCCCTCTTTTTGTTTTTCTCTGTCCCCTTATGATTTCTCACTCTTTCTCCTCTCTTCCTCTCTCTCTCTCTCTCTCTCTCTCTCTCTCTCTCTCTCTCTTTGTTACCCCTATCTTTGTTTCTCTCCACCACGTTATGTTTTCTCACTCATTCTCCTCTCTCCCTCCCTCCCTCTCTCTCTTTCCCCACTTTTTGTTCTCGTCTCACCTTCCCTCTCTCTCTCTCTCTTTTCCCATTTATTTGTTATCTTTCATGTTTATTCTCTCTCTCTTGGCCTCTCTTCCTTTTCCTTTCTTCTTCTCCCTCTCTCATTTCCTATCTCTCTCCCTCAACACACCTCATTCTCAAGAAATACTCTCTCTTTGTTTCTCTCCACCCCCTCATGTTTTCTCACTCATTCTGCTCTCTCTCTTCCTCACTCACTCTCTCTTTCTCTCTTTCTTCCCGATCTTTTATGTTTATTGTTTCTCTCTCGTTTTCTCTTCCTTTTCCTTTCTTCTTTTCCCTCTCTCATTTCCTATCTCATTTTCTCTCTTTCTCTCTTAATGCATATCATTCTTAAAAAAATTAAAAAAAATTAAAAAAAAGAACAAGAACAAACTCTCTCTTTGTTTCTCTCTATCCCCTCGTGTTTTTTCATTCATTCTCCTCTCTCTCTCCCTCTCTTTCTCTCTCTTTCTCTCTTTCTTTATTATGTTTCATGTTTATTCCCTCTCTCTCTCGTTCTTTCTTCCTTTTCCTTTCTTCTTCTCCCTCTCTCATTTCCTCTCTTTCTTTCTCAATACACCTCATTCTCAACAAAAACAAACAAAAGAAAAGAAGAAAGAACAAGAACAAACCAAGAGGCAGCAATTTATTCACAGCAAAGGCCCAAGGATAGATTGTTTGTCTTCTCTTCGCGGTGGTCCCTCTTTGCCCTTCGTGCACTTCCTCCTCTTCTTTGTGAACACCGACGGCGGTAGCGGTGGCAGTGAGAAGCTCTCCTTCTCTCTCTTTCTCTCTTTCTCTCGTTCTCCCTCCTAAACACACGATCTCCTTTGGTCTCTCTTTCGCTATTCGTTGTGGCAAAATATTGCGCTTGGGTTTCAACCCTTTTTTTTTCTCTGAGTATCGTCGCAAATTGCGACGCCACTAATATGCGTCGCAACTGCCCATCGCAATTCCCCTATATCCTTGTAGTGTTAGATTATACATTCACACAATATGTATATAGAAAAATATATTAAGACCATTTGTGCCACAGAAGAAACCTCTACCCAAAGGAGCAATCCCCATGCATAGTTTTGAGTTTCCATTTAACACTTAAAAGCTACGCTTATGTGATATCTTACCATGCAACGTATTGTACCTTGCTAGCTTATCCAGAAAGCAAAGTTGTCTTTTCACTCCTATTTCCATCGCTTAAAGATAAAAATATTGGGGTCGGGCTTGTTATTTCTCTCAACATGGCAGTGTGGTAGAATTTAATCGGTCCTCCTATAATGCATGTTTTCTAATGTCATAGTATCACTCCCCTCCTCCCGATGATTGGGGCTACTTGGAATCACAACGCCCTCAATTAATGCACCACTCGTCCACCCAGTCATCCTCTCACTCTTGCCCTCACTCTCGTCCACCCAGTACTCATCTCATTCTCGCAACCACTTCCTGCTTGGCCTCATCCAATTGGCTCTTGCAATTGACTTGACTACTCTCCAAGCCTTCGCGGTGTTGTGCTTGACACATTCTTGAAGGGTTTGTGGTGTTGTTCCTTATCATTTCTAGTGTTGCTGCTCCCACACTAATAACAAAGCTGAGAGCTCATCCACGGATGCACGTTGGTATGGTTCTAACTACTGTATGAGGTTGCATGCTGGTCGTCATAGACTTTGAAGGGGGGGACCGTGAGCATCATCGCGCAACCTCAAATTGCATGCTGCTTCTATGTGCATGTTGTGAGCAGAGCAAGTGTTGCTAGTGCTCTCTCCATTGGCCATTGCGAGCTGCGCATGCTCGATTCGAAGTCTATTGGAGACCTACTATTGATTAGCTAGAATGCCTTGCCTTGGGTCGACTATGCATACTTTTCTGAAAATTGAGTTTTGATTCTCAAAGTCCTCTTTCCTGTTCTCCCAAACAAAGAGTTCCAACATAGCATCCTTCGCATAGCATTGTGGGGTACACACTACGATGGACAAAACCGATAAAGGGTCTTTCTTATTCCTATGCTGAGATTGCTTGGTTTTACAACATTTGCACAGCCTCAATAGCATTAGTTTGGAGTAGAATAACTCGCGTAGCTCGAACATGCAAAAGAGATGAGCATACTTGGGCATCGGACCTAATGTACACATACACATGTCCGGCCCCCAAAGACCCACGCGGGACCCTTTTTGGACCTCGTCAAGGCCCCGAAGCAGCTCTAGATCCCCCAACTCTGCCATCTTGACCCCTCAAAATGTCACGGGGCACCCCAACACGTCACGGAATGTGACACGGAACACGACACGAAACATAACACGGCATGATATTTATCCAAAGGCCCATCTTGAGGGCATCACGTCATATTCATAGATAGAAAGCATTTGTAAGATCATTGAGGCTCAGCAAGGGAGTATGTGATGGTGGGTGTGTGGAACTATCAACGCGCTGCGACATGATGCCAATACCGTGGGTGAGGGAGCTAGCATGCTCTTTGGTTTTTTTACCCCCCTCCCATACATCAAATTGTGCATTTGGAAAAAACACAATGGATCTGAAGGCATGAGAATTGAAAACAAAAATCCATGTATTCATTATATGTAAAACGCATTTGCATGGGGAGTTAAAGTGCTTGCGACCTAAAGAGTGGCCGCAAATAGTAGGCCATAGAGGAGGTATGGTGCTCCTCTACGAATCTGAAGAAGAAACATTTTTGCTAGTACCACCATCGCTACTGGCATCACTATCCCCCTCCTCGCTATGCTCCACATTGGGGTTCGCCTACACACACAACATATCAAGGTTGCTTACATACAATTGCAAAGAAAAAGCTATAATTAATAGGAAAGTAAGAAAAACATACCTCCTCTGGCTGTCGAATCCTCATATCCCGGTTGGTTTGCTCCTCAGTGATGAGATCCTCCTCATAGAAGTGAAGCCATGTGGCTACGCAGTAATGGCCTCAATGGTAACCTACCTCTCTAGGAGTAGGTATCCTACCAACGATAGTAGTCTGCCAAACAATTATGATATATACAAACAATTATGAGACACAATGTATTAGAACAAATTATATAAAGAATTTTAAAAAATATAAATTTAGAAATACTAGAAATCAAAATATACTTACAAACTCTGCCTCCCATGACTCTCTGCCGCTCGATCCATAATGCGACGATCCCATGGTTTCCATTTGAATGCGTCGCGCCTCTGCGTGCTGGTGACTCTTCACATTCTCTGCTGCTTTCTTCTTGGCTTTCTTCCACTCTATACAGTGGCACATAGGTGGTTGGCTATAGGCTCCATACCCCTCCTCTTGTCTCGGCAGTGACTCCCTGGTGCGTGTTATGAGGTGGGATCTTTTGTTGTGAAGCAAATCCCTCACTTTTGTGCATCTCCAATCATCTGAGAATCACTGACCCTTAGGATTTGGGTACCTCCTATGGACTGCCCTCAATACCTCCTGTCACGAGCCGCTTTTCTGATTCTTGAAGTAAACGAAATAATCTTTATACTTCGTATGCACGACGCTCCTCATGTACACCTTTACATCCCTTCCTTCATCATCATGGAAGATGCCACCAGTATCTCTAACTCTATAGTATTGGCATACAGGCTCCTCTACGTGATCTTCTGGTGAGGGTGATCGTTCGCTAGCTCCTAGGCAACCCCCACACAAGCCTCATCCTCCCCCTCGACTCTTCCTCCTCCCTCTCTGTTGACTACCCTCTGCCTCGCTAGATGCACGTGCTTTCGCAAATGCACGTGCATCGGCTGACACTTGTGCTTTAGTCGATGCATGTATAGGTACTGCATGTGCAGTACCTGCAATTGGAGTTTGGACATTTGGTTTTTGGGAAGCAGTGCCAAGCAAAGACGTTAGAGGCATTCCAAACATGACACTGAACACCTCGTCTGCTGTGGGAGAGCGGCCAAGGTGTCTAGTCATCTCTCTCGTGAAGTGTTACTTACTAGGAAAACCTCCAAAAAAAGCATTGATCCCTCTGCTGAACAAGCCCAATGTATCATTCATGCGGTCCAAATCTGTGTCATTGCTAGATGAACCAGGATGCGACATCTGCAAACAAAACACAGAAATAAGACAAATTTGCTAAACTGCAATATTATGTAAACTGTACTATTGTGTGACACGTTCGTACAATTTTAGAAATAAAAAATTGCTTTTTAATTAGAGCTGACACGTGTATAATCGCATCTGAGATGCAGAATACACGCGCTCTCAGGCGCTCCGTGAAGTTAAATCTTTTGGTTAGAGCGCGTATATATTCGCGTCTGAGATGTAGAATAGACGCGCTCTCACATGCTTCCCACAAGTCAAAGCTTTTGAGCGAGCATGTGTATATTCACATCTGAGATGCAAAATAGACGTGCTCTCAGACGTGTCTTTGAAGTCAAAGCTTCTGGGCAGAGTGTTGCATTCTTACATCTGAGATGTAGAATACACACACTTAGAGACACGACTACAGACGCGATGAGAGCAAACATAGCTGCGCCTCTATGTCTACGTCTCTACTGGAATCTACATGCGCTGTCAAATGTGCTAACTCGGCTGCTCTCAATCCGACAACCACCATCCATGATTTATTTGTGATATAAGAACTTCAATCATCGATCCTAATACAAAAAGAGAGAGAGAGTGTGTGAGACTGAGAGAGAGAGAGAGAGAGAGAGAGAGAGAGAGAGAGAGAGGACTCACCTTGGGTCTTTGGTGTCGACGGGTGGTCGCGCTACTTCCTTCCCCTTCTTCCTTTCCTTGGTGAGTTGTTTTCCCTTGATGCTTGCTGCTTGTTGTCTCCTCTCTTTGCCTCTTGTTCCTCTTGTTCTCCTCTCTTTTGTTCTCTCTTCCATCCTCTCCTTGGCTTTCTTCTTTCCCCTCTTGTCTCTGTGAAGTAAAAGAAGAGGTGAGTCATGAGGAGGTGAGTCATGAAGAGACTAGTGGAGATAGACTGCATGTCAGCTGAACTTGAGCTTCAGAACGCACAAAAAACGCAAGAAAGACATAGTTTGAAAGAAATCGCTTGTATCTTTTGAATTTTAACATTTGCGTCTATTTTTGCATATATATGCACATCTAAGTTTACGTAGATGCGCTAATAGATGCGGATTTAGAGGCGCATATAGACATAGGCATAGACGCGCAGTTAGACGTAAGCATAGACGTGCATTTAGCATGCTTGCGTTTTTATCATAAGTTTTAGTATTATTTAAAATTGAGATCTTAGAATAATTAATACGCCTTGAAGTGTTTATGTAAACATATTAATAACAAATTTGATTTTGTCATGAATTAGGTTTAATCATGTCGTCGTCATCACCTAGTGCGATGCATGCTGATGAGTCAACGAGCACATCCTCAAGTGAGGATGAAACATTATGTCCTCATAATCGAGATGCATGGCTACGATGAAAAATTAAATGCACTATGTCTTCATAATGCATTTAAGTGAAGATAAAACATTATGTCTTCATAATCAAGATGCATGGCTACGACAAAAAATTAAATGCACGTGTGATCGTTGTCGAGGGTGTATTTTTTGAGCACGTCGAGTTGCAATGCCACACCTCAGCATGTATGGAGAATGGGACCGAGAAAAATCACCGGTATTCATTATTTTTAACACTAAGATTGCTAGTCTATGTTACTCCATATATATCAACGTACATGTAACTCCCTTTTGTGGTTGAGCAAGATCTGGTGCCACATCCTCAGATGCTCCCTCCCGGGTATCGAGAGGCTGCAAAACATCAATGCAAGGAGGCAGAGTCTTCAAGAAGAGTGGAGACTGACGACCATGATAGTAGCCCTCATGAAATGCCCCATCAAGTTGTAGAGGATGAGATTTTGGACAATGTGGTACACGATCTATTTTTGCAACCGGTTCGGGGAGAAGGTCACTCTACGAAGCCAGATGACCCACTATACGTAGCGTCATCTACTCCATTGTATGAAGGTTGTACGTACTCCGGTCTTCGTGCGTCCCTCGAGATACTTAACATGCAAATAATTTTTGGATGGAGTAATGTCAGTTTGAATGCATTATTGAAGTAGGTATCAATTCAGTTTGGCTTATGAATCATAATATTAATTGTTCTATTTTGAAATCAAACACAAATATATGTTGGTTGTTTTTTAACTCACTTTTAAAAATATATGTAGGTTGTTATCACAAATGCTTCCAAAAGAAAACAAATTGCCAAGTAAGAGAGAGCAAGCAAGATATTACTTGATATCTCTGGGAGGCCTCGATTATGTCAAGATCCATGCATGTGCTAATGATTGTGTCTTATTTCGTGGGATTCACGAGTTCGCATGAGAGTGTCCTGTTTGTGGTGAATCAAGATACGAAGTGGAGATGAAGTCAATGGATGTGCCTCCTAAGGTTTTGCAACATTTTCCGATTTTTCTACGTATTCAACTTATGTTCAAGTGTAAGTCTATTGGAAAACTCATGTCATGGCATGCTAGTCATCGTTCAAGTGATGGAAAATGGAGTATCCCTACAGACACACCAGCATGGCAACATATAGACAATTTGTAGCTCGTTTTCAAAGAAGATCCAAGAAATTTGAGATTTGGTTTAGGTATGGATAGAATCAATCCATTTGGCATCAAAAGCACATCATACAGTGTATGGCCAGTGGTATTGGTGAACTATAATATTCATCCATCCATGGCAATTAAAAAGGGACATGTAATGTTGTCCATTCTGATTCCTAGAAAGCAGAAGGTAAAAAACATGGACATTTACTTAGAGCCTTTGATTGAAGAGTTAGAAATGTTATGGGAAGGTATAGAGGTGCAAGATACAAGCGCATCTGCATCCTTTAGAGATTTCACTTTGAAGGCCATGTTATTGTAGACCATGCATGACTTTCCAGGATATGGAGAGTATTCAGGTACATGTATATAAATCTATATTTGAAATTCAAGACTTGAATAAATTGCATGTTATTAATTCACTTGTTCGTTCAGGTTTAACCACATTAGGATATCATGCATGTCCTATTTGCGGTCCCTCTCTAGTTTCCTCTAGGACGGCACATTTCAAGAAGGTTATCTATGACAATCATCATCGATTTCTTCCTACTGACCATCCCAAATATTTTCTTCCTACTAATGGAATGACTCCACAATCTCTAACCATTTGAGATTGGAAGGAGAGATGGATTAATGCCGATAGCCACCCTCCACTCGGCATGAGTCGGTAAGAAGTATATTTCTCTCGATTGACTTTAAAGTATTTAGCATGATGAATTGTTTACATAATATATTGTTTGTTTGTTAGGTTCTCTATATTTTTTCATTTTTCGTATTGGGCTGGGGACTCAAGATCAATCACCTATTGGACCCCATGCACATATTCAAAAATGTTGTATCTACATTATGGGATCACTTGATAGGGGCTCCTGATTCAGTCAATGTAAGGGAGAATTTACGTAACATTGGTCGCATGAGACAAGCCTGGCCATGCATTGGACCTAGAGGAAAGATTGAGCTACCCCATGCACCTTGGATGCTGTCAAAGAAAGAGGAAAAAATAGTGAAGGAACATATATGTAGCTTTCGAACACCCACAGGATATATGAGATGTCTCAAGGGAGCCTTCATAAAGAAAAAGAAAAAAGGTGTGGAGCAACTATCTGGTTTGAAGTCCCACGATTGGCACAAAATGATTCAAGTAAGGGTATCTCTAACCATGAATATAGTAATTAGTGGACTAACTATGTGTAAACTTCGGGGTATAATGAAATTTTCCTCAACTAATCATTTGATATATGAATATTATTTACATTCAGTTCGTACTTCATACTAGCATATCCCATTGTGTATCCAAAGATGTACGTGATCTCATTTACAAGATGGGAGAGCTTGTGAGGTGTGTATACATTGTACTTTTTCATTATATATTGCATACATAATGTAGTGAACCTCTTTGAATTTCTACACAAAAATAAACAATTATCAAATACATCCTGACAGATACGTGAGCTTGAAGGAAATTGATCCAAACAAATTGCAAGATGCTCGAGTATTATCTGTTGAGGTGGTTTGTTTGGTGGAGGAAATTTTTCCTCGCTCCATTTTGACTACTCAATTACATTTACTCGTACATTTGATTGATGAGATCGCACTTTGTGGGGCAGTTTATGCAAGGTGGATGTTTTTTCTTGAGCACTTCATGAAAACCTTAAAAGATTTTGTGAGGCAAAAAGCACGACCTGAGGGAAGCATGGCTAAGGGTTGGTTAGTGCAATCATCCCTTGTTTATATCTCTGAATATCTTGCTGAAGTGGACCCCTCTAAACCACGACTATGGAAAGATGATGAAGACTTGAGGATGACCTCTATAATACCTCAAGAAAAAGAAATGAGTAAAGTGCTAACAAAAGAAGAACTTCGTAAGTTAAATAGTATTTGTGTGCTCAATAGTGATGTAATGAGAAAATGGGTGACACTATATAATGAAGCAAGGGCAAGAAGAAAAAGTGAAAGACAAGCATTTCGCAACAGATATGGACATAATGTCTCATTTCCAAATCATCTAATGCGCTCCCACGTCATATTGATATAGATTGGTTACATGAGGAAATGGAGAGAATAAAAAAAGAGAAGGAAATTAATATATCTCAAGAAGAGTGGGAATAGGCACGAGGTTGCTTATCAAAGGTGAGACATACTATCAATTAATTTGTTTCTAGTTATAATTTATATAATAAATTGACATGTTTGATCTTAATCTTTCACTACTAGTGCACATTATTCAATGCTATTTGGTGTGAGGGTTAACATCTTCGAACTCAACGTATAGATGAAAAGAGAAATACCCAAGATTGTGGTGTCCTTGCTCACTTCGAGGATGCCAATGGTACCATGGAAGGTTATTGTGGCTTGATCCAAGATATTCTGAAGCTTGACTTCAGAAGATTCTTTATATATGTACTGGATGTGAAGTGGTAACAAATGGTGAGCATTGCACAATCAGACGTCATCCAAGTGGATTTGTAATCATTGACTCTACAAAATTTCACCAAAACAAGAATGACACATTAGTACTACCTCAACAATGCGAGCAGGTATATATGTAAAAGCTAAATTCTTTATATGTAAACATGTGATACATATACACAATATAATAAGTATTTAAGTTTCTTGCTTTTGTTTTTCAAATACAGGTTGTATATCATTCAATCCTAAACAATAACCAATAGTGGTATGTCATCCCTATATCTAATCATTCAAAACCAATATATGGTAATATTATCGACATAGAGATAGCAGATGACAATCCAACAATTAATGATGATGTACATGATGACACCATAATAGATTATATGTGTGATATAGTACAAGATGAACCTCGCGAGGATGTTCAAGGAAACGCAGAAGAGGACAATAATGTGGTTGATGATGATGAAGTTATTGAGCAATATAGCAACAAATCTGATAGTGGGATAGACTTATTTGTTTCGTTACCTCTTGGTAACATAGACCTAGAAGTAGATAGTTTAGCAAGGGCTGATCTCACTGAAGATGAGATGGATCATTCACTCTAAAATACTTAATTTGCTTAATGATTCAATGTGTATTCTTAATTCTATGGAAGATATCATAGGCACATGTGCATACTGAAGAATCAATAGTCAAGTTTAAAGCTAAATTGAATTTTTCATAATAAAAAAGAAGTATTTTTTATCTTCTTCAAGTAGAGAAATTACGAGATACATGCAATGCTTGCTTACTAATTGTATAATAAGGTTTGTGTCGCTTGCTGCTAATTACTTATATCGAGCTTGTCAACTAGAGGAACTGCCATTCATTAGAGAGCAATGCAAAAATAAGTATTAACTCTAGTTTGTTTATTATATTAAGTCCAATTTCAAGTGGTTAAATAATTACACATCTGAAAACACGTCTATATTCGTGTCTATCTGCAGGGATATATAGACGCAAAATTCGTGTCTATTTACACGCTCTTTTACATGCGCATATAGATGCAATGATAGATGCGCCTGACTTTGCACGTCTAACATGCGCGTCTATGCCTCGTTTCTGTTGTGGTGTGGACTACCCTCAATATCTCCTGCCACAAGTTGCTTTTCTGATTCTTGAAGTAAATGAAACAATCTTTATACGTCACATGCACGATGCTCCTCATGTACGCCATTACATCCCTTCCTTCATCATCATGAAAGATGCCACCAGTATCTCTAACTCTATAGTACTAGCGTACTGGCTCCTCTACATGATCTTCTGGTGAGGGTGATCACTCGCCACCTCCTAGGCAACCCCCACACAAGCCTCGTCCTCCCCCTCGACTCTCCCTCCTCCTTCTCTATCGACTACCCTTTGCCTCGCAAGATGCACGTGCTTCTGCAAATGCACGTGCGTCGACTGGCACTTTTGCTTCAGTCGATGCATGTACAGGTGCTGCATGTGCAGTACCTGCAATTGGAGTTTGGACATTTGGTGTTTGGGAAGCAGTGCCAAGCAAAGAAATCAGAGGCGTTCCAAACATGACGTTAAACACCTCGTCTGCTGTGGGAGAGCGGCCAAGGTGTCTAGTCATCTCTCCCGTGAAGTCTTCCTTACTAGGAAAACCTTCAAAAAAAGCATTGACCCCTTTGCTGTGAACAAGACCAATGTATTATTCATGCACTCCAAATCTGGGTCATTGCTAGATGAACTAGGATGTGACATCTGCAAAAACAAAACACAGGAATAAGAAAAATTTACTAAATTGCAATATTGTGTAAACTGTACTATGGTGTAACATGTTTGTACAATTCCAGAAATAAAAACTTATTTTTTTAATCAGAGCTGGCACGTGTATATTCGTGTGAGAGATGCAGAATAGAAGCGCTCTCAGACGCTTCCCTGAAGTGAAACCTTCTGAGTAGAGCGCGTGTATTCTCACGTCTAAGATGCAGGATAGATGCACTCTCAGACGTTTCCATGAAGTCAAAGCTTCTGAGCAGAGTGCATGTATATTCACGTCTTAGATGCAGAATAGATGCGCTCTCAGACGCTTCCCTGAAGTCAAAGCTTCTGAGCAGAGCGTGTGTATTCTCGCATCTGAGATGCAAAATAGACGCGCTTAGAGACGCGACTGCAGATGTGATAATAGCAAACATAGCTGCGCGTCTATATCTGCGTCTGCTCTAGAATCTACACGCGCTAAGTCGGCCGCTCTCACTTTTTGACTTAATATACAAAACCCTAAATCCCTTTTGGTCGGTCATTCCCTTATCCCATTTTTACATGGCCGGCGGTGGCCTAGGCCCTCTTTCCCATTGTCCTGCTATCTTCCTAGCTTCCTTCCTACCACCCATCTACTTTTACAATTTGCACAGGAGGAATCCTGGCGCTCTTTTACAAAAAGTTTTGGAGGCACCTCACATTCAAAAATGTGCTTTTACCTTTGCCTTAGCTTTTGAGGCCGCTCTTGCGCCTTCGGCCATTTCCCTTCTTGCTTCTTCCTAAACACGCGATCTCCTTTGGTCTCTCTTTCGCTATTCGTTGTGGCAAAATATTGCGCTTGGGTTTTGACCCATTTTTTTTTCTGCGAGTATCGTCGCAAATTGCGACGCCACTGATATGCATCGCAACTGCCCATCGCGATTCCCCTATATCCTTTTAGTGTTAGATTATACATTTACACAATAAGTATATAGAAAAATATATTAAGACCATTTGTGCCACAGAAGAAACCTCTACCCGAAGGAGCAATGCCCATGCATAGTTTTGAGTTTCCGTTTACCACTTAAAAGCTATGCTTATGTGATATCTTACCATGCAACTTATTGTACCTTGCTAGCTCATCTAGAAAGCAAAGTTGTCTTTTCACTCCTATTTCCATCACTTAAAGATAAAAATCTTGGGGTCGGGCTTGTTATTTCTCTCAACGTGGTAGCGTGGTAGAATTTAATCGGTCCTCCTATAATGCATGTTTTCTAATGTCATAGTATCACTCCCCTCCTCCTAATGATTGGGGCTACTTGGAATCACAATGCCCTCTATTAATGCACCACTCGTCCACCCAGTCATCCTCTCACTCTTGCCCTCACTCTCGTCCACCCAGTACTCGTCTCATTCTCGCACCCACTTCCGGCTTGGCCTCATCCAATTGGCTCTTGCAATTGACTTGACTACTCTCCAAGCCTTCGTGGTGTTATGCTTGACACATTCTTGAAGGGTTTGTGGTGTTGTTCCTGATCATTTCGAGTGTTGTTGCTCCCACACTAATAACAAAGCTGAGAGCTCATCCACGGATGCACGTTGGTGTGGTTCTAGCTACTGTATGAGGTTGCATGCTGGTCATCATAGACTTTGAAGGGGGGGACCGTGAGCATCATCGCGCAACCTCAAATTGCATGCTCCTTCTATGTGCATGTTGTGAGCAGGGCAAGTGTTGCTACTGCTCTCTCCATTGCCCATTGCAAGCTGCACATGCGCTATTCGAAGTCTATTGGAGACCTACTTTTGATGAGCTAGAATGCCTTGCCTTGGGTCGACTATGCATACTTTTTGAAAATTGAGTTCTAATTCTCAAAGTCCTCTTTCTTGTTCTCCCAAACAAAGAGTTCCAACATAGTGTAAAAGTCCGCATGAAAATAATTGATTGGGCTTTTTGAAAAAAAAAATTATTTTACTTCCCCCCCTTATCCCTCCAGCCGACTGACGAGCTGGAGGGGGGAAGGGGAATAGAAGGGAGTTACGAAGCTCCTTGGTGGAGCTTGTGGAGGGAGGGAGGGCATGCGTGTTGACACGCAGAAGGAGAAGATCCCCCTCCCTCCACTATTTAAACGAGGGGAGGGGAGGGGCCGCTGCAGAGAGCAGGCTGGGGGGGAGACCGTGAGGAGAATCGACAACGTTGCCAGGATCCCACCGTGAGAAGGAGGAACGCTACCTTGACGCCTGACGAAGGAGTTGAAGCTGGAAGGGAAAGAGGGGAAGGTTGTCGCCACGTGAGTGCCCAGCGAGGAGCCCTGCCTACCGTCGCAGGCCTGCCACCTGTCCATGACGCCGTGTCGCCGTTAAGTTTCCCCCACGTGGGGAAACTTTGGAAGCTTCCTAGGGGGAAGCTTCCAAAGGGCTTAACAAGCCCCCTTTTTATACCCCCCCCCCCCCCCTCTGGTGCTAAAATCAATAATCCTTTGTCTTGGGCCGTAGAAACCCCTTTTCATCCCCTATTGTGCCTGTTGAAAACCTTTCATTTCCCTCGTGTCTTATCATTCCCCTTATCCTTAAAACCTTTAGGCTTTAAAGGTCTTATCACCCCTCTTATCCCTTAAAGCCAAAGACACTCCCGTGTGTAAAATCCCCTTATTCTCTTTCCCTTGTGACATATTGGAGACCCTCCCTCATGTTTGAAGCTCATAAGGCTTTTTCCCCCTTAACCTACCCTTGCTTTACGTGAGCTTTGAAAACCCCGTTCTTAATAAAATTCCTTAAGCCCTTTCTCTTGGACTTAGGAATTACTCCCCACTTCTCCCATGGTTAAAACCCTTAGGCCATGCCTTGCCCTATGCAAAAATACCTTGGGATTTTTGTCCCCTTTTCCTCACTTGTAAAAGAGCAGAAGAGTGTTAAAGGTCCTATCGGCAAAAGATTCAGAAACACCCTTTTCAATTCCCGAATTCAAGAAGGGAAACCTTCCAAAAACTACTTTGACGAACGGTGCAAGGAGCGACGGTGGAGTTCTAAGGAGAAGTTGTAAAGCTGCTTCCACGTTCGACGGACCACACTTGCGATGCCTCCTAAGAAAGTCCAAGGCGTAGCCGTGGGAGGGTCATCTCCCGGTATCCATGTGGATATCTCACCACAAAGCCAGGTTGTCTTCTTGATGTTAATTCGGGTTTTAGTCAGTCATGAAAAGAAAAATTATTAAGGAAATATATATATTTGTTCAAATTAATTCTAACGAAGGAGTTAGCTTATGAATGACAATGGATTCAAATTAGCTTTCCTCAAATTGCATCAAGCATTATAAAATAATAGGCAATACTATTCATTTACTATAGTATTATAGTCCTAAAATGAAGAAATTATATCTTGCTCCATTAGTCTTATTCTTTTCGCAACGAATCATGGCAAAATGGCTAAATTCATGAAAGGTTTCTTTCGATGCTCAAACTACTAGAGAGTTATCTTTGCTAGTTGCAAGGCAACTGTTGTTAATTGGCATGAGTTTATCTTTAAAGAAAACGGAAGTTAAACGTTAGAAATCAACAAGTATAAAAATTAGACATACGAAATCATTTGGGAAGAAAATGTAATGGGGAATTGCTGGATGATACTTCATTAACACTTTCCCCTGCAAATTGAGGACTTGGAACAAATAAAGTGTGTATTCACCAATTCCTTAGCTAGGTATTTGTCCCAAGGAGTATCGTCACTCTTTGTATCATCATGGCATTATGCTATATGCCAAATTAAACTGTGTTAATTGAGAAAGTAATCAAAGATAGTAAAACCGTGACAAGACGAGTAAGATTACCTTCCTAAAGCTGACCAAATCAAACTTTTCAAAAGATAACCGGACCAATCTAAACGTAAAAACATTCATTCCCTAAAATACTGGACTACTTACCTTACCGTAAGGACAATCAATTCATAAAGATAAGAAATTAGGGTTCGTCCCTAAGGTTCTCAAATAAAGAAACCCTAGGCCTGACATACGTCAGATTAAGGAGTCTAAACAGATTATTCCATTATCTGACTTGCGCAACATATATGAAATCATTTTGTGATTGAGTCACAAAAAGAAAAGGGAAAAACCCTTTTCAAAGGCGGCAGATCCTTCCGCAAGTTATCTTGCAAAAAGACGTAGTTTTTGGATATCCTTCAAAATAAGAAAAGTTGTAAAATAGAAACTAGCATGTCTACGGTACCTTAGGGTTAACCAAGCTAGGTATACCCTACATCCGAATATAAGGGATCTTGCCAAGTTACAAGACATCTTAAGAACGACTGCTGATACACTCAAAAAGGAAAGAACACTTCTTTAGCAGTTTGCCATACAACTGGGTTGGTTAATGGAAATGTTTGTGCTTGCTAGAGATTTTAGAGCTCTGTTTGATTTATGAATTACAAATTAAATAAGTATCCATACTTCAAGTTAAAAACCTGAAGGGAGAGGCAGCTTCAGTTACCCCCGACTGCCTGCCTGACCCTAACCAAGGGGGTTGTTTGACCGTGCCGGGAACGTGGACCGAACCCGCCGCGAGAGGTCTCTTCGTTGAGTTCTACTTGGAGCAGGAGGACGCTTGGGTGCCAGGGGGGGCTCTGGCCGTAAATCCCTCGCCTTCCGGGTCCTGCACAAGGGGCTAACGCAACTCGGGATTGGATCCCGAAGCCCGTATACTAGTTGACGGGCGGAAGCTTGGAATAGTGATCCCTGGAGATTACTTGTTAGCCTCCGGGCAGAGTATGGATAAGCCTACGGGCGGAACTTCTTGTAATTCAAAGATAAAATGATGAGATGTTGAAAGAACTTGCTTGATATTGTTTTTATATGTCACGTGATAAGATTACGTGAAGGAACCAGTGCTTAAACAAGATTAATTAAAGAAGCTGATTGTTATATGTCAAATTAAAGTGTTAGATAATTACATAACTAAAACAAACCGAGGAAAGTGCGGAGGATGGACCATGGGTCCGTCCTACGGTTGGGTGGTCCTGGTTAGTCGGGAACTTTTCTCATAAATCTCGAAAGACAGCGGAATGATCATCATCATCAAAAAGAATAACGAGAACGATGACCTAGAGTTACGTCTTACCCGATTTACGTTGTTTTAGGGGAACGGAATGGGACTATGCCTTATGGCAGAGAGGTTGAGCTTTGCATCCCTCTTGTTTCCCATTCTCCTTGAACCAAGTGCAGCGTGAATCCGCTTCGGACCTGGCGTTTCTGTGTAAAATAGTTTGCTCGGGTCTGACGCTAGTTGCTGTTAGCTAGTGACCCATTAGGAAAAATCCTAATTCCGGTCAATCCTAAGTGGAAACGGCCAGGATACTTCCGCTACGTGGCAGACGCGGGAAGAACTAGATCACAAAACCCGTAACATTCCATGGGAGTGTCGGGTGGAGCTTTCTAGACATCCTTTCCGATGGACTGCTAAGACGTGTCCTGGATGATACTAGGGGACACGTTACAGTTGGTATCAGAGCCGACCAACAACGGAATTGTTTTTATGAGATCTCAATAAAATGAAGTAAAGAAATTGTTGCTGTCCAAACATTTCCTCATCTTCAATACTGTCTTGCAGAACTATGAAGCATGGAACAAGTTTTTGGTGTTCCGGGTCATGTTTATGACTGCAATGCATTCTCCACATTATAGACAAAGAGTTGGGATGATGAACATCCTGGAGCAGATTTATAATCCATCACCTTTATATATAGAACGAAGATGGACTGGGTCTTCAGGAATCTACTACATAGCTGCCTACCGGTTCGCTTATCTACAGACCAACCTAAAGAGGATCAAGTGGTTGGAAGACTTGAAAGTCGTGAAGCTGTTCATTTTTGTGGAAGCTCATGTAAATTCGACTTTACATATTCAAGGTCAAAGGGTTGAAATGAACTCATATGTATATGAGGAAGTAACCCGTGTAATCCCAGCCGACAGGATTAAGGTGTTGGGCCGCCATGAGAAGTATGGATTCCAACAAAAAGGATATCCTAAACTTCCAATGAATTATCGATTCCTAAAGATCCATGACCCAAAACCCTACTATTACACAGTTCGTGTAGACAAATGCAATACAACGTTGTTCTCCCCAAATTGAATGTAATGATTGGATTATCATCACACGAGATGTTGTATAAGGCTACGCCCATGTAAATATAAATAAGGACTTCTTTTATCAATATCCGACTGTGCATCAGAGTTGTTTAAAAAAAAGTTAAGTAGCTTCATGATTTACGAGATAGCTGAACTAAAGATAAGCTAACATCAATTATCATATAATAATGTTAAGAAAACTTTTATCCAGGCACAACCCCAGGTACAGGTTCCAAATTCGCCCCCTACATCAAGTACTGCTGTGATCCAGGAGAAGAAGTTCCTCCTCAAACAGATAAAGCCACCCGAGTTTGACGGGAGAGGCAGATTCGTCCTGTCTGATGCTGAAATTTGGATTGAATCTATGGAGGATTACTTTGAAGCAGCTGGTACTGCACCTACCAATCAGGCCATGCTCGCCAAATTAAAACTCACCGGTGAAGCTAGACTATGGTGGAAACAATGGTGCAGGGATCAAGGGACTTCAGAGGGGTCCGTTACCTGGGAGAAGTTAAAGAAAGCCGTGCAGGGGAGATATTTTCCACCTACATATCGTACACAAAAAATGAATGAGTTCTACGAGCTAAAACAGCTAGGACTCACCCTTGACGCATACTACTCTAAATTTGTCTCACTCTTAAAGTATGCGCCACAGATGGACATGAGGCAGCAGGTGTCCAAATTTTGTGCAGGCTTAAATCCACCCGTAAATACCCGTCTCGAATCTATGCGTCCGTCAGATCTTCAGGATGCACTCATTCGAGCGGCGCCTATAATTCAGGAAGTGCAAGTTAGACCAAGGGGGAACAAAAATTGGTCCTATAGCGACCCGAACAGAGGAACATTCAGACCACAAGTGAAGAGAGTTCAAGGTCACAATCAGGGACAAGGGAAGAAAGCAAGGACAAATAACGTCAACAACTTTGTTCCTACTCAAAGTAATGGCCGAAACCTCCGATGTTTCCACTGCAACGAACTCGGTCACTTCAAAAGGCAATGTCCCAAGCTCAGCGAGGGACATCGTCAAGGTGTAGGCCGCGGTCAAGGAGCTGCCACCCGTGGAAGAGGAAGAACTGCCTGCATGACCAATAGGCAAAGATGCAAAGCAGAAGAAGAGGAAGATCCGACTATGGAAGCAGAATTCGAAAGAGCGACAGTCCATGCCACTTTACACAAGAAGGGGCTGAATCGCCAGTTCTCGGTGATTCAAACACCGTCGGACTATCAAGGTAAAGGTTTCAAAACCTTGATTGATTGTGGCTGTACACATTCCTTTATCTCACCAGCATGTGCAAAAAGATTAGGAATAGCCACAGTAGAAGCACCTACCCTACTTGTGGAATTGGCAAACGGTCGTGAGGTAACTTGTACCAGGCAAACTGCTAAGGTAGAATTCTTTCTGGGAGAAAAGAAAACCTCAGTCAAATTTAGAGTCATGAATTTAGGTATCCATGAGTGTCTACTCGAGATGGATTGGCTTAAGCCTAATGACGCCCACATCCACTATGGAAGGGGTCAAGTTTCCTTTCGAAACTCTGAAAGGGAGTTTGTTACAACTCAAGGTGAGGCAGGAGTGCCAAGAATCCAGTTAGCCAAAGTATCGCGGATCATAAAAGGAGTCAGAAAAGGATTACCCATTTACCTGATCAAACTCAACAAGTTAGATCAAAAGCAAGAGTCTCATGAAGGACCTTCTTGGCTAAAGGAATACGCTGACGTATTCCCTGAGGAATTGACTGAACTTCCGCCTCCAAGAGAAGTTGATCATGAAATAAGGCTAGTGCCTGGAGCTGCGCCAATTGCAAAGAGACCTTATAGAATGTCCATACCGGAAGCTATTGAGTTGAAGGAACAACTCAAGCAACTGTTAGATCAGGGTTACATCCGGCCTAGAAACTCACCATGGGGAGCTCCAGTACTATTCCAGAAAAAGAAAGATGGGACACTTCGACTATGTATTGATTACCGAGGGTTGAATCAATCAACAGTCAAGAACAAGTATCCTATCCCTAGAATAGATGAGCTTCTGGATCGCCTTCAAGGTGCAAAGATCTTCTCCAAAATTGATCTCAGGTCAGATTACTACCAAATAAGGATCAAGGAAGAAGACATTCCAAAAATGGCCTTAAATACAAGATATGGGCACTTTGAGTTCTTGGTTATGTCATTCGGGCTTACAAATGCACCTGCCACCTTCAATAGATTAATGCAGGATATTTTTAGACCATATCTTGATGATTTCGTACTTGTCTTCTTTGATGACACTTTAGTCTATTCTAAACAGGAAGAAGATCATGAACCTCAACTACGGATTGTCCTTGAGACAATGAGGTCTCATAAGCTGTATGCAAAAATGAAGAAGTGTGCATTCTTCAAGCGTCAGATTGAATATCTAGGATTCATAGTATCATCAGAGGGAATATCAGTAGACCCAGCCAAAGTCAGGGATGTGCTTGAATGGCCAATACCAGTATCCGTCAAAGAAATACGTAGCTTTCTTGGCTTGGCAGGATGGTATAGGGTCTTTATCAAGAACTATGCTTTGACTACAGCACCTCTTACAGACTTACTAAAGAAGCAGACTTCTATTACATGGTCAACTCCCGAACAAAATAGTTTCGACAAATTGAAGCAAAGTTTGGTATCAGCACCTATCCTAAAACTTCCAGACCTCAATAAGGAGTTCGAAGTAGTAACTGATGCCAGCATTCTTGCCTTGGGGTGTGTACTTATGCAAGAAGGTCATCCAGTAGCATACTCTTCAAGGAAATTGAAGAGTCATGAAAAGAATTATGCCACGCATGATCTGGAATTATTAGCTGTCATCCATGCTCTAAAGCTTTGGAGACACTACCTGTTGGGTAACAAGTTTACTCTAATAACCGATCATAAGAGTCTCAAATGGATTTTTACCCAGAACGAGCTCAACATGAGGCAACGTCGGTGGATTGAAGTATTGGAGGAGTATGATTTTGAAATCAAGTACCGACCAGGGAAAGAGAATGTAGTTGCCGATGCACTCAGTCGCAAGGCATTCCTAAATTCCCTAATCTTGCAGAATCCATCAACGGCCAGATCTCTGGCTACAAAGGTATCTATGCCAAGCAACCCTATACTGGAACTAGCTAGAGAGGAAGCAAGCCATGATTTGGCCTACCAAACAATGATAAAATAAATATCTACCAAGGAGCAGAATCTGAAGTCACAAGCTAAGTATCAGGAATTTTCCATTGATAATGGACTTGTCTACTACAGAACAAGGCTGTGTATACCAACAAGCCAGTCACTTAAGCAGAAGATATTATGGGGAGCTCATGATTCCCCTTTCGCAAGACATCCTGGCTATGCAAAAACTCTTAATGCAGTTAGGAAGAGCTACCATTGGGAGAGGCTCAAAGGTGACGTTCTCAAATATGTCACTGAATGTTTGTCTTGCCAACGTATCAAGGCCGAACATGTCATGATGCCAGGAAAATTGCAACCACTTGACATTCCCCAAATGAAATGGGAATTTATCAGTATGGATTTTGTTGTGGGCTTACCCCAAGTCCAAAGAGGATACAATTCCATTATGGTTGTAGTTGACATGCTTACTAAGGTTGCACACCTGATTCCAGTAAAGACAAACTATAAAGCCTCCGACATTGCAAGATTTTTTATCAAGGAGATATTCAAGCTACATGGGTTACCTAGAAGAATCATTAGCGATCGAGATTCTCTCTTCACATCACACTTCTGGAGAGCTATCTTTGAAGCTATTGGGACTCAACTCTGTTTTAGCACCGCCTACCATCCCCAAACGGATGGACAAACAGAGCGAGTGAATCAAATCATTGAGGATATGCTTAGGGCATACTGCTGTCGAGAGCCGAAGAGGTGGATTCAATACTTGCCATTAGTGGAATTTGCCTACAATGCTTCTTACCAGCAGAGCATTCAAATGACCCCTTTCCAGGCATTGTATGGTCATAATTGTTGAAGTCCCCTAAACTTTTATGATCCAACCCTAAGAGTTGAAGCTTCAAGTCAAATGTTGGAGGACATGGATGATCAAATAAGGTCAATAAGACAAGACATACAAGCAGCCAAGGATAGACAAAAGGCATATGCAGATTTGAAACGTCAAGAAAGAGTCTTCGAAGAAGGAGACATGGTCTTCATTCGAGTACACCCTAAAAAGAGTTCTCTATCCCTAGGAGAATGCAAGAAGCTAAGTCCAAGGTATTGTGGGCCGTATAAAATCCTCAAATGCCTAAGACCCGATGCTTATAAATTGCAATTCCCTGAGAACCTAAAGGTTCATAATGTATTCCATATCAGTCTATTAAAAAAATATATACCCAATCCTAATCATGTACTTAATGACCAACAAATTGTAATGCCTAGCCAAGGAGTCCTTGAACTAAAACCAGAAAGGATCTTAGATGTTAGGGAAAGACAATTAAGATCTAGAACCTTGAAAGAATGCCTTGTCCAGTGGAAAGATTATCCCCAAGAGGATGCCACTTGGGTAGATGAAGGCACTCTCAACCATCAATATCCCCAATTTATCTCGAGATGAGGACATCTCGATTCCTCCAAGGGGGAGAGAATGTAAAAGTCCGCATGAAAATAATTAATTGGGCTTTTTGAAATTTTTTTAAATTTTACTTCCCCCCCTTATCCCTCCAGCCGACTGACGAGCTGGAGGGGGGGAGGGGAATAGAAGGGAGTTACGAAGCTCCTTGGTGGAGCTTGTGGAGGGAGGGAGGGCATGCGTGTTGACATGCAGAAGGAGAAGATCCCCCTCCCTCCACTATTTAAACGAGGGGAGGGGAGGGGCCGCTGCAGAGAGCAGGCTAGGGGGGAGACCGTGAGGAGAATCGACAACGTTGCCAGGATCCCACCGTGAGAAGGAGGGACGCTACCTCGACGCCTGACGAAGGAGTTGAAGCTGGAAGGGAAAGAGGGGAAGGCTGCCGCCACATGAGTGCCCAGGGAGGAGCCGCTGCCTACCGTTGCAGGCCTGCCACCTGTCCATGACGCCGTGTCGCCGTTAAGTTTCCCCCACGTGGGGAAACTTTGGAAGCTTCCAAAGGGCTTAACAAGCCCCCTTTTTATACCCCCCCCCCCCCCCCCCCGGTGCTAAAATCAATCATCCCTTGTCTTGGGCCGTAGAAACCACTTTTCATCCCCTATTGTGCCTGTTGAAACCTTTCATTTCCCTCGTGTCTTATCATTCCCCTTATCCTTAAAACCTTTAGGCTTTAAAGGTCTTATCACCCCTCTTATCCCTTAAAGCCAAAGACACTCCCGTGTGTAAAATCCCCTTATTCCCTTTCCCTTGTGACATATTGGAGACCCTCCCTCATGTTTGAAGCTCATAAGGCTTTTTCCCCCTTAACCTACCCTTGCTTTACGTGAGCTTTGAAAACCCCGTTCTTAATAAAATTCCTTAAGCCCTTTCTCTTGGACTTAGGAATTACTCCCCACTTCTCCCATGGTTAAAACCCTTAGGCCATGCCTTGCCCTATGCAAAAATACCTTGGGCTTTTTGTCCCCTTTTCCTCACTTGTAAAAGAGCAGAAGAGTGTTAAAGGTCCTATCGGCAAAAAATTCAGAAACACCCTTTTCAATTCCCAAATTCAAGGAGGGAAACCTTCCAAAAACTACTTTGACGAACGGTGCAAGGAGCAACGGTGGAGTTCTAAGGAGAAATTGTAAAGCTGCTTCCACGTTCGATGGACCACACTTGCGATGCCTCCTAAGAAAGTCCAAGGCGCCGTAGCCACGGGAGGGTCATCTCCCGGTATCCATGTGGATATCTCACCACAAAGCCAGGTTGTCTTCTTGATGTTAATTCGGGTTTTAGTCAGTCATGAAAAGAAAAATTATTAAGGAAATATATATATTTGTTCAAATTAATTCTAATGAAGAAGTTAGCTTATGAATGACAATGGATTCAAATTAGCTTTCCTCAAATTGCATCAAGCATTATAAAATAATAGGCAATACTATTCATTTACTATAGTATTATAGTCCTAAAATGAAGAAATTATATCTTGCTCCATTAGTCTTATTCTTTTCGCAACGAATCATGGCAAAATGGCTAAATTCATGAAAGGTTTCTTTCGATGCTCAAACTACTAGAGAGTTATCTTTGCTAGTTGCAAGGCAACTGTTGTTAATTGGCATGAGTTTATCTTTAAAGAAAACGGAAGTTAAATGTTAGAAATCAACAAGTATAAAAATTAGACATACGAAATCATTTGGGAAGAAAATGTAATGGGGAATTGCTGGATGATACTTCATTAACACTTTTCCCCTGCAAATTGAGGACTTGGAACAAATAAAGTGTGTATTCACCAATTCCTTAGCTAGGTATTTGTCCCAAGGAGTATCGTCACTCTTTGTATCATCATGGCATTATGCTATATGCCAAATTAAACTGTGTTAATTGAGAAAGTAATCAAAGATAGTAAAACCGTAAGAAGACGAGTAAGATTACCTTCCTAAAGCTGACCAAATCAATCTTTCCAAAAGATAACCGGACCAATCTAAACGTAAAAACATTCATTCCCTAAAACACTGGACTACTTACCTTACCTAAGGACAATAAATTCATAAAGATAAGAAATTAGGGTTCATCCCTAAGGTTCTCAAATAAAGAAACCCTAGGCCTGACATACGTCAGATTAAGGAGTCTAAACAGATTATTCCATCGTCTGACTTGCGCAACATATATGAAATCATTTTGTGATTGAGTCACAAAAAGAAAAGGGAAAAACCCTTTTCAAAGACGGCAGATCCTTACGCAAGTTATCTTGCAAAAAGACGTAGTTTTTGGATATCCTTCAAAATAAGAAAAGTTGTAAAATAGAAACTAGCATGTCTACGGTACCTTAGGGTTAACCAAGCTAGGTATACCCTACATCCGAATATAAGGGATCTTGCCAAGTTACAAGACATCTTAAGAACGACTGCTGATACACTCAAAAAGGAAAGAACACTTCTTTAGCAGTTTGCCATACAACTGGGTTGGTTAATGGAAATGTTTGTGCTTGCTAGAGATTTTAGAGCTCTGTTTGATTTATGAATTACAAATTAAATAAGTATCCATACTTCAAGTTAAAAACCTGAAGGGAGAGGCAGCTTCAGTTACCCCCGACTGCCTGCCTGACCCTAACCAAGGGGGTTGTTTGACCGTGCCGGGAACGTGGACCGAACCCGCCGCGAGAGGTCTCTCCGTTGAGTTCTACTTGGAGCAGGAGGACGCTTGGGTGCCAGGGGGGCTCTGGCCGTAAATCCCTCACCTTCCGGGTCCTGCACAAGGGGCTAACGCGACTCGGGATTGGATCCCGAAGCTCGTATACTAGTTGACGGGCAGAAGCTTGGAATAGTGATCCCTGGGATTACTTGTTAGCCTCCGGGCAGAGTATGGATAAGCCTACGGGCGGAACTTCTTGTAATTCAAAGATAAAATGATGAGATGTTGAAAGAACTTGCTTGATATTGTTTTTATATGTCACGTGATAAGATTACATGAAGAAACGAGTGCTTAAACAAGATTAATTAAAGAAGCTGATTGTTATATGTCAAATTAAAGTGTTAGATAATTACATAACTAAAACAAACCGAGGAAAGTGCGGAGGATGGACCATGGGTCCGTCCTACGGTTGGGTGGTCCCGGTTAGCCGGGAACTTTTCTCATAAATCTCGAAAGACAACGGAATGATCATCATCATCAAAAAGAATAATGAGAACGATGACCTAGAGTTACGTCTTACCCGATTTACGTTGTTTTAGGGGAACGGAATGGGACTATGCCTTATGGCAGAGAGGTTGAGCTTTGCATCCCTCTCGTTTCCCATTCTCCTTGAACCAAGTGCAGCGTGAATCCGCTTCGGACCTGTCGTTTCTGCGTAAAGTAGTTCGCTCGGGTCTGACGCTAGTTGCTGTTAGCTAGTGACCCATTAGGAAAAACCCTAATTCCGGTCAATCCTAAGTGGAAACGGCCAGGATACTTCCGCTACGTGGCAGACGCTGTCGTATTGCTGCGCATTCGAGGTATGTAAACCACCCAAAAGTTGTGCATGGGATTTGGTACTTTGTACATATTTAGTTGTTGTGTTTACATTTATTTTCTACGTATGAGTATAGTGAGGAGGAGTTGGAGGCATATTGGTGAGCAAGATGAGATGCTTTCAACCTATGTTGTGCAAGGTCAAGAGAAAAGCAGTTTATCATGTTACAAGCAAATGCAAGATGAAGGTTGTATTCTTTGCAAGGCAATATTTGTCCTTAGCCTTCAGGCATGCATAGTAGTCATAGAGAAGATGACATTACTAGAAATTATACAAGCAAAGATAACACAAATGTATTGAAGGATGTGTTGGATGATGGGGCTTCACCAAAAGCAGCTGATTATGATAACAGAATTGCCTTACATCTTGTCACTAGTGGAGTTGCTACTTCAGTATAATGCTCTTGATAATCCAACGGATCGTTGGGATAGAACAAGTGTTTTGCAACATGGCTGATGCAACATTTTAACTTATAGTTCACACATCTCGGCTTCTTTGCGAGCATTATGGTATGTACAGGAAGTTAAAAATATGGAGGCCGCCTTTCTGTGTGTGATATGCTATGGAAGGAAGAGTGGCTAAAAAAACAAAAGGGGATTGTGAATAGTAAATGGTAAGAAAAGAAAAAAGGCTATTTGGGGGGAGAAAAAGCAGACTAAAAAGAAAGGGAGGTATGGGTGGGGACGCAGGATGCGCATAGTAGAGGGAGGGGGGAAAAAACGCAAAAGCAAGCAGAAAAACCAGACGGAGGAATTCTATGCTGGGAAAAAAAACAAACGAAACATGAAGAGGCAAAAAAAAGACGAGGATCTGAAGTAGAACATCGCTGTGAAGTTCTGGAGGTGCGGATGCTACCTGCACGAAGCTGAAGGAGGAAGTCGAGGAAGCGACGGCGGAGGAAGACTAGAAACCTGCAGACAAAGTGACGGCATGTGAAGGACAAGAAGTTGACGTAGAGCTCTGAGTTCGTAGTAGAATAGCCTCCTAATGATTTCAAGTTAGTCAACAAGGCTGCAACAAAGCTGAAAAGAAGCCGAACGCTCGAAGATGAAGAGATGGAGAAGTTGCAATGGTGACGACGGATCTTTGCTGGCTGAAGTAGACAAAGACAAAGAAGAAGGATTGTCGTGATATTTATTCAAGAAGGACGAGTGGATCATTGTCACTAATCAATTTGGCATCATCAAACTTTGAGAGGTGTTAAGAAGATGGCGGACTGAAAATATGAAGCAAAGGGGAGGTCACAACTTGCTACAGAGGGGACGGAAGGCTGACTCTGTGCAAAGATAAAGAGGAGTGCCAAGAGAGCGATAGGAGCAAAGCTGATGACATAAGGCTAAAAGTTGAGGGTGACGTGAGGAGAAACGACAAGTAAACGATGGAAGAGAAGATGGATTAGCGAAGCTGGCTGATGTGAAGGAAGGTGGCAAGCTCTCCAGAGCGGGAAGAAAGACGAAGAAGTGCTGAAAGTGTCAAAGAAGGATGAGTAAACGATGTAGCTGAAAAGGAAGCAATGTGGATGACGAAACGAAGAAGTATCTGCCATACCTCTCTCCACTTTGAGTATAGAACCATTCTCCTTTGCTTCATCCATAACGTTCTTCATTTACACAACCTGCATTGAGCAAACACCACAGAGTCATCTCTTAGCCTCCAAAAGAAGCAACTACATTAGAGCCTTATTGTCATCAGGCCTTTGGACATCTTGCAACTCCGTAGTTGCAACACACTCCCTTTCTCATGACACATCTTTGTCTTCCATGGCTCCAAATATGAACAATGACTACGAATTCGGGAGACATTGACAATCTTGGTGGATAAATACAGTTTCCACACAGGATGGTCCACAGTTCAAGAATTCTGAATTTCTGCACATATGACTTGAGGTCAAGGATCTACAAATGCAGCAGAATTAAATTAAGAGGCCTAAAATTAGTGGACTGAACAGATTTGAAGTCATCTTGTATTTTGCAAACTTGATGGCAGAAATATGAATACTATTTGACATCATTTTTCTCATTTTTCTTATTCACGTGATTGATCTTCTATTCTGAAATTGGTCAAGGTCCTCCGTGGACGCGACTTTGCTTTCGAAAACCCTTCGACATCTTTGGTGAACCCGACGTGAAAGCGTCGCAGAAATTTCAGGATGGGAGATACTTCAGCCTCTATTTCAGCTTCCTCTACAACTCCAGCTGCCTCTACTTCAGCTCCATCAATGACTGCTGCGTCAAGTACTTCAACGGAGGATCTAAAACAGATTTTGCAGAATATGTCCATGTATATGCAGCTCCAAAATTCAGCAAACTATTTTGACTAGTGCAGGCTCTAGCATCAGATTAGAGACAGGTTGGGACTCGCCTGTTGATAGGTATTCTATTTATGCTTATTTGGCTAAATCTCATGGTGCAGATGTATTTGTTGAGGAGAAGCGTAAGAGGGATGAAGACAATCCAAGTGTAGCTAAGAAGACTAGAGGGGGTGAGTTTGTTACTCCACCTACTGCAGGACCGTCTTCACGATCAGGGCCAAATCGACAGATGGAGGATGCTCAAAAGAGGGAAAAGAGGCAAGAGCCTAGAGAGAGAAAGCAGCCAGGATTCAGATTGATGTCCGATATTGAGACATCTACAGACATGAAGAAAATCTTTAATGATAAGATACTTGGCAGTGAGGTGACTTTTACTATTTCTGAGATTTTGGGCATCTCAAAAAGAGAGTTTCAGGATCAGTTTTAGGAGGTCCTGAAGAGGAAAAGACATGCATTGGCTACCACTGATACACAGGGAGTTTTGATTGGAGAGTTGGATGAGGATGATGATGAGATTATGGTTGATAATGCTTCTGTTTTGCCGCAGGTAGAGAAGAGGGTTCAGCCTATGCATTATGCTGAAATTGATGAGCCTGTTTTGATACCGCGTAGTCACTTTTCGCGGAGCCATTGGGCTAGGGCAACTACAGAGACGATGGTAAAGGTTGGAGAAAAACAGGTGCCTTATGTTGCATTGGTTGATCATGGTTCAGAGATTAATCTCATTGTTCGTGGAGTTTATGAGAGTAACAGATGGCCTATGGATGTAGAGCATGGGTGGCGTATGAGAGCCGCCAATAACACTGCAGGTGATTTATATGCTGCTTGCCCTAGTGTCAGGGTTTCTATTGGTGATGTAGAGGAGGATTTTCATTTCTTTGTGCAGGATTCATGCTCTTATCCTATAATTCTTGGACAGCCATTCATTACAGAGATGCGCATGGAGACAAAGGTCATGGATGATGGATCTGCTTATGCACGGATTCGCAGTAAAGATGGTATGAGAGCAGTTCAGTTTATGACTGTATGTGTGAACCATGTTAGAAACAGGGATACTCTCAGAGATGCACCCTTGCCCACTGTGAGGGATTCGGGTTTTCATTAGGTACCGCCGTTTCGCGAGACGACGGTGGTACAGAGGAGAGGAGATTGGAGTTCTCGCCTCCTGGCAGCAGTGTTTTCTCCTCCGGTTATGTTGGGATTTCAGCAAACAGTTTGATGAGCTATCAGAAGACTTCTAGGTTGCCTAGAGCTGCCAGGCAGTATATATGCAGGAAGGAGAAAAATTTGAAAAATGCAGGAATTTTGGAGGATGATGAGCACATAGATGGTATGTATGACAGTGTGATTTGTGCAGATACGATGACAGAGATGAGAGATATGCTGAAAACTGATATGCTGAATTGTCATGGTAATGTATTAGTGCAGTCCCTGGACATGTTTCATGAAATTGCAGATTTTATGTCACAGATTGAGTCAGAGGCTGAGGAAACTCAGCAAAGAGTGTTGAGTGCTGAAGAAATTCAGCAAACAGAGTTTCCAGCTGGTTATGATCAGCTTTCAGAGAGACAGAGGGCTGAAAATTTTCAGCCAACAGAGTTTACTGCTGAAATATTTCAGCATTCAGAGTTTGGGGCTGTTTCTATGCAGTCCATAGAGCAGAGGGCTGAGATTATTCAGCCATTGGAGTGCAGAATTGCTGATTTACAGCAAGATTTATGTAATGCAGAAGGGCATAATGAAGCCAGGGTTGACACGAAATACAAGACTGTGGATAAGAAGGTGGATTTTATAGGCAAGATTATGGAGTATTGTTCTACCACTTCAGAGATACGGAGATTCATTGGTGCTTGTGTGTTTTATATGATTTGGATACCTCATTTTGCACACATTGCAGATTGTTTGTATCAGCTGCTTCGAAAGGGGCAGAAATTTTATTGGGATGAGAGCCACACTAGAACCATGCGGAAAATGAGGAAGGTATTGCAGATTTTTTGGAAGATGGTGAAAAGATGGTTTGGGCCATACATAGTCAGACATGTCTTTGATAATGCAACATATGAGCTGACAGAATTGGATGGAACAGTGCTTAGAGTGCCTATTGCTGGAAAAAGAATTAAGATTTTCAAGAAAAGAGATGATGAGGATTATGCATTGGAAGAATTTTCAAGAGAAGAGCAATGACAAGAAACTCCAATGGAAGGGACAGATGATATGGCTGAAGATCTTGTTGATCTACCGGAAATGCATAACGAAGAGATTGATTTGTTTGTGGATCTTGATGATAATGATCATGGGTAGTTGGCCCATCTGGAGGATGCACAGGATTAGAGGGGGTGGATGTCGTATTGCTGCGCATTCGAGGTATGTAAACCACCCAAAAGTTGTGCATGGGATTTGGTACTTTGTACATATTTAGTTGTTGTGTTTACATTTATTTTCTGCGTATGAGTATAGTGAGGAGGAGTTGGAGGCATAGTGGTGAGCAAGATGAGATGCTTTCAACCTATGTTGTGCAAGGTCAAGAGAAAAGCAGTTTATCATGTTACAAGCAAATGCAAGATGAAGGTTGTATTCTTTGCAAGGCAATATTTGTCCTTAGCCTTCAGGCATGCATAGTAGTCATAGAGAAGATGACATTACTAGAAATTATACAAGCAAAGATAACACAAATGCATTGAAGGATGTGTTGGATGATGGGGCTTCACCAAAAGCAGCTGATTATGATAACAGAATTGCCTTACATCTTGTCGCTAGTGGAGTTGCTACTTCAGTATAATGCTCTTGATAATCCAACGGATCGTTGGGATAGAACAAGTGTTTTGCAACATGGCTGATGCAACATTTTAACTTATAGTTCACACATCTCGGCTTCTTTGCGAGCATTATGGTATGTACGAGAAGTTAAAAAGATGGAGGCCGCTTTTCTGTGTGTGATATGCTATGAAAGGAAGAGTGGCTAAAAAAACAAAAGGGGATTGTGAATAGTAAATGGTAAGAAAAGCAAAAAGGCTATTTGGGGGGAGAAAAAGCAGACTAAAAAGAAAGGGAGGTATGGGTGGGGACACAGGATGCGCAGAGTAGAGGGAGGGGGGAAAAAACGCAAAAGCAAGCAGAAAAACCAGACGGAGGAATTCTATGCTGGGAAAAAAAACAAACGAAACATGAAGAGGCAAAAAAAAGACGAGGATCTAAAGTAGAACATCGCTGTGAAGTTCTGGAGGTGCGGATGCTGCCTGCACGAAGCTGAAGGAGGAAGTCGAGGAAGCGACGGCGGAGGAAGACTAGAAACCTGCAGACAAAGCGACGGCATGTGAAGGACAAGAAGTTGACGTAGAGCTCTGAGTCCGTAGTAGAATAGCCTCCTAATGATTTCAAGTTAGTCAACAAGGCTGCAACAAAGCTGAAAAGAAGCCGAACGCTCGAAGATGAAGAGATGGAGAAGTTGCAATGGTGACGACGGATCTTTGCTGGCTGAAGCAGACAAAGATAAAGAAGAAGGATTGTCGTGATATTTATTCAAGAAGGACGAGTGGATCATTGTCACTAATCAATTTGGCATCATCAAACTTTGAGAGGTGTTAAGAAGATGGCGGACTGAAAATATGAAGCAAAGGGGAGGTCGCAACTTGCTACAGAGGGGACAGAAGGCTGACTCTGTGCAAAGATAAAGAGGAGTGCCAAGAGAGCGATAGGAGCAAAGCTGACGACCTAAGGCTAAAAGTTGAGGGTGACGTGAGGAGAAACGACAAGTAAACGATGGAAGAGAAGATGGATTAGCGAAGCTGGCTGATGTGAAGGAAGGTGGCGAGCTCTCCAGAGCTGGAAGAAAGACGAAGAAGTGCTGAAAGTGTCAAAGAAGGATGAGTAAACGATGTAGCTGAAAAGGAAGCAATGTGGATGACGAAACGAAGAAGTATCTGCCATACCTCTCTCCACTTTGAGTATAGAACCATTCTCCTTTGCTTCATCCATAACGTTCTTCATTTACACAACCTGCACTGAGCAGACACCACAGATTCATCTCTTAGCCTCCAAAAGAAGCAACTACATTAGAGCCTTATTGTCATCAGGCCTTTGGACATCTTGCAACTCCGTAGTTGCAACACACTCCCTTTCTCATGACACATCTTTGTCTTCCATGGCTCCAAATATGAACAATGACTACGAATTCGGGAGACATTGACAATCTTGGTGGATAAATACAGTTTCCACACAGGATGGTCCACAGTTCAAGAATTCTGAATTTCTGCACATATGACTTGAGGTCAAGGATCTACAAATGCAGCAGAATTAAATTAAGAGGCCTAAAATTAGTGGACTGAACAGATTTGAAGTCATCTTGTATTTTGCAAACTTGATGGCAGAAATATGAATACTATTTGACATCATTTTTCTCATTTTTCTTATTCACGTGATTGATCTTCTATTCTGAAATTGGTCAAGGTCCTCCGTGGACGCGACTTTGCTTTCGAAAACCCTTCGACAACGCGGAAAGAACTAGATCGCAAAACCCGTAACATTCCATGGGAGTGTCGGGTGGAGCTTTCTAGACATCCTTTCCGATGGACTGCTAAGACGTGTCCTGGATGATACTAGGGGACACGTTACACATAGCATCCTTCGCATAGCATTGTGGGGTACACATTACGATGGACATAACCGATAAAGGGTCTTTCTTATTCCGATGCTGAGATTGCTTGGTTTTACAACATTTGCACAGGCTCAATAGCATTAGCTTGGAGTAGAATAACTCCTGTAGCTCGAACATGCAAAAGAGATGAGCGTACTTGGGCATCGAACCTAATGTACACATACACATGAGATTTACCCAAGGGCCCATCTTGAGGGCATCACGTCATATTCATAGATAAAAAGCATTTATAAGATCGTCGGGGCTCAGCAAGGGAGTATGTGATGGTGAGTGCGTGGAACTATCAACGCGCTGCAACATGATGCCAATACCGTGGGTGAGGGAGCTAGCATGCTCTTTGGTTTTTTTTCCCCCTCCCATACATCAAATTGTGCATTTGGGAAAAACACAATGGATGTGAAGGCACGAGAATTAAAAATAAAAATCCATGTATTCATTATATGTAAAACGCATTTGCATGGGGAGTTAAAGTGCCTACGACCTAAAGAGTGGCCGCAAGTACTAGGCCATAGAGGAGGTATGGTGCTCCTCTACGAATCGGAAGAAGAAACATTTTTGCTAGAACCACCATCGCTACTGGTGTCACTATCCCCCTCCTCTCTATGCTCCACATTGGGGTTCACCTACACACAAAACAGATCAAGGTTGCTTACGTACAATTGCAAAGAAAAAGCTATAATTAATAGGAAAGTAAAAAAAACATACCTCCTCTGGCTGTCGAATCCTCATAGCCCGGTTGTATTGCTCCTCAGTGATGAGATTCTCCTCATAGAAGTGAAGCCATGTGGCTGTGCAGTAATGACCTCGATGGTAACCTACCTCTCTAGGTGTAGGTATCCTACCAACGATAGTAGTCTGCAAAACAATTATGATATATACAAACAATTATGAGACACAATGTATTAGAATAAATTATATAAAGAATTTTAAAAAATATAAATTTAGAAAAACTAGAAATCGAAATATACTTACAAACTTTGCCTCCCACGACTCTCTACCGCCCGATCCATAATGCGACGATCCCATGGTTTCCATTTGGATGCGTCGTGCCTCTGCGTGGTGGTGACTCTTCACATTCTCTGCTGCTTTCTTCTTGGCTTTCTTCCACTCTATACGGTGGCACATAGGTGGTTGGCTATAGGCTCCATACCCCTCCTCTTGTCTCGACAGTGACTCCCTGTTGCGTGTCATGAGGTGGGATCTTTTGTTGTGAAGCAAATCCCTCACTTTTGTGCATCTCCAATCATCCGAGAATCGCTGACCCTCAGGATTTGGGTACCTCCTATGGACTGCCCTCAATACCTCCTGTCACAAGCGGTTTTTCTGATTCTTGAAGTAAACGAAATAATCTTTATACGTCGTATGCACGACACTCCTCATGTACACCTTTACATCCCTTCCTTCATCATCATGGAAGATGCCACCAGTATCTCTAACTCTATAGTATTGGCATACAGGCTCCTCTACGTGATCTTCTGGTGAGGGTGATCGCTCGCTAGCTCCTAGGCAACCCCCACACAAGCCTCGTCCTCCCCCTCGACTCTTCCTCCTCCCTCTCTGTTGACTACCCTCTGCCTCGCTGGATGCACGTGCTTTCGCAAATGCACGTGCATCGACTGACGCTTGTGCTTTAGCCGATGCATGTATAGGTATTGCATGTGTAGTACCTGCAATTGGAGTTTGGACATTTGGTTTTTAGGAAGGAGTGCCAAGAAAAGACGTTAGAGGCGTTCTAGACATGACACTGAACACCTCGTCTGCTGTGGGAGAGCGGCCAAGGTGTCTAGTCATCTCTCTCATGAAGTGTTACTTACTAGGAAAACCTCCAAAAAAATCATTGATCCCTCTGCTGAACAAGCCTAATGTATCATTCATGTGGTCCAAATCTGCGTCATTGCTAGATGAACCAAGGTGCGACATCTGCAAACAAAACACAGAAATAAGACAAATTTGCTAAACTGCAATATTATGTAAACTGTACTATTGTGTGACACGTTCGTACAATTTTTGAAATAAAAAATTGTTTTTTAATTAGAGCTAACATGTGTATAATCGTGTCTGAGATGTAGAATACACGCGCTCTCAGACGCTCCCTGAAGTTAAATCTTTTGGTTAGAGCGCATATATATTCGCATTTGAGATGTAGAATAGACGCGCTCTCACATGCTTCCCACAAGTCAAAGCTTCTGGGCGAGCGTGTGTATATTCGCATCTGAGATGCAAAATAGACGTGCTCTCAGACATGTCTTTGAAGTCAAAGCTTCTGGGCAGAGCGTGTGCATTCTTGCATCTGAGATGTAGAATACACGCACTTAGAGACATGACTACAGACACGATGAGAGAAAAGATAGCTGCGTGTCTATGTTTACGTCTTTACTGGAATCTACACGCGCTGTCAAACGTGCTAAGTTGGCTACTCTCAATCCGACAACCACCATCCATGATTTATTTGTGATATAAGAACTTCAATCATAGATCCTAATACAAAAAGAGAGAGAGAGTGTGTGAGACAGAGAGAGAGAGAGAGAGGACTCACCTTGGGTCTTTGGTGTCGACAGGTGGTCGCGCTGCTTCCTTCCCCTTCTTCCTTTCCTTGGTGAGTTGTTTTCCCTTGATGCTTGCTGCTTGTTGTCTCCTCTATTTGCCTCTTGTTCCTCTTGTTCTCCTCTCTTTTGTTCTCTCTTTCTTCCTCTCCTTGGCTTTCTTATTTCCCCTCTTATCTCTGTGAAGTGAAAGAAGAGGTGAGTCATGAGGAGGTGAGTCATGAAGAGACTAGTGGAGGTAGACTGCATGTCGGCTGAACTTGAGCTTCAGAACACGCAAAAAACGCAGGAAAGACGCAATTTGAAAGAAATCGCTTGTATCTTTTGAATTTTGACATTTGTGTCTATTTTTGAGTATATATGCACATCTAAGTTTACGTAGGCACGCTAATAGATGCGGATTTAGACGCGCATATAGACATAGGCATAGACGCGCAGTTAGACGTAGGCATAGACGTGCATTTAGCATGCTTGCGTTTTTATCATAAGTTTTAGTATTATTTAAAATTGAGATCTTAGAATAATTAATACGCCTTGAAGTGTTTATGTAAACATATTAATAACAAATTTGATTTTGTCATGAATTAGGTTTAATCATGTCGTCATCATCACCTAGTGCGATGCATGCTGATGAGTCAACGAGCACATCCTCAAGTGAGGATGAAACATTATGTCTTCATAATCAAGATGCATGGCTACGACAAAAAATTAAATGCATTATGTCTTCATAATGCATTTAAGTGAGGATAAAACATTATGTCTTCATAATCGAGATGCATGGCTACGACAAAAAATTAAATGCACGTGTGATCGTTGTCGAGGGTGTATTTTTTGAGCACGTCGAGTTGCAATGCCACACCTGAGCATGTATGGAGAATGGGACCGAGAAAAATCACCGGTATTCATTATTTTTAACACTAAGATTGCTAGTCTATGTTACTCCATATATATCAACGTACATGTAACTCCCTTTCGTGGTTGAGCAAGATCTGGTGCCACATCCTCAGATGCTCCCTCTCGGTCATCGAGAGGCTACAAAACATTGATGCAAGGAGGCAGAGTCTTCAAGAAGAGTGGAGACTGACGACCATGATAGTAGCTCTCATGAAATGCCCCATCAAGTTGTAGAGGATGAGATTTTGGACAACATGGTACACGATCTATTTTCGCAACTGGTTCCGAGAGAAGGTCACTCTACGAAGCCAGATGACCCACTATACGTAGCGTCATCTACTCCATTGTATGAAGGTTGTACGTACTCCGGTCTTCGTGCGTCCCTCGAGATACTTAACATGCAAACAATTTTTGGATGGAGTAATGTCAGTTTGAATGCATTATTGAAGTAGGTATCAATTCAGTTTGGCTTATGAATCATAATATTAATTGTTCTATTTTGAAATCAAACACAAATATATGTTGGTTTTTTTTTAACTCACTTTTAAAAATATATGTAGGTTATTATCACAAATGCTTCCAAAAGAAAACAAATTGCCAAGTAAGAGAGAGCAAGCAAGATATTACTTGATATCTCTGGGAGGCCTCGATTATGTCAAGATCCATGCATGTGTTAATGATTGTGTCTTATTTCGTGGGGTTCATGAGTTTGCACGAGAGTGTCCTGTTTGTGGTGAATCAAGATACGAAGTGGAGATGAAGTCAATGGATGTGCCTCCTAAGGTTTTGTAACATTTTCCGATTGTTCTACGTATTCAACTTATGTTCAAGTGTAAGTCTATTGGAAAACTCATGTCATGGCATGCTAGTCATCGTTCAAGTGATGGAAAATGGAGGATCCCTACAAACACACCAGCATGGCAACATATAGACAATTTGTAGCTCGTTTTCAAAGAAGAGCCAAGAAATTTGAGATTTGGTTTAGGTATGGATAGAATCAATCCATTTGGCATCAAAAGCACATCATACAGTGTATGGCCAGTGGTATTGGTGAACTATAATATTCATCCATCCATGGCAATTAAAAAGGGACATGTAATGTTGTCCATTCAGATTCCTAGAAAGTAGAAGGTAAAAAACATGGACATTTACTTAGAGCCTTTGATTGAAGAGTTAGAAATGTTATGGGAAGGTATAGAGGTGCAAGATACAAGCGCATCTGCATCCTCTAGAGATTTCACTTTGAAGGCCATGTTATTGTAGACCATGCATGACTTTCGAGAATATGGAGAGTATTCAGGTACATGTATATAAATCTATATTTGAAATTCAAGACTTGAATAAATTGCATGTTATTAATTCACTTGTTCGTTCAGGTTTAACCACATCAGGAAATCATGCATGTCCTATTTGCGGTCCCTCTCTAGTTTCCTCTAGGACGGCACGTTTCAAGAAGGTTATCTATGACAATCATCATCGATTTCTTCCTACTCACCATCCCAAATATGTTCTCCCTACTAATGGAATGACTCCACAATCTCTAACCATTTGAGATTGGAAGGGGAGATGGATTAATGCCAACAGCCACCCTCCACTCGGCATGAGTCGATAAGAAGTATATTTCTCTCGATTGACTTTAAAGTATTTAGCATGATGAATTGTTTACATAATATATTGTTTGTTTGTTAGGTTCTCTATATTTTTTCGTTTTTCATATTGGACTGGGGACTCAAGATCAATCACCTATTGGACCCCATGCACATATTCAAAAATGTTGTATCTACATTATGGGATCACTTGATAGGGGCTCCTGATTCAGTCAATGTAAGGGAGAATTTACATAACATTGGTTGCATGAGACAAGCCTGGCCATGCATTGGACCCAGAGGAAAGATTGAGCTACCCCATGCACCTTGGATGCTGTCAAAGAAAGAGAAAAAAATAGTGAAGGAACATATATGTAGCTTTCGAACACCCACAGGATATATGAGATGTCTCAAGGGAGCCTTCATAAAGAAAAATAAAAAAGGTGTGGAGCAACTATCTGGTTTGAAGTCCCACGATTGGCACAAAATGATTCAAGTAAGGGTATCTCTAACCATGAATATAGTAATTAGTGGACTAACTATGTGTAAACTTCGGGGTATAATGAAATTTTCCTCAACTAATCATTTGATCTATGAATATTATTTACATTCATTTCGTACTTCATACTAGCATATCCCATTGTGTATCCAAAGATGTACGTGATATCATTTACAAGATGGGAGAGCTTGTGAGGTGTGTATACATTATACTTTTTCATTATATATTGCATACATAATGTAGTGAACCTCTTTGAATTTCTACAAAAAAATAAACAATTATCAAATACATCCTGACAGATACGTGAGCTTGAAGGAAATTGATCCAAACACATTGCAAGATGCTCGAGTATTATCTGTTGAGGTGGTTTGTTTGGTGGAGGAAATTTTTCCTCGCTCCATTTTGACTAATCAATTACATTTACTCGTACATTTGATTGATGAGATCGAACTTTGTGGGGCAGTTTATGCAAGGTGGATGTTTTTTCTTGAGGGCTTCATGAAAACCTTCAAAGATTTTGTGAGGCAAAAACCACGGCCTGAGGGAAGCATGGCTGAGGGTTGGTTAGCGCAATCATCCCTTGTTTATATCTCTAAATATCTTGCTGAAGTGGACTCCTCTTAACCACGACTATGGAAAGACGATGAAGACTTGAGGATGACCTCTATAATACCTCAAGGAAAAGAAATGAGTAAAGTGCTAACAAAAGAAGAACTTCGTAAGTTAAATAGTATTTGTGTGCTCAATAGTGATGTAATGAGAAAATGGGTGACACTATATAATGAAGCAAGGGCAAGAAGAAAAAGTGAAAGACAAGCATTTCGCAACAGATATGGACATAATGTCTCATTTCCAAATCATCTAATGTGCTCCCACGTCATATTGATTTAGATTGGTTACATGAGGAAATGGAGAGAATGAAAAAAGAGAAGGAAATTAATATATCTCAAGAAGAGTGGAAATACGCACGAGGTTGCTTATCAAAGGTGAGACATACTATCAATTAATTTGTTTCTAGTTATAATTTATATAATAAATTGACATGTTTTATCTTAATCTTTTACTACTAGTGCACATTATTCAATGCTATTTGGTGTGAGGGTAAACATCTTCGAACTCAACGTATAGATGAAAAGAGAAATACCCAAGATTGTGGTGTCCTTGCTCACTTCGAGGATGCCAATGGTACCATGGAAGGTTATTGTGGCTTGATCCAAGATATTCTGAAGCTTGACTTCAGAAGATTCTTCATATATGTATTGGATGTGAAGTGGTTTAAAGAAGTGGTAACAAATGGTGAGCATTGCATAATCAGACGTCATCCAAGTGGTTTTGTAATAATTGACTCTATAAAATTTCACCAAAACAAGAATGACACATTAGTACTCTCTCAACAATGCGAGCAGATATATATGTAAAAGCTAAAATTTTTATATGTATACATTTGATACATATACATAATATAATAACTATTTAAGTTTCTTGCTTTTGTTTTTCAAATATAGGTTGTATATCATCCAATCGTAAACAATAACCAATAGTGGTATGTCATCCCTATATCTAATCATTCAAAACCAATATATGGTAATATTATCGACATAGAGATAGCAGATGACAATCCAACAATTAATGATGATGTACATGATGACACCATAATAGATGATATGTGTGATATAGTACAAGATGAACCTCGCAAGGATGTTCAAGGAAACGCAGAAGAGGACAATAATGTGGTTGATGATGATGAAGTTATTGAGCAATATAGCAACACATCTGATAGTGGGATAGACTTATTTTTTTCGTTACCTCTTGGTAACATAGACCTACAAGTAGATATTTTAGCAAGGGCTGATCTCATTGAAGATGAGATGGATCATTCACTCTAACATACTTAATTTGCTTAATGATTCAATGTGTATTCTTAATTCTATGGAAAATATCATAGGCACATGTTCATATTGAAGAATCAATAGTCAAGTTTAAAGCTAAATTGAATTTTTCATAATACGAAGGAAGTATTTTTTATCTTCTTCAAGTAGAGAAATTACGAGATACATGCAATGCTTGCTTACTAATTGTATAATAAGGTTTGTGTCGCTTGCTGCTAATTACTTATATCAAGCTTGTCAACTAGAGGAACTGCCATTCATTAGAGAGCAATGCAAAAATAAGTATTAACTCTAGTTTGTTTATTATATTAAGTCCAATTTCAAGTGGTTAAATAATTACACATCTGAAAACGCGTCTATATTCGCGTCTATCTGCACGGATATATAGACACAAAATTCGTGTCTATTTACACGCTCTTTTACATGCGCATATAGATGCAATGATAGACGCGCCCGACTTTGCACGTCTAACATGCGCGTCTATGCCTCATTTTTGTTGTGGTGTGGACTGCCCTCAATACCTCCTGCCACAAGTCGCTTTTCTGATTCTTGAAGTAAATGAAACAATCTTTATACGTCGCATGCACGATGCTCCTCATGTACTCCATTACATCCCTTCCTTCATCATCATGAAAGATGCCACTAGTATCTGTAACTCTATAGTACTGGTGTACTGGCTCCTCTACGTGATCTTCTGGTGAGGGTGATCACTCACCACCTCCTAGGCAACCCCCACACAAGCCTCGTCCTCCCCCTCGACTCTCCCTCCTCCTTCTCTATCGACTACCCTTTGCCTCGCAAGATGCACGTGCTTCTGCAAATGCACGTGCGTCGACTGACACTTCTGCTTCAGCCGATACATATACAGGTGCTGCACGTGCAGTACCTGCAATTGGAGTTTGGACATTTGGTGTTTGGGAAGCAGTGCCAGGCAAAGACATCAGAGGCGTTCCCGACATGACATTAAACACCTCGTCTGCTGTGGGAGAGCGGCCAAGGTGTCTAGTCATCTCTCCCATGAAGTCTTCCTTACTAGGAAAACCTTCAAAAAAAGCATTGATCCCTTTGCTGTGAACAAGACCAATGTATTATTCATGCGCTCCAAATCTGGGTCATTGCTAGATGAACTAGGATGCGACATCTGCAAACAAAACACAGGAATAAGACAAATTTGCTAGATTGTAATATTGTGTAAACTGTACTATGGTGTAACATGTTTGTACAATTCCAGAAATAAAAACTTGTTTTTCTAATCAGAGCTGGCGCGTGTATATTCGCGTCAGAGATGCAAAATAGACGCGCTCTCAAACGCTTCCCTGAAGTCAAACCTTCTGAGCAGAGTGCGTGTATTCTCGCGTCTCAGATGCAGGATAGATGCGCTCTCAGACGCTTCCATGAAGTCAAAGCTTTTGAGCAGAGCGCATGTATATTCACGTCTTAGATGCAGAATAGACATGCGCTCAGACGCTTCCCTGAAGTCAAAGCTTCTGAGCAGAGCGCGTGTATTCTCGCGTCTGAGATGCAGAATAGACGCGCTTAAAGACACGACTGCAGATGTGATAATAGCAAACATAGCTGCGCGTCTATATCTGCGTCTGCTCTCAAATCTACACGTGCTAAGTCGGCCGCTCTCACTTTTTAACTTGATATACAAAACTCTAAATCCCTTTTGGGCGGTCATTCCCTTATCCCATTTTTACATGGCCGGCGGTGGCCTAGGCCTCTTTCCCATTGTCCTGCTATCTTCCTAGCTTCCTTCCTACCACCCATCTACTTTTACAATTTGCACAAGAGGAATCCTGGCGCTCTTTTACAAATATTTTTGGAGGCACCTCACATTAAAAAATGTGCTTTTACCTTTGCCTTAGCTTTTGAGGCCGCTCTTGCGCCTTCGGCCATTTTCCTTCCTGCTTCTTCCATTGTGTCTAATTTCCTTTTAGGCCACCTCTTTTGGCTCATGACTTGCGCCTTTCCACTTTTTTCGCTTTTTTCCACTTTTTCTTATGTTGAGGTTAACAGATGGATCTTCTCAAGAACTGACCTAAGAGGAGAGAGAGAATTGCAAAAGAGAGTATAGAGGAAAGAGAAAGACTAGAAATGGAAAGAGAAATACTGAAAAAAAATCGAGAGATGGCTGGCAACCACAAAAGGATAGGAGAGAAGCTTCAAAAGGTTAAAGGACAAGTTGTAATGATTCAAAATGGTGCTTCTATAAGTATTCTTCACACCTTTTACACTTAGATCAATGTGACACTAAATATTATTCAAATATTTCCCTTTATTGCATTAGATTTCTCCTTACTTATAGTGCTTAGTCTTCTTGTACTGTTTATTACATTTTCACTTATTGTACTTTTTAAATAGTTGTATGTCATATAGATAATTGCAACTCATGGTCTGACAGGTCATTTTGGCCTTTTTGTAGTTGTTAATATATCATATCATTTCATTTCTCTCCATCGTGGAGAGACATTGTAGTTGATCTCTCTCTTTTCCATCATTTTTTTCTAACAATGGTGGTGTAGTCAATCCTCTCCCTCTTCTCCTCAATCCTTTGTTCATGTGGATTTTGTTATAAAAATGGTTATTTATTTATTTATATGGATTTTCTTTATCTATTTGCAACATGATAGTAACTTGTTATGTGGAGGTGCCATGTTAGCACTTATTGCATCATATCTAGTAGATAGATGGTAGGGAAACAATGTGTTTCGTGCTATTGTGAGTAGATTATTGGGTAAAGTTACATGGCATTAATTTTTTGAGGAGCGTACTTTGATGTATAGGGATAATTTATTATCGAAAACTTTTCCATAGCAACAAAATATTGTATTTTTGGATGCTTTCTAGTGCAAAGATATTGTATATACATATACACAACTTATTTATTTGGATTTAACTTGTCTGTAATGCCTTAGCTTATTATTTATTTGAATGTAACTTATTTGCAAGGTCTCATCAGCTGGCTTATTGTTTTTATAGACCTTAGAATGGATTTATTTAATAGTAATTTGATATTCTTAGACAAAAGTATGGCATTTAAAGAAAGAAAGTTAAGCCCGAAAGGAGATGCTTTCAATGGCATTTGAGCACAAAAAGATGAATGTAGATCCATAAATTCATGCATGGGGGGAGATTGTATTTAATGATTGTGACATCTAATCTTTGTCTCAATTTCTCTTATTTATTCTCTCTCCAACCCTTCATTCATGTGACATGTCCCAAACTTATGGGAAGTTTCCATATTCCTCAATATGGTGTTTGTTTTTTTATGATATAGATCAAGGTATAATTTAAATTTATGTTAAGCTATATATAATTTCTCTAACTTGAATTATTGTATTCGACTAAAAAGGCTCTCTCTCTCTCTCTCTCTCTCTCTCTCTCTCTCTCTCTCTCTCTCTCTCTCTCTCTCTCTCTCTCTCTCTCTCTCAGAATCAATAAAACATAAGAAATAAAAGTACACTTTTATTACTTTTATGACGTCTATAAACTTTTTCCTTATATATTTATTAGTAACATTGTTCTATATAGAATACACATACTATATGCAGAAATAAATAGAGGATATTCTAGTGCTTCTACTAGCAAGAAGATGCTTTTTCTAATAGTCATTTCACCTATTCTTTATCCAAGTCATTGAATTTGGATCTTTATATCTCTATAGAGAGGAAGAAGCTGATTTTAAACTCTTTAAAGTTCATCTACTTCAAAATCTCCATTGTGCTATCATAATAATAGTATAAGATTTTGAAAGTCTGAATGGTGAAAGTTGTAAGTTTTTTTGAAAATATATGTTAGTTGTTTAGTGGGAGATGTGTTTATAAAAAGAAAATTTCCACCCATTTGAGATAAGGGTAGACTTGAAATTATATAGCTAGCTATTTGGGAACTCATTTCTTGTGTATTTAAAAAATAGTTTCCTAAACCTTTATATATTTCATAAATATCACTTTCTAGATTTTTATCTTTTTTAAAAATTTCGTAAAATGTAATACTTAGTGTATTATCATTTATGATTTTTAGGTATTTGAATTTATATAACGGTGTTCTATAGATTTATTTGTAATTGGAAGTTGCTTTATTATAGCAGTTTTTCCATAGGTAAATGATGTGAGAAGTTAAATCTACATTTATTTGTCTTTGTGAAATTACACGTGTACTTGTGTTTATGAGTTTGTATCAATTGAATATTAGAATGTTGTAATCTTGAATGGTAGCTAATCTTTTGATAAATGAAGTAACAAATTTCTTAATTATTTTTGTTTTAGATTATTGATTCTTCAATATCTTATAATCGATTATTATGCTAATTATCTCTATTTTGAAATTCTGTTACAAAAAAGAAATCTTGCACTTGTCCAATTATTGATTTATTTTTTCAATTTAGAGTTGCAAAGCTGGTGCGCAGATCGGTCGTAGTATGCTCATGTAGTGAATCCCGGAAGGTCCCCAAGAACAATGAACTCTACCTTTTTGCACAAAATACAATGTAAAAAGCATGAACGACAAGAGCAAGAGACCAATTGGGTTCAATCTCCCCCCATGCCTTGTGTGAGCACTTCACAAAGCATGTATTTTATGTATATTTCCATCTTCATGCTCAATAATAGCCCAATTTACAAAAATATGACAAGCTTTTAGCTTTTGAGTTTGCTTTTACAAAAATAGGAAATAAAGCTAATGGATGGTGCCCATAGAGTCTAGCACGCCCAACACAATGTCCAAATAGAAATAACATATCCGTGCGCATAGACGCATACAAAATAATAATAAATAATCGATGCCTCAATAGACATGACAAAATATAGGCGTGGCGCCTATCAAAATATAATCCATAGGTCGAATACTCGCTAGACTCCAATGCTTTCCTCCGCCACTGCTGCTATCTCTACACATCAACTGAAGCATTCACAATCGTTAGTAAAATAATACAATTAAACCGACAAAAGTGAATACCTAGCAGTCTTCATCTACATAAATAAATCAACTAGTTAGAAATAAATCCTAACCTTAATTTATTACGAGTGCGCACTCTAAACTCATAAACGTTTATTAATTTAATATGCATTTTGCAGAATCACCCGCTATGGAATCACCCATGTACACACTAAATTAATGAAACGCCCGAAAAGGATAGGCGTCCCCATCAACTTCTCGCACAAAGAATCCACTTTGTGTATGAGCCCGAGTCATCAAAGTTTACTGAATCCACCGTAAAACCTCACGGAATCCACCGTGGCATATGCCTCCTGGCATCATACCCCCGGGGTGGGATAGCAATTGACCTCAATTGCTATTAGCTCAATGTGGAGCTAACAGAGTGGGGAAAGCATTTAAGTCTCTAGCGTGCATCCATTGTGCTTCCTCTACAGGATGGTTCTTAAATTTAACTAGATATCTAGAATACCTTCGGCCAGTTCTAGTGGTCATAAAGTCAATGTCTATGATAGCTTCTGGTTCAAGTATTTTAGTCTCTTCCTCTAATAAAGGTGGGTTTTCATAAACAGGGTGGACAGGTAATTGGCCTCTAAATGGTCTCAATAAACTAATACGAAATGTATTGTGAATTTTCCAATGAGATGGTAATTCTAACTTGAATGCATTGTCATTAATTTTATGAATGATTCTAAATGGTCCATAGAATCTAGGAGCTAGTTTGACAACTCGATGTCTATCTACACTTTGCAGTCTACGTTTTTCTATTCTCAACTAAACATAATCATCAACTTTGAAATTCATGGCTTGTCTTTTCTTGTTGGCTTGTTTGGTATATGATTGCTGGGCTTTAGCAATCATATCTTTAACCTCATCAAAAATATTGTTATGCATACTAGCAATATAATCAGCACTCTGAATTCTATTAGACAAAGATGCAACAGGTGTAGATAATCTATATCCATAAATGACTTCAAACGGTGCTTTCTTTGTAGATGTGTGCGGTGTATTGTTATATGCAAACTGTAATAAATGCAAATGAGTGTCCCATGTCTGTGGTTTAGAGATAGTATATGCACGTAAAAGATCTAGAATGGTGCTGTTTGTGGCTTCTGTTTGTCCATTAGTTTCTGGATGAAATGCAGATGAGAAATCAATCTTTGTGCCTAGGTTAGCAAACAGTGTAATCCAAAAATTATTACAAAATCTAGAATCACGATCTGGAATGATAACTTTTGGCAATCCATGGTTAGTAAAAATAATTTTCAAAAACAATTGTGTTGCCTGTGATGCTGTTAAAGTTTTCTTACATGGAATGAAATATGCTTGTTTACTAAATCTATCTACAACTGTCCAAATCATATCATGATTAGATTTAGTATTTGGTAAACCAGTAATGAAATCCATAGAAATTTTTTCCCAAGGTTTAGATGGAATAGACAAAGGCATAAGTAATCCATACTATTTACCATGATGTCTCTTAACTCTTTGACAAATCAAACATTCAGAAACGAAATTAGATACATCTGCATCCATATACGGCCAATAAAAATCTTCAGTTAACATACGTAATGTAGATATGATACCTCTATGACCTTGATATGGGGGACAATGAATTTCATTCAAAACAAAAGATCGGAATGGAATAGTAACACACAATCTCTTTTCATAAAACATAAATCCATCATTATATGACAATGAATCAACAGGAATGAAATTATTTTGAACTAATTTATTCCGATCAGAATGAAAAGTAATATCCTGGTGATATGTATCTTTCATAGCAATCAAAGAATCAAAAGATATGACATAAATATTATGAATGGCGGGTCTTCTACTCAATGCATCAGCCACTACATTTTCTTTTCCAAGTTGCTATTGAATGATAGGATGAAAACTTTGAATAAAGGAGGTCCATTTGATATGTCGGTCAGAGATTTGGGGTTGGCTAAGTAAATGTCTAATACTTTGCTGATCGGTCTTTATCATAAATTCTGAACCCATTAAGTAGTGTTTCCACTGTCTTAATGCTTGTACAGCTGCTAATAGTTCTTTGTCATATGTGGAATATTTTAGCTCAGAGGGTTTCAACTTACAACTAGAATATGCTATAGGATGATTGTCTTGCATAAGTACGGCTCCTATTCCTGATCCGCTAGCATCAGTCACAACTAGAAAGAATGGTCTATTAAAGTCAGGCAACTGTAGAATATGGGCATTGGTTAATGCATGTTTCAGTAAGTCAAAGGATTTCTGCTGATTTTCGGTCCATTGATAAACAATTCCTTTCTTGAGAAGTTTGGTTAATGGTAAAGCAAGTAATGAAAAATTACGTACAAACTTCCTATAGAAACTAGCAAGACCAAGGAATGAGCGTAACTCATGCACGTTTTTAGGAACATGCCAATTCAGTATTGCATCAATTTTCTTAGGATCAACTTTAATTCCTTCAGATGATACAATATGACCTAAATACTCAATTTTTGTCTTAAAGAATTCACTCTTTTCAGGATTTGCATACAGTTGATTTTCTTTCAATAACTGAAAAACCAATGTCAAATGCTCATAATGTTCTTTCTTATTTTGACTAAACACCAAAATATCATCAAAGAAAACAATTACACAATATTGATATTTCAGAAAGATACGGTTCATCATTCTACTAAAGGTAGCAGGTGCATTAGTCAATCCGAACGGCATGACTAAAAATTCGTAATGACCAAACTGTATTCTGAATGCAGTCTTGAATATGTCAAATTTATCTAGCCTCGCCTGATGATAACCAGACTTAAGGTCAATTTTACTAAATATAGAAAATCCTTGCAATTTGTCCATAAGGTCATCAACTCTAGGAATAGGATACCTATTCTTTACAGTGATCTTATTTAAAGCTCGATAGTCAATATACATACGATAGGTATTATTATTTTTCTTGACTAACAATACAGGTGCACCGAATGGAGAACTGCTAGGTCGAATCAAACCTCTATTTAGTAGTTCCTCAACTTGACTCTGGATTTCTTTTTGCTCTATCTAGTTGTGCCTATAGGGTGCTTTGCAAGGTGGTTGTGTGCCAGGGATCAAATCTATCTTATGGTCTTCTGGACGTGAAGGAGGTAAACCTGGTGGTAGGTCTTCTGCAAAACAGTCCTTAAAATATGCAAGAAATTCCTTATGCCTAGGGTGCATATGATTTTCCTTTACTTGCAATTCATTTACCCAAATGAGATATGATTTACTACTCTTGCGTAATGCACGTTTTGCTTGAGTATGCGAAAGCAGTGGAAAAACATTAGATGCATGCATACCATATAATGTCATTATGTGTGTGGAATAATCTATATCTGGATTATGCTGGTGTCACGAAGGCATTCCTAAAATAATGTCACTCAACTATATGGAACAACTAAGAAATTTCTTCTTTCAGTGTATGAACCAATTTGAATCTCTAAATCTTGCACTTCCTGTGTACCATTATACCTAGTGCCTAAAAATGCAGCTTTTATGCGATAATGCGTAGGTACAGTCTGTAATTTCAATTCCTTTACCAATTTTGTTGAAATAAAATCATGAGTATTACTGTCATCATGCAAAATAGTATTTTCCTTTCCATGCACCAAACATTTCATAGTCAATAATGAATGTGGACTAGGCATATCTGGTAAAGTATCGGAAGTAGTAATGGTGTCATCCTCATCTTCAGTGAAATTAGGCATATCTTCATGTCCGTCGTCGTCCATGGCTCCAAGATAGTTTATATGAGCTGGTGGCTTCTTTGAATGACAATTTGCTGCGAGATGTCCAGGCTGGTGATATTCATAGCATACTATTGGCTTGGCTTTGGTTACATTAGTTGCAATGGCGGGAAGTCTAGGTACATTTGGATTTGGCTGTGGAATAGGCTTAGGGTTTGGATTGACATTGGATGGTAATGCAGGTGGTTTAGCCCAATTCTTGCAGAAAGATGATGAAGAGAAACGACCTGGATTAAATCTTCTAAAATTGGAATTGAATTGTTTAGATCCATAATTACCATTGGCTTGGAATTGCTGTGGTCGTCTGTCTCTACCACGTAACTTATCTTCAGTGTCGTGAGCTAGTGAAATGGCGTCTTCAAGAGTAGCAGGCTTGAACATGTTCACTTCAGCGTAGTAATGTCCAAGAAGTCCATGCATATGGTTCTGCTTATGTGTCGTCTCTGGTACGTCTTCAAGCATGCGTAGCTATAAGAGTGCATTCCAAAAACGCTCTGTATACTGTGGTATAGGCTCACGATCCCGTTGTTGAAGTAGATCCCATTGCTTGATAGCCTTCTCATGAAATTGCGGTGGAAGGAAATTCTGTATGAACTTCTTCTTGAAATCTTCCCAAGTAGCAGGACATTCTATGCTCTTGCGTACTACAGTCCACCAAAGTGATGCTCTGTCTACCAAATGATTAGTAACACACTTGATTTTATATTTTTCTGGATAGGTTTCCTCATGGAAATAGTCATCAAACTGACTAATGAATGATAAAACATTCTTTCCTTCTCGTATGCCATTGAAAGTGCGAAATTTGAAACTTCGTTTACTTATCTTTGATTCCTTGCGAATGGTTTGAGCTTCAAGAGTGGCGTCGATGGTACGTCGAATCAAATCTTCAGCTTGAGGTTCTTCTTTGTCGATAGACGCTCTTTGTAATTTTGCCAGTTGCGCTTGCAATGCTTACCTAGCCCTTCGTTCTTCTTCCAATTGCATCATGATTAAGTCCAGCTTTTGCTCCATCGTAGGCTCAAGTAGGTCGTCTTCAGCCATAGGATCATCCATATGTGGTTCCGTCAACCTGTAAAACTCAAAAGACCTTTCTCACTCAAAATCAGGTTAGCAGGATGAGCGTAGCTCAAATTCGGGATTACAAGGCTATGGGTTTTTGGGTATTTCTTTCTCAATCTTCAGAAAAACTGCAATTTTTCATTCTTCGTATGCTGAAAATGCTTCAGCAAACCTGCGTATGGGTAGAATACTTTGCCACGAACAACTTTGCAGTTCGGAGTTTCTACATAGGAACAACCCTTCTAGGAGTTTTGAGCACAAGTCAGTTCTGACTCCAATTGACTAGTCTGACTTGCAGAGTTACAGACTTAGGTGACTTGCAGAGTTGCAGACTTAGCCGACTTAGTGAACTTGCAGAACTTGATCACGATTGACTTGCAGAACTTGATTTCTGGAGCGCACGACCTGGAGTTGTTGACTTGCTTGTCTTGTCTGACTTGATTAAGCTTGATAAGGGGGGCTTAATGGATCAAAAACGGCGCAGTCGTGGGGGGGGGCCGTTTTTGCCGCTGCGATTCTCGGGATGCTGCCGCTTGCAAATGATTTTTTGGAATTGAAGCTTTCTTAAGCTTCTAATAAGCTTATTGATTATTAATATTAAGCTTTGAAGCTTGATGAAAGAAGTTACTCTGTTTATCCACGACTTTGGTGAAGGAGATGAATGCGTGGTCCTCCGCCTATACAGCCTGGTCCTTCGCGATCTGATAACAGAAACAGGGGTTCTTGATCGCCAGAAGTCTGCCTGTATCGACGGTTCGCAACGAGATTGACTGTAGAGCCCGATCGTTCCAGGAGCTCCGCCTTCGCACGAGATGGGTAGCGATTGGAAGCTCTTGATCTTAGCTCCGCTCTGATACCACTGGTGCGCAGATCGGTCACAGTATGCTCACGTAGTGAATCCCGGAAGGTCCCCAAGAACAATGAACTCTACCTTTTTGCACAAAATACAATGTAAAAAGCATGAACGACAAGAGCAAGAGACCAATTGGGTTCAATCTCCCCCCATGCCTTGTGTGAGCGCTTCACAAAGCATGTATTTTATGTATATTTCCATCTTCATGCTCAATAATAGCCCAATTTACAAAAATATGACAAGCTTTTAGCTTTTGAGTTTGCTTTTACAAAAATAGGAAATAAAGCTAATGGACGGTGCCCATAGAGTCTGGCACGCCCAACACAATGTCCAAATAGAAATAACATATCCGTGCGCATAGACGCATACAAAATAATAATAAATAATCGATGCCTCAATAGACATGACAAAATATAGGCGTGGCGCCTATCAAAATACAATCCATAGGTCGAATACTCGCTAGACTCCAATGCTTTCCTCCGCCACTGCTGCTATCTCTACACATCAACTGAAGCATTCACAATCATTAGTAAAATAATACAATTAAACCGACAAAAGTGAATACCTAGCAGTCTTCAGCTACATAAATAAATCAACTGGTTAGAAATAAATCCTAACCTTAATTTATTACGAGTGCGCACTCTAAACTCATAAACATTTATTAATTTAATATGCATTTTGCGGAATCACCTGCTATGGAATCACCCACGTACACACTAAATTAACGAAACGCCCGAAAAGGACAGGCGTCCCCATCAACTTCTCGCACAAAGAATCCACTTTGTGTATGAGCCCCGGTCATCAAAGTTTACAGAATCCACCGTAAAACCTCACGGAATCCACCGTGGCATATGCCTCCTGGCATCAAAAGCATTAAAAATTATGATTAAATTATTGGTACTTAGGACATGATCATATAAAATTATGGATATTTTGTTCTCTATTAGAATTTAAAAAGTGTTTCTTCTGTTCAATCAAGCAATGGATTTCGAGAGTTGTTCAACATATGAAAAAGTAACAAAAAAAGTTGGTTATCTTAATTGCCTAATCATAGAAAAAACCTTTTTGCTTAATGATATTTAATAGTTTGGTGATACTTGAAAGTTTTCAAAATCTCTAAATACAATACTCAATTTCAATATGTTTTTTATATTTGTAATATTTTGAACATCTTTAGATATTAGTTGTTTACCATTAAAAGTATCCTTACACATTCTTACCCATATCGAATCAATCTTCTTTTTTGTTGATATTTTTAGTGCTTTTTTTGTATTGTCCAAAATGTCATTTATAATGTGAGATTTTCCATTTAGCTTGCTCATGATATGTATATATTGGTTTGGATTTAAATCTTTGCTCACAATTTAAAAAAGTGAAAAGTGTAATTCTTTACGATCTTAATCTTTTAACATATCTAACGATTTATTATCTACACATGGTGGTACAAATCAATAGTAATTCTCATAATCTATAATTTCTTTAGATGTTAAAACATTATGTATTAGATTATCTATTTACATATTACTAATATCTTCATATTTTTTAACACCATCATTGATAAACTTTCTAAAGTTAATTTCTTTTCTATAATCTCTTTATTTTTTTAACATTTCAAAAATATTCTAATCAATCAATGTTGATACTTATTTTGTTCTCTTTATATATATTTTTGGATAAAATTTCTTTTAAAGCACACTTTACTTGTTTAGGTCAAACTTTACCTAACACATAAGTACTTTCATATTCCATTTTTATTTTATTCATAGTAATAAACTTGATTTATCTTTTAAAAATATTAGTAAAATATATTTAATTTTATTTATATTGATAATACATTGATTTTTGATCTAGAAGTACTAGATTGTTGCTTGTAACCAAGTTCACATATCTATATAAATCCCATTTGTAGTGCAATTTATCTCTCGTGCATTTTATTCAAAAATTTTAGTGTTTTAATTTTTTATTTAATTTCATATTATGTGGACAAAAACACTTTGGTATTTTCTTTTAAATCACATAACCACCTCTTTCACATATGTATTATTGTGTATTTTCATGAAAGTTTTTATTATAATGGAATTTTTTCATTATATTTAATACTTTTAATCATATTTATTCTAAAATAAATGGTGTCACAACAAGAGTAGGGCAATGAGAGATTGGGTATCGCTATTAAGACTTTTTGAACATTCAAAAAGGGTAAGTTATTAATAGCTTTGACTAAGATAGACCATCTACGCTTGTCGTGCTCCTCACAGAGTATGGCTCGCATCGAGACTTTCGGTTGGAAATTGGAGTAACTTTCAAAAGCTCCCCCAAAGGAGGGCCAACCAAGCCATATGTTTTTTAAATTGGGATTTTTCGTTAAGCTTTAAAGATGATGTATAAACCCATTAAATTATAATCATGTAGTAGATAATGATAAATCATATATAATAAATGTAATGTGTGTTATAGCATGTATCATTTCGATTACGTATTGAATTGACCTTTCTACATAACTTAAGACAACCCTAACCTTGTGTCATGATTAAATAGGAAAGGGCTCGATACAATCAAAAGAGTCCTATGCGGCCATCATTTTCATGTACGGTTTGCAAGCCTAGTTTATGTAGTAAAGCCTAAGATAAATGCATAGTTTCAATTCTATTTCATTGCATGAAAAATATTTGGTAAGCTCGTTTAAATATGGAAACATAAGTTATAATGAAAGTGAGAATCAAATTAAACTATTACACTTGCATAAATATGGTTTTGGCAAATGCAGGACTCAAAAGCCCCACAGTGGAAGAGCCAAAATTTATTAATCCAAGAAAATACCATATTGTTGATTGCAACCAAGTTCACATATCTATATAAACCCTATTCGTGGTGCAATTAATCTCTCTTCAATTTTATTTAAAAATTTTAGTATTTCAATTTTTAATTTAACTTTCATATTATGTGGACAAAAAAACTTTGGTATTTTCTTTTAAATCACATAGCCACCTTGTTCACATATGTAATGTTGTATATTTTCATGAAATTGTTTATTATAATGGATTAATTTTTTTCATTATATTTAATACTTTTAATCATATTCGATCTAAAATGTATGGTGTCACAACTTATACATCATAAATTTATAATATCTTGTTTTGGATATGTCTTGATGAGTTGTTTCATTAATGTACTTTGAAACTTATGAATATGTTTTATTTAGCTTTAATTTGTTTTTCATATGTTATCATCACTCGTTTTATTTGCCTTAATGTATGCATGCTTATATTTAATGTAATTGTAATACAAGTATATATGTCTTTATATGGAAGATGTGTCTTGTATTCTTCCTAATATCTTCTAAGAAGTACTCTTTCTTCAAGGCTTTCTTGAAGGTAAGCCAAGATTGACTCCATGCATAAAGCTCATTGATGTGTGTCTTTAGGGAAGAAGTAATCGACCACACAAAATACTAGCTCATCATATGCACTAGCACACCAAAGAACTCTAGCTTTGATTCATAAAGCTTCAGATAGCTTGAGACAATGCACCCTTCAAAAAGTCTCTTCCAATTTTCCATCGCTTCCATTGCCGTGGGGTAGCTGCCCCAACCTCATACTACACATTCCCTTAAGTTGTATCTCTTGCAACATATGATGGTGGTGTTGATATAGTTGCATGTATGCATTAAAGGTCCATAAAAGCTACTTTAACTCATCACTAGAATCTGATAAACCTATTGATAGAGGCGGTTCTCCCATCTTGCTAACAATCTGGATGTGGCTTTCACACGTTGAGCTCACCAATGATGTGGAAAAGCAATTGTGTTGAGCCACCAATCCACAAAGGATAAGAAGTGAGGCAAGATGAAAGAAGGAAGATATACGAATATAAGCAAGGAGTTACGCCTTTAGACCCAAGATATCATTTTAAGCAAAGCTCCATTCAATCAAAGTGTATTCATTCTCCTTGTAGCCTTAAAGTCATACTTTAGCAACACCTAGAAAACCCAAATAAATTCCTACCACGAGGTAAAATCACGAGTAGTATTAGCACAAAACTCTTTAGATTGGCACATCCCTTAGACCATGAAGCTTTTTCAAAGTACTTCTTCTATGCATGTGGCTCATAAATGTACAAGAATAAGATGAAATAGAGTTGGAAGGCACTAAAGGCACTCCTATAAATCCTCTACTAAATCACCTATAATCCATGTAGTATGGGTTTCTTTATAGCATACTGTAGATGTACTTCATGGATGTCCAACATTAAATCACAACTCTATTTAATAGATGATCTATTCATCTGGTCACATTCAACAAGTACTCTTGCTATAGACCAGAGCGACTGGAAAATATCCTGAGATTCTGTAGTGTGGAGGTTATTACCATACAAACCAATGAGGGCATTACAAACATAGACATGTAATTCATACCAGTTTACATGTGTTGCCTCACGAAGTTTTCTCCCCATTTCCAAATCTACTAGGGGTGCACAAGCTTAGATTAGCTAGGCAAACATATATATACTCATGACTCTCAATCCCTTCATTTTACATGGTCACATAAAGGTTTACTGCCTCCACTACCTTTCCAATTTCAATTTAATTTGCAATTGCAATGGTATATGATAAGGCAGTGCATTCTTTCAAGTTGTGAAAAACCTAGATAGCCTCTACATGGCCGGCATAGAAGGTGAAGGAATTGACCATGTATTCACCGATCATTTTATGAGTTTCAAGTCCATGCTGCCTATGGCATTCAAAGAATCTCTTAGTAGCACGCAATGTTTGTATGGCATTTAATAATCTGAAAACTATGTAGTGGCCATTTTTCAGAAAAAAGGATGCAAAGTCTAGGCTGACACTCTAGAGGTTGTCACCATTTTCAGAAAAGGATGCAAAGTTTGGGTCGACTCTCTAGAGGCTGTCTTTGATCAAGAACTCCTTCCAATGCTAATATATCATCTGTTAATGATGATGGGTTTCCACTTCTTCACACCTTCCTATGGCTACATGGTTGTTCTTGTATTGTGGTCATTCTTCCTAATGATTTGCTTGCCATGGAAGCTAGTACTATGCTCCCTAATTAAATAGTGCTCCCTCCTTTGATTATGCACCCATGTTGACATACTGTCCTAGATTCTTGCTATTGACTCCCTTTCATCTCCTCAATTTTTTTGTTCCTATATGCCCATAGCATGAGTGTCCTTGTAACGTGCCTAGGTCGCGACATGTTTTAGTAGTCTGATCTAAAAGATGCCACATGGCACTTCTACGGAATATCACAGGGTTTGTCGGTTAGCGACTCTCGAGTCTACTCTACCTTGAAACATATCGACCAACCCTATTCGGATCAACCTGAATCTTCTTGGGTTTCTAATGGTCAAGTCATTCTATACCCTTCTAGCATCGGTCTTCAGACGACGATCTACTTTGCGCAGAGTATCTAAACCGAGGCAGACTCATATTGCACATGGTTCAAAGAGAATGGGAAATCAGAGGGATGCATCGCTCGACCTCTCTACCCATAGGGTAATGTCCCATCCTGGTCCCCTAAAACGATTTGAGCCAAGGTTCTACCCTACATTATCTAAGGTCAATTCATCATCACAATTTGAATGTTGAGAAGCCTCCCAGTTCTCTCGAACCACCTTGCTATAGGATGAACCCGTGGGGGGTTTCGCCCACCTGCTTCCCTTGATAGCTGCATTCATACGGTGACACCATAGCATGCCAACAACACATCACAACCCTTAAGTTGAGTAATGAAAAAACTCTTCACTGTCCACATATCCTTGTATATGCAACCAAAGCTTTACAATGAGTGGTGTGATAGGCTCTGTATGGCCTTTACATGCCATTCCAACTTTCCTCGTGGATCCCATCTCATTTTCTCTAATGCCTGGATGGTAACACATACAAGCAGCTTCCTTAATAAAGCCGTTAGTCACATGTTCCTTTACATAATTTTATGCACTGACACGAAAACAGATCAGAAAAATTCGTTGAAAGGAAACTTTATATTAAAATTTCAAGTGAGATACAAATCACGTCCATGCAACAATTCCCGCAATCCGTAAGGATGCGTCTTATTTTCCTTCAATTTTCCGCCCTTGCACTAGTCACAATTTTCCTCCAATTTTTTGCCTTGCACTAGTAACAAGGCCTCAATATTCCTTCCCGAGTCATGTAGACCATCTGAGTAGGAATCGAGGCAGGGGATTTCCCCCCTTGGCACCCAAGTATCCTCCTATGAACAGATGTTTCTACAGAGAGACCTCTCACGATGGGTTCGGTCCACATTCTCGATGTGGCTATCAAAAACTCCCTTGGATAGGGTTGGCAGCTAGTTGGGGGGTGCTCAACACGTCTTTCCGAGGTATTTCAACCTGAATCAAATTTGAAAGATTTTCTTCTTATCAATTCCTTTGTTAGATGACTCCTTTTCCAAATAGGTGTTCCTAAGTACAAACACAAGCAGAAGTGCACCATATGTACTAGAAAATTCTTTGTTCTCTACCGAAATAAATTCCGATTTGATATGATAGCATCTAGTCTCAGCTTTATCTTGTTATTGTCCAAGATTTCTAGAGATAACCTAATTTAATTTCCTTATTGTTTTGAATGAAGGAGTATCATTGCAATGTTAATTGCAATTCGGGACATTGGCTTCCCTACAAGGAAACCCTACGTATTCATTCGGGACATTGGCTTCCCTACAATGAAGCCCTACGTATTCATTTGAAATAGGGTTTGTCGTGTTATTCATATAGCTACTTAAGGACTTTGAACTCCTTTCAGCTTCAAGTAATATGGGCCTTGATAAGAATCCTTCAACTCTTTAGGGTTTGAAATTCTTTCAACTTCTTAGGAACCCTATGTATTCTATCACAAATTCAATCTATGTTTTGTGAGATGTAATAGGAATTTTCTATTATTTCCACCAAGCAAACCAATGCGAATGCATAAAATCTATCAATCTAATGTGTATTATTGAAACTTTTCATATATATATATATAAGCATGAAATTTCCATGCAATTTATGTGCAATTTAACGACTTCTAAGTGCAATTTTAATTGATCACCTAAGATGAATACTTATATTTCATGTAATTGTAATACAAGTATATATGTCTTTATATGGAAGATGTGTCTTGTATTATTCCTAATATCTTCTAAGAAGTACTCTTTCTTCAAGGCTTTCTTGAAGGCAAGTCAAGACGGACTCCAGGCATAAAGCTCATCGATGTGTGGCTTTAGGGAAAAAGTCATCGACCACACAAAATGCTGGCTCATCATATGCTCTAGCACACCCAAGAACTCCAGCTTTGATTCATAAAGTTTTTGATAGCTTGAGACAATCCACCCTTCAAAAATTCTCTTTCAATTTTCCATCGCTTCCATTGTCGTGGGGTAGCTGCCCCAACCTCATACTACACATTCCCTTAAGCTGTATCTCTTGCAACATATGATGGTGGTGTTTATATAGTTGCATGTATGCATTATAGGTCCATAAAAGCTACTTAAACTCATCACTAGAATCTGATAAACCTATTGATAAAGGCAGTTCTCCCATCTTGCTAACAATCTGGATGTGGCTTTCACACGTTGAGCTCACCAATGATGTGGAAAGGCAATTGTGTTGAGCCACCAATCCACAAAGGATAAGAAGTGAGGCAAGATGAAAGAAGGAAGATATATGAATATAAGCAAGGAGTTACGCCTTTAGACCCAAGATATCATTTCAAGCAAAGCTCCATTCAATCAAAGTGTATTCATTCTCCTTGTAGCCTTGAAGTCATACTTTAGCAACACCTAGAAAACCCAAATAAATTCCTATCACAACGTAAAATCACGAGTACTATTAGCACAAAACTCTTTAGATTGGCACATCCCTTAGACCATGAAGCTTTTTCATAGTACTTCCTCTATGCACGTGGCTCATAAATGGACAAGAATAAGATGAAATAGAGTTTGAAGGCACTAAAGGCACTCCTATAACTCCTCTACTAAATCACCTATAATCCATGTAGGATGGGTTTCTTTATAGCATACTATAGACATACTTCATGCCTGTCCAACATTAAATCACAACTCTATTTAATAGATGATCTATTCATCTGGTCACATTCAACAAGTACTCTTGCTATAGACTAGAGCGACTTGAAAATATCCTGAGATTCTGTAGTGTGGAGGTTCTTACCATAAAAACCAATGAGGGCATTACAAACATAGACATGTAATTCATACCAGTTTACATGTGTTGCCTCACGAAGTTTTCTCCCCATTTCCAAATCTACTAGGGGTGCACAAGCTTTCATTAACTAGGCCAACATATATATACTCATGACTCTCAATCCCTTCATTTTACATGGTCACATAAAGGTTTACTGCCTCCACTACCTTTCCAATTTCAATTTAATTTGCAACTGCAATGGTATATGAGAAGGCAGTGCATTCTTTCAAGTTGTGAAAAACCTAGATGGCCTCTACATGGCCAACATAGAAGGTGAAGGAATTGACCATGTATTCACCGATCATTTTATGAGTTTCAAGTCCATGCTGCCTATGGAATTCAAAGAATCTCTTAATAGCACGCAGTGTTTGTATGGCATTTAAGAATCTGAAAACTATGTAGTGGCCATTTTTCAGAAAAAAGGATGCAAAGTCTAGGCCGACACTCTAGAGGTTGTCACCATTTTCAGAAAAGGACGCAAAGTTTGGGCCGACACTCTAGAGGCTGTCTTTGATCAAGAACTCCTTCCAATGCTAATATATCATCTATTAATGATGAGCTCGCCTTGCAGACGATGATGGGTTTCCACTTCTTCACACCTACCTATGGCTACATGGATGTTCTTGTATTGTGGTCATTCTTCCTAATGATTTGCTTGCCATGGAAGCCAGTACTATGCTCCCTAATTAACTAGTGCTCCCTCCTTTGATGATGCACCATGTTGACATACTGTCCTAGATTCTTGCTATTGACTCCCTTTCATCTCCTCAAAATTTTTGTTCCTATATGCCCATAGCATGAGTGCCCTTGTAACATACCTAGGGCGCGACATCTTTTAGTAGTCTGATAAATTAAGGTTAGGATTGATTTCTAACCAATTGATTTATTTATGTAGCTAAAGACTGCTAGGTATTCACTTTTGTAGATTTAATTGTATTATTTTACTAACGATTATGAATGCTTTAGTTGATGTGTAGAGATAGCAGCAGTGGCGGAGAAAAGCATTGGAGGATAGTGTGTATTCGAGTTATCACTTATATTTTGATGGGCGCATACCTTAGGCATGGCACCTATATTTTGTCGTGCCTATTTATTAAGGCATTGGATATTTATTTATTATTTTGTATGTGCATGGGCGCACGGTTATGATATTTGTATTTCGACATTGTATTGGATATGGCTGACTCTTTGGGCGCTCGCCCATTAGCTTTATTTCTATTTGGCACTAAAGCAAACTGAAAAGCCAAAAGCGTGCTATTTTGTAATTTGGGCTATTATTTGAGCATGAAGATGATTAATACATAAAATACATGCTTTGTGGAGCGCTCACACAAGTCATGGGGGGAGATTGCACCCAATTGGTCTCTTCTTCATGTCGTGCATGCTTTCTACCTTGAGCTTTGTGCAAAAAGTAGAGTTCTTTTGTTCTTGGGGACCTTCCGGCGCTCACTACACGAGCATACAGTATCCGATTGGAGCAACAGTGGTATCAGAGTGAAGCTGAGATCAAGAGCTTCCAATCGCTACCCATCTTGTGCGAAGGCAGAGCTCCTGGAACAATTGAGATCTATAGTCAGTTTCATTGCGAACGGTCGATACGGGTGGATTCCTGGCGGTCAAGAACCTCTGTTTACAGCCTCTGATTGCTCACGAAGGACCAGCCTGAGGAAGTGGAGGACCACTCCTACATCTTCTTCAACAAGTCCTTTTTTCTAAAAAAAAACAGAGATAAGCTTCATATCTAATCTTTAAAGTTTAAGCTAAAGCTTAAAACTAAACTTTTAAAAAGCTTAGTATTTCAAATCGTTAAAACGGTGGTAGGAGTGGCATCTTTTCGTGATTTTCGACGGCTAAAAACACCCCCCCTAAAATTCCTCGTATGATGCCAGGAGGCATATTTCACGATGGATTCCGTGCCACGGTGGATTTCTTGAGGTTTTATGGTGGATTCCGTAAACTTTGTTTACAGGGACTCATACGCAATGTGGATTCTTTGTGCGAGAAGTCGATGGGGATGCCTATCCTTTTCGGGTGTTTAGTTAATTTAGTGTGTACATGGGTGATTCCATAGCGGGCGATTCCGCAAAATACATATTAAATTAATAAACGTTTATAAGTTTAGAGTGTGCAGTCGTGATAAATTAAGGTTAGGATTGATTTCTAACCAATTGATTTATTTATGTAGCTGAAGACTGCTAGGTATTCACTTTTGTCGGTTTAATTGTATTATTTTACTAACGATTGTGAATGCTTCAGTTGATGTGTAGACATAGCAGCAGTGGTGGAGGAAAGCATTGAAGGATAGCATGTATTCGAGTTATCACTTATATTTTGGTAGACGCATACCTTAGGCATGGCGCCTATATTTTGTCGTGCCTATTTATTAAGGCGTTGGATATTTATTTAATTATTAATTTGTATGCGCATGGGCGCACGACTATGATATTTGTATTTGGACATTGTGTTGGGTATGCCTAACTCTTTGGACGCCCACCCATTAGCTTTATTTCTATTTGGCACTAAAGCAAACTCAAAAGCCAAAAGCGTGTTATTCTGTAATTTGGGCTATTATTTGAGCTTGAAGATGATTAATATATAAAATACATGCTTTGTGGAGCGCTCACACAAGGCATGGGAGGAGATTGCACCCAATTGGTCTCTTGTTCATGTCGTGCATGCTTTCTACCTTGAGTTTTGTGCAAAAAGTAGAGTTCTTTTGTTCTTGAGGACCTTCCGGCGCTCACTACGCGAGCATACAGCATTCGATCTGAGTAGCAGTGGTATCAGAGTGAAGCTGAGATGGAGAGCTTTCAATCGCTACCCATCTTGTGCGAAGGCAGAGCTCCTGGAACAATCGAGCTCTACAATCAGTTTCATCGCGAATGGTCAATATGGGTGGATTCCTCGCGGTCAAGAACCTTTGTCTACAGCCTCTGATCGCGAAGGACCGGCCTGAGGAAGCGGAGGACCAATCCTACATCTTCTTCAACAAGCCATTTTTTCTCAGAAAAAACAGAGATAAGTTTCATATCTAATCTTCAAAGTTTAAGCTAAAGCTTAAAAATAAGCTTTTAAAAAGCTTAGTATTTCAAATCGTTAAAACGGTGGTGGCAGCGGCATCTTTCCGTGATTTTCCGTGGTTGAAAACGCTTCCCCCTAGAATTTGTCGTATGATGCCAGGACGCATATTTCACGGTGGATTCCATGCCACGATGGATTTTGCGAGGTTTTACGGTGGATTCCGTAAACTTTGTTTACCGGGGCTTATACACAAAGTGGATTCTTTGTGCGAGAAGTCGATGGGGGCGCCTATCCTTTTCGGGCGTTTTGTTAATTTAGTGTGTACATGGGTGATTCCATAGCGGGTGATTCCGTAAAATACATATTAAATTAATAAATATTTATGAGTTTAGAGTGCGCACTCGTGATAAATTAAGGTTAGGATTGATTTCTAACCAATTGATTTATTTATGTAGCTGAAGAGTGCTAGGTATTCACTTTTATCGGTTTAATTGTATTATTTTACTAACGATTATGAATGCTTCAGTTGATGTGTAGAGATAGTAGCAGTGGCGGAGGAAAGCATTGGAGGATAGCGTCTATTCGAGTTATCACTTATATTTTGATGGGTGCATACCTTAGGCATGGTACCTATATTTTATCGTGCCTATTTATTAAGGCGTTGGATATTTATTTAATTATTATTTTGTATGCACATGGGTGCATGATTATGATATTTGTATTTGGACATTGTATTGGGTATGCCTGACTCTTTGGGCGCCCGTCCATTAGCTTTATTTCTATTTGGCACTAAAGCAAACTCAAAAGCCAAAAGCATGCAAATGTGTAATTTGGGCTATTATTTGAGCTTGAAGATGATTAATACATAAAATACATGCTTTTTGGAGCGCTCACATAAGGCATGGGGGGAGATTACACCCAATTGGTCTCTTGTTCATGTCGTGCATGCTTTCTACCTTGCGTTTTGTGCAAAAATTACAGTTATTTTATTCTTGGGGACCTTCCGACGCTCACTACACGAGCATACAGCATCCGATCTAAGCACGAGTGGTATCAGAGTGAAGCTAAGATCGAGAGCTTCCAATTGCTACCCATCTTGTGCGAAGGCAGATCTCCTGAAACAATCGATCTCTACAGTGAGTTTCATCATGAACGGTCGATACGGGTGGATTCCTTGTGGTCAAGAACCTTTGTCTACAGCCTCTGATCGCGAAGGAACGGCCTGAGGAAGCGGAGGACCACTCCTACATCTTCTTCAACAAGTTGTTTTTTCTCAGAAAAAACAGAGATAAGCTTCATATCTAATCTTCAAAGTTTAAGCTAAACCTTAAAACTAAGCTTTTACAAAGCTTAGTATTTCAAATCGTTAAAACGGTGGCAGCAGCACCGGCATCTTTTCGTGATTTTCGACAGCTGAAAACACCCCCCCTAAAATTCCTCTATGATGCCAGGAGGCATATTTCACGGTGGATTCCGTGCCATGGTGGTTTTCATGAAGTTTTACGGTGGATTCCGTAAACTTTGTTTACCGAGGCTCATACACAATGTGGATTCTTTGTGCGAGAAGTCGATGGGGACGCCTATCCTTTTCGGGCGTTTTGTTAATTTAGTGTGTACATGGGTGATTCCATAGTGGGTGATTCCGCAAAATACATATTAAATTAATAAACGTTTATGAGTTTAGAGTGCGCAATTGTGATAAATTAAGGTTAGGATTGATTTCTAACCAATTGATTTATTTATGTAGCTGAAGACTGCTAGGTATTCACTTTTGTCGATTTAATTGTATTATTTTACTAATGATTATGAATGCTTCAGTTGATGTGTAGAGATAGCAGCAGTGGAGGAGGAAAGCATTGGAGGATAGCATGTATTTGAGTTATCACTTATATTGTGATGGGCGCATACCTTAGGCATGGCGCCTATATTTTGTCGTACCTATTTATTAAGGTGTTGGATATTTATTTAATTATTATTTTGTATGCGCATGGGCGCACGATTATGATATTTGTATTTAGACATTGTATTGGGTATGCCTGACTCTTTGGGTGCCCGCCCATTAGCTTTATTTCTATTTGGCACCAAAGCAAACTGAAAAGCCAAAAGCGTGCTATTTTGTAATTTGGGCTATTATTTGAGCTTGAAGATGATTAATACATAAAATACATGCTCTGTGGAGCACTCACACAAGGCATGGGGGGAGATTGCACCCAATTGGTCTCTTGCTCATGTCGTGCATGCTTTCTACCTTGAGTTTTGTGCAAAAAGTAGAGTTCTTTTGTTCTTGGGGACCTTCCGGTGCTCACTACGCGAGGATACAACATCCGATCTGAGCACCAATAGGACCTTGTGAGTCAAATGGTAAATCAAAATCCTGTGAGGGAACATCTTATATCCAGTAATGTTTTTGGCATAAAGCACTCCTTCCAACTATATCCCAACATCATATGCATCCTACTTCACTTTTTAATTCATAATTTTATACTTAGTGTCAACCTTGTCTCTTTGTGCTCCTCAAAATAACTCAATTCATATTGCATATGTAGAATCTCACGTAAGTTGCCCAGGAATATATGTGTATATCACGTGGGTTCAAAATAAGGTATTTTTAAAATATCATTTTTATATATTTTTTACATACAGAAGGGTGTAATATAAAGGGGTTATCTATAGATTAAATAGGAATAGGTTATGTTTTATTCATGCAAAAATCATACATAGGATATTCATAAATAGGCGTTGAATGCACGTGATGTAGAGGATATACATATAGTAACTTTCCTAGAGTGCAAAATACACAACTCTATTGACTAAAAATAATAATCCTTTTGCTCTTTGGACTGCACGTGAGAGAGGTGCCTTATATTGATGGAGCAAAAAGGGTACATGATGTTCTTGGTGAACTGATAAAGGTGGTCATGATCTATATTATTTTGGTATGTGGGATATAAGCCAACCTCAAAGTAATTGTGTGTTTGCAAAGCTTAGAGACCTTGGCCAAAATACTTATGGATAAAAGGTTTATTTGAAATGTTGCACTAGACACAAGGCCATAGTGACAGTTGGTCATTGCATGTGGTCTCACCAATACACACAACTGCCTTGATTATTGTGAACATAGAGTGTAAATTCTTGCAAGATAAGCATATGTTGATGCAACAAAGGGGAAGGGGGAAAGCATGCTTAACCAACCTTATGATTTGGTGGATGGGACAAAAGAGGGAAGGAGGAAAGCATGCTTTATTACATGCAATTGTGCTTTTGACAACTTTTGCTACAAAAGGGAGGGCCGCCTTCTTGACAAACAAACAACCATGTTCAATACCATGACCAAGATCAAATCAAGATTCCCAAAAGGAAGAAGGGAGGCTATAGTTGACCAAAGTCAAGTTCATGGCTGCATGTAAACAAGGAGGGCATTGATGTTACGGGCATACATGAATAAGAAAATAGAGGAGATGAAAGGGAGTCAATGGAAGGAATCTATGGCAGCTTGTTGACATGGGTGAAGAGGCGATGTGGTGTCCATGCTCAGGAGGAGGGACAAAATGGTTGGTAGAGGGTGGTATGAAGGAAGAAGGTCGTATGAAATCAGATGATCAATTGCAAGAGAATCTCTTTGATCCTGAGAAATGGAGGTGCATAATCAAAGGAGGGAGCACTAATTAGGGAGCCTAGAACTAGCTTCCATGGCAAGCAAATGATCAAGGAATGACCATAATATAAGAGCCAGCACATATAGCCAAAGGGAGGTGTGAAGAAGTGGAAACCCATCATCATCTGCAAGGGGAGCTCATCATTAAGAGAGACGCATAATCAAAGGAGGGAGCACTAATCAAGTAACCCAAAACTAGCTTCAATGGTAGGAAAATGATCAAGGAAGGGCCACAATATAAGAGCCAGCATGTAGCCATTAGGAGGTGTGAAGGAGTGGGAACCAATCATCATCTGCAAGGGGAGCTCATCATTAAGAGATGATATATTGGCATTAGGAGTTCTCGACATCGAAGGCAACCATTTAGGTGATAGCGAGGGTGACAACATCTAGAGTCAACCTAGACTTTGCATCCTTTGAATCTAACAATGGTTACTACATACTTTTGAAATTGTGTAACTCCATACAAACACTGCCTGTTGCTAAGAGAATCTTTGAACGCCTTAGCCAACATGGACTTGAAACTCATAAAATGATCAATGAATACGTGGTCCATTCCTTTAAACTCTTTCACAGCTTGAAATAATGCATTGCCTTGTCATATACCGTTGTAGTTACGGATTATACTAAAATTGGAAAGGTAGTGGAGGTAATGAAGCTTTACAAGACCATGTAAAATGAAGGGATAGAGCATGATAAATATATATATGTTGGCATGATCAAAGCTTGTGCATCCATAGTAGATTCCCAAATAGGCAAAACACTTCATGAGGCAACACATGAAAAGTGGTATGAATCACATGTCTATGTTGGTAATGGCCTCATTGGTTTGTATGGTAAGGACCTCCACACTACAGAAACTGAGGATGTTTTCAAGTTGCTTTGGTATATAGCAAGGGTACTTGTTCAGTGGAGCAGACCATGAATAGATCATCTATGAAATAGAGTTGTGATTTAAAGTTGGACAACCATGAAGTACATCTACAGTAGGCTATAAAGAGATGAGAAAGAGACCCATGCTGCATGGATTGCTGGTTGTTTTGTAGATGATTTAGAGGAGTGCCTCTTCAGCACTTTCCATCTCTATTCCATCTTATTCTTGCCCATTTATGTGGAAATATGCATAAAGGAAGTACTGTGAAAAAGCTTCATGCTTTATGGGATGCGTCGATCTAAAGAGTTTTGTGTTTTTATTTGTACATGTATGTTCAAAGTGTTTTTTTACTTCATGTCCATTTGAAAAATAAAGCTACTACATATATAAACATGTGTTTTTTTTATATACACAATAGGTTCAATAATATTGCATATACATGTTCATACAAAGTGTTTTTTACTTCATATCCAACTAAAAATTAAAGTTACTATATTTACAAACTTGTGTTTAATTTATATACAACATGCCTAGCAATACTGTGTTTCAACAAACTCTTGTTTTTTTAAGGATTTTCTAAACACTATTCTTCTTTGAAAGACACTATTAGTTTTCCATTTGTGATTTCAAATGTGCCAAACATATAAAACATGCATAGCTTCTCCCTCGTTTTAAGAATATGTTTATGTCTATGTTTTCATTTTTTATATTTACTTTTAGCTTCATTCTTAAATTTAATGTTATTTTTTGATTGCATTGTACACATATTGTGGAGGAAATACTAATCGCTTTCACAATTGAAACAAACTTTTTTGTAAAATGTACCATGCACTTCAATAAACTTTAGAATTCTAGTCACTTGTAAAATATAAAAATTATTTAAATCAATATTAATATCTTAGTGAAATTGAAATACATATAAATTTTAGTGAAGTTAAAATACATACAAATATCATTGACATATGCATGGATGTTGTTGTAGTCCATGCCAAGCTTTCCTAAAATATGTCACGCATCAATATGATACTTTAGCAACTTGAAAAGAAATCATAAAACACCTTGAAAAAACACAATTGTTTTCTATAATGGTGCCAAAAAAAAATCAACGAAGCGTACGTAGAAGGTACCTAAATAACTCAGTCACACTCGCATCGCTCCACCTGTATTTTGCTTGCACACTTAGGAGTGCAAGTAGCGTCTTCAGGCGAGATACTCGGCACCCATCATATAATGGTATAGATGCTTCCTCTCTAAGTGGATCAGATATCTTGGCATCCATGGGCATCAATGCATCGATCATTGCCTCCATCTTAGGCTCCAAGATTGTAGGAAAGTCTAAAGGGTTGCCTCTCTCCTTTGTATTAACGGTATAGACTGGGTAGTGCCTTCCAAGTGGTAGATTGACTCAGGCCTTCCATCCATCGCACGCCCACAAGCTCTTCTAATAGGGTGCAATAGGTGGACTCCTCCTTGGGATGAGACGTCGCCTCCCTATATAAATTTCACGGCCATATCCAACGTTTTTATATATGATATTCAATTAGTTTGCGAACATAATGCATGATTGATACACACTTTTATTACCGTTTGCTCAAAGTCTCAAATTGCCTGATCAATGATCCCCAATTGAGACTTGTCGAAGTGTCATACATGTTCTATAGACAAGCAACATTTTCGTCTGATTGCCAGCTTGCATTGAGAGCAAGGACACAGGACATGCTGATTAAGATACACCTCGCGATCTTGAACATCACGACCTTTATCGTTTTTCATTTTGTCTACATTACGACAAACAATTTGTTTTTGGTCTCATTCTCCTTTTCTTTCTTAATTTGTTTGAGAAGGGATTTCTTCTCTTATAACTCAACAAAATTAACGTCAACTAAAGTCTTGGTTTTCTTCCCCTTTCTTTGTTTCTCTCCCTTTCTTTGCACTCTTTGTTTTATGTTCTCTCCCCTTTCTCTTTTTTTCTCTCTCTCTCTTTCTTTTTTGCACTCTTTGTTTTATGTTCTCTCCCCTTTCTCTTTTTCTCTCTCTCTCTCTTTCTTTGTTACCCCTCTTTTTGTTTCTCTACACCCCCTTATGATTTCTCACTCATTCTCCTCTCTCTCCCTCTCTCTCTCTCTCTCTCTCTCTCCCCATTTCTTTGTTATCTTTCATGCTTATTCTCTCTCTCTCTCTCTCTCTCTCGTTTTCTTTTCCTTTTCCTTTCTTCTTCTCCCTCTCTCATTTCCTCTCTCTCTCTCTCTCTCTCTCTCTCTCTCTCTCTCTCTGTTACCCCTATCTTTGTTTCTCTCCACCCCGTTATGTTTTCTCACTCGTTCTCCTCTCTCCCTCCCTCCCTCTCTCTCTTTCCCCACTTTTTGTTATCGTCTCACCTTCCCTCTCTCTCTCTCTCTCTTATTCCATTTATTTGTTATCTTTCATGTTTATTCTCTCTCTCTCTTGGCCTCTCTTCCTTTTCCTTTCTTCTTCTCCCTCTCTCATTTCCTATCTCTCTCCCTCAACGCACCTCATTCTCAAGAAATACTCTCTCTTTGTTTCTCTCTACCCCCTCGTGTTTTCTCACTCATTCTGCTCTCTCTCTTTCTCTCTTTCTTCCCGATCTTTTATGTTTATTGTCTCTCTCTCCTTCTCTCTTCCTTTTCCTTTCTTCTTTTCCCTCTCTCATTTCCTATCTCATTTTCTCTCTTTCTCTCTCAATGCATATTATTCTTTTTAAAAAATTTAAAAAAAAAAAAAGAACAAGAACAAACCCTCTCTTTGTTTCTCTCTATCCCCTCATGTTTTTTCATTCATTCTCCTCTCTCTCTCCCTCTCTCTCTCTCTTTCTCTCTTTCTTTATTATATTTTATGTTTATTCCCTCTCTCTCTCGTTCTTTCTTCCTTTTCCTTTCTTCTTCTCCCTCTCTCATTTCCTCTCTTTCTCCCTCAATGCACCTCATTCTCAACAAAAACAAACAAAAGAATTGAAGAAAGAACAAGAACAAACCAAGAGGCAGTAATTTATTCACGGCAAAGTCCCAAGGATAGATTATTCATCTTCTCTTCGTGGTGGTCCCTCTTTGCCCTTCGTGCACTTCCTCCTCTTCTTCGCGAACATCGATGGCGGTGGCGGCGGCAGTGAGAAGCTCTCCTTCTCTCACTTTCTCTCTTTCTCTCCCTCTCCCTCCTAAACACACGATCTCCTTTGCTCTCTCTTTCGCTATTCGTTGTGGCAAAATATTGCGCTTTGGTTTCGACCCTTTTTTTTTCTCTAAGTATCGTCGGAAATTGCGATGCCGCTGATATGCGTCGCAACTGCCCATCGCGATTCCCCTATATCCTTGTAGTGTTAGATTGTACATTCACACAATAAGTATATACAAAAATATATTAAGACCATTTGTGCCACACAAGAAACCTCTACCCGAAGGAGCAATGCCCATGCATAGTTTTGAGTCTCCATTTACCACTTAAAACTACACTTATGTGATATCTTACCATGCAACTTATTGTACCTTGCTAGCTCATCCACAAAGCACAGTTGTCTTTTCACTCCTATTTCCATCGCTTAAAGATAAAAATGTTGGGGTCGGGCTTGTTATTTCTCTCAACATGGCAGCATGGTAGAAACTAATCGGTCCTCCTATAATGCATGTTTTCTAATGTCATAGTATCGCTCCCCTCCTCCCGATGATTGGGGCTACTTGGAATCACAACGCCCTCTATTAATGCACCACTCGTCCACCCAGTCATCCTCTCACTCTTGCCCTCACTCTTGTCCACCCAGTACTCGTCTTATTCTCGCAACCACTTCCTGCTTGGCCTCATCCAATTGGCTCTTGCAATTGACTTGACTACTCTCCAAGCCTTCGCGGTGTTGTGCTTGATACATTCTTGAAGGGTTTGTGGTGTTGTTTCTTATCATTTCTAGTGTTGCTGCTCCCACACTAATAACAAAGCTGAGAGCTCATCCACGGATGCACGTTGGTATGGTTCTAGCTACTGTATGAGGTTGCATGCTGGTCCTCATAGACTTTGAAGGGGGGGACCGTGAGCATCATCGCGCAACCTCAAATTGCATGCTGCTTCTATGTGCATGTTGTGAGCAGGGCAAGTGTTGCTAGTGCTCTCTCCATTGGCCATCGCGAGCTACGCATGCGCTATTTCGAAGTCTATTGGAGACCTACTATTGATGAGCTATAATGCCTTGCCTTGGGTCGACTATGCATACTTTCTGAAAATTGGTCTATGCTCAATAGAATAGAATGAGAAGGGATTCAATCTCTAGAAAACTCTCTGGACAACATCTCTTCTACTTCCTTCTTTTCAACATCTCTGAAATTCAACTTTCAAACCACTACAGAGGGGGAGATATTCCATTGTGAAAGTATCAAAACCCATTCTTCTTAGGATCATTATTGTGCCATCATTATAATAATGCCAGCTTCTGAGGGTTTCAACAATGTATGTTGTGAAAAACACTATGTCTACCAACTTTCAATTGGTTGCTAATTGGACAAACAGAAGATTGTCAAAACACCAAGCATCCCACATATCTTACTGTTGAGCATCCACGAACAAATTCCAACCCTTTTCTTTCTTGTTTTCCTAAACCTCCACGAACTACGACTCTTGAAACTTCTTCAAAATCTCTCCCACTTGATGATGTTTGGAAACTTCTCAATGAATGCCAAATCTTCCATAGATGGTCATTCTCACTTTTTCTGCTCTTAAGTTTGTTTCCAAACAATTTGCCACCAAGATGCATCACAAGGAACTTTCAATCGTTCCCCACATAGGCAATTTGGTGAAATATAGGAAATTCTCCAATATTTCCTATGTAGACAAGTGCGTATTCCCCATCTATAACTAGGAAATTGCATTCCCTACATCTTATAATAGGGAATATAGAGCATTCCCTACATTCCTTTGAAAGTCCCTACGTTCCCTACATCTTATAATAGGGAATATAGAGCATTCCCCACATTCCTTTGAAAATCCCTACATAAGAAATTATAAGGATGTGATTCCCTACTTTTATGTAATAGGGAATTAAAGGTACAATGAGGATAAGATAAAGATGATGTTTATCACAATTCTCTATTTCTCAATTCAAGTTGATAATGATGGTTTCGAGAAGGTAAGGACAAAGGTCACAAGAAACTCTAAACCACTTACTATATAGAAAGTTCACATTATAACTAGTAAGATTACTAGGAAGAATGTAGAATTTTCTAGTTATAACTAGATAATATTGCCATCACTAGTCTCTTCTAACTAGTAACATCCTTTTCCTAGATTGTATCTAGAAAATTGAAGCCCTATCTAGCAACATTATCTAGCAAGTTATTGTATAACTAGTAATAATATCAACCTAATTAGAAAATTTTACTTTTTACTAGTCATAACTAGCAAGTACTATCCTCTAACTAGGGAATTATAGATATTCTATCAAGTCAACTTGGAACTCATGATTTTTCTAGGTATAATTAGTAAATAAGTATTCATTGATTAGACATTTACATTTGTATAATACATACTCACAGCTAAGCTTTTCACATTGACACAAAAGCAAGACCACAATTGTTGAAAGGTAATCACAATAACAAAAAAGAAAATTAAAAGAAAGATGTTTAGTACACATGAATAACACAAACTGTGTGGCCCCAACAACAGATTCATTGCATTTAGCAACAATAACACTTACAATGTTGAGCAAAGTACATGGCCACATTGACCAAGCATATATCATGGCCATGACAGCCATCTTATTGCAAAGCTCATGATTATATTAGTGAGAAAAAAGCATATTGCACCAATGGATTAAATAGAAACTCCACACACTAGCATCATATTCCCTACTGTCCAAATGAGCAACAAGAGCAAACATTCAAAGTGCATGGCAAGAAAACCACACAATCATATATACCCCATCATGAAAATTAGATAGCCATATTAAAAAGGAAAGCACATTACCAAGTGCATGACCATATTGGTCATGGAAGTGCACATGGAAAAAAAGAACCACCAAGGCAAAGCGCGTAGCCATATTGAGAAAAAGCTAAATTGCATTGCGCAAAACATGTGGCTATAGAAAATAAAGCAAACTACATTGCTAGTTGTATGATGAAATATTATCACCTTTCAAACTAGCACTAAACTTATAAACTTCATGTCTTAACACAAAAATATAAGTACCAAGGATTCTAGTGATTGCCAACTATTGTAGCTAGCTCTATGTGGAAGCTTGCAACATGATAGATGGGAAGCTACTTTAAGGTTCACTATGAGGTGACTTGAATAACAAGAAGGCTACACCTAAATAGCCTTACAAGGGTGGAAGTATATTACCTTTACAAAGAACTAGTGCTCCAAAACAAAGAAATCCTCATTGGATATTCTCATTTTATTAGGGTTTGAAGTTGAGAAATTCCATAGAAAAGTATCGATGGGAGCATATCAAATTCTCACCAATCTCAAAGGTAGGTGAAATAATTCAAACAATGTAGAAACTCTTGCGAATTCTCAATGGAACATTGAAAGTGCATCATAATAAAAGGAAAACACAAGAGGAAAAGAAGAACAAATTAAGATTGGAAAAATTTTGAATTTATCTTTTGAGAAAAATAAGAGAGCTAAAAGAAAGGCATGCTTTTTGTGCTAAGAACATGCTCAACAAGGCCGATATTAAAATAGAGTACTATAAAAAGCAAGGAGGGGAGGAAAGCATGTTGGGCTATTCTCTCCTATACATGTTAAACCTTCCATGTTGGGTGAAAAACCATAGGTTTGAATCTCTACAAGAGAGGCTTAACCCCTAGAGGATCTTAATGTACTCTCCGTGAGGATTTCAATCATGCTATGCATTTGGCAATTCAAAAATTATGATGTGTGCAATCTTGTGTAGCAACTTCTCCTATAGGCACCTATTTGGCTAGTATCATCTTGTGGTCATAACAAACACCAAGTGTAACATCCATGACAAGTCTATTTATGCTACCCTCTAATCCCTCCTAACTTGCTCTAGCCCTTATTCCTATAAGTCAAGCCTTAGAGGTAATTCAAAGCTCCCAAAAATCTTGGAACAACTCAAGAAAATTCATGAGCACTATCATATCCCTTCTCTACCCTTAGAAATTATAGACACATGAATTTTTAGCAAGACCATTCATATATACTTGTGAAGATCATATCCCAACGACTATATTTATGGCCCCAAAAAACATTATTACAAATATTTTAAAATTACTCTATGAAATTATCATTTTTGTCTAATTATAACAAATATTTTGAAATTATTCTCTAAAATTATTATTTTTCATGGAACAATCTGACAAAATTTTTATCATTGTAGTTCAAGCCATTGGCATTTCCATCCCAATATGCCTTAGCATCCTATAAGATGCCAAAATACTCACTAGTGGGTTGGGATCCCATGATCTTTTACGAGATTGGTGTTTTTGATTACATGAGTGCTTGAGAAGGCAAAAGGCCAAGTGAACCTATTATATAGGATACCTTTAATGCTGAGGGAAGCTTATCATGGCTCTAAGTTAATAAGTTCCCTACTGTGTGTTGTTGACAGAAGTAGTGTAATCACATACAACCCAATCTTATGGGGTTGGAAGCTCACATCCTAGGCTAGACAATTGTTTTCTCTGTAGGGAGATGGATTTTATACTACTTCATGGAATGGTGTTTTTATATATTATCTTTTATGCAATAGAATGTTGTTTTTCAAAGTGTTTGTCATGTGCTAGATGTTGTGTTAATGGACCCTATGTAACATGATAATAAAAGGAAGCTGCTTTTTTATGTTGTAATAGTATGGTACCTTTGCTAGTTAGATAAGTAAAATAAATCCCATCAAGGAACGTGAGAATACCTCAATCCTGATGACCAATCATCTATGGCTAGATGGACCTAATAATTTGGGTAGCTTTTCTAAACATTAGATGGAGTTATTAATACATGATCCTCCAAATTCAATAGGACATATATGAGGCTCAACTTCATTTTTGGGGGGCTAATGTGAGATGATGCCTTATCCGCAAGGGGATCAACATTTTATTCTCTTCCACTTCTCACTCTCTTTGAACCAAGTTCCAAGGTCATTCACCTTCTTATGTGCAGCCAGATGGTGCGAAGCTGCAGAGCAAGAAGGATGCAGTTCCTGCTATATATGTTGATTGCCTCCAGATTGTTGCCTCCAAATTGCTAAGCTGTGCAACCTCATCCAGAGTTTGGACGTACCATACATCCATAAGCCTGTTGACAACAAATTATTCAAAGGCAGCACAGGTTGGTTGTATCTTTTGAGAAACTCTGCTACAATCTTCACGCTCAAGGTGTGCCAGTGGCCAATATTAAATGAAGATCATTGTAACTTCAGTTATGCTTTTTCATGTCTTAGACATTGTGGATTTATGCAGCTATTGTGACTTGTACATTCATAGTCTATCATTCCTTTGTCAACATGGTGGTCATTTAATTCACTTTCAAAGTTCATGTTTTGGAGGTAGATATATTTTTTGTCTTATGCTATTGAAGAGTTTGTCTTATAGAGTACTTCTTTGAGCACACTTGATTTTTGAATTTAGGAACTTTGATGTCATCGAGACATGAGATGATCATTCAGCTTCAATCAGTGCAGCAAAATTTGCTTGTGGTGGTTTCAATTTGTTGAGTGTGCGGACAAGTATGGCTTCCTCCTAAAGTCATGGTTTTTACTTTGAATTTTTAGATTCTCAAGTCTATTTTGTTTTGGCTCAATTGTAAAAGTTGCTAAGTTTCTAAGATCTTAAATACTTCAAAGTCTTATTCTTGGCTTGTTTCTCAGAGTGTTTCTGATGCCACGCTTGTTGTTCTCATCACACCACCACCTGTTCACGAGGAAAGTCTAAGAATAATAGCCTGGTATGGCAAATCATGTAATGGTTTTCTTGGGGGCTTTTCATGTACATTGCTTGAAACTTGATCGTTCTTTTGGTGTTAGGAAAAAGTATGGTGCTAATTTTGAAGACCTTCCTTCAGAGTAAATGATGTGACAGGGACCTATGCTCAAACTCCTTCTCGCCCTCCTTTGCCCCTGACCACTGCCCCTGCCCCTACCTGCCCTGTTCTGCCTCCCCTGTCCTGTCGGCGAATATGTGAAGTCCCTGCACCTGAGCGTGTGCACAACAGCCAGGATCGGCAGGTTGTGGCAACGGCAGGGCTGTGAGAGAGGAGAGACTACTGCCTCCCTTTCTTGTTGGCGAATATGTGAAGTCGCCGCGCCCTCCTCTGCCCCTGACCCCTGTTCTGCCTCCCCTGTCCTGTCGCCATGGCCGCAGACGATGACACCTCCCAGCATCGCCACGGCCATGAGGAGGAGGATGATGCCCACCTCAACGAGCCCCCCCACGAGGAACTTTAGACACTAATAGCTTTATATCTAGTAAATGCACAATTTTTTCTAGTTAGTAACTAGGATTTTTTAAATTGGAAATAGGTTTTTAATTTTACTAGATAGATATAAAGCTATAACTAGTAAAATAAGTGTCTATATGGTAAAGCATGGCAAATTTCTGTATATCACATGATATAGCCATGTTTATTGGACAAAATTATGAAGCTATGGATCATAGGATAATGTGCATGCACAGTAAATCAAAACAAATTTGTATATAACATCTAACATAGTCATGCTTATATAGTCATGTTAAGTAATAACACATCACAATTGATAGGCTTAACCATTAGCCATGTAGTCAATCTCAAATAAGACAATGTCAATACACACTTGTAATGGATATGTTTGTACACATCCAAAATGTACATGTGCTGTAAGATACATTTGTGCATTTTGATAACTTTTAATTCTTACTCACATAGCACAAATCGTTTACACATCCACAAATAAAATATCATTTTTAACCATATAAATATTTCCTTATCACATTAAAAGAAAGAAGAATCTCAATTCAACTCAATGACAGCTCTAAATCTTGAAATTCCCCTCAAATCCCCCTTGAAGTGTGGGATATACCTAGCATCCATACAAGCACAAATTGTTATCAAAAGTTATCTGAGCCCCTTACAAACTAGATGAGTTTAGTAGGAGAAAGAAATGGAAGCCCCTCTCTTTCAATAGCTCCTTTCTAGATTTAAGGGAAGGATTCAACCTATAGCTAAAGGATGCTTAGAAACAAACCAACAATCCAATGGCTAATCCAATGTAGAACTAGATGAGATCCATAGATACCATCATTGAGATCAATATGTATGGCAAAAATCAGGATTGACTTTAAAGAGTGTTGCATGTTAGTACTTAGCAATGTAGTTAGCATATTATTACGACTCTTACTAAGTGTTCTAGTAATGGGATGTTTTATCAACTTCTCAAAGAAGTGGAGCATTACATGAAGGATTTGCAAAAACATAAAGGTGAAGTTGCCAAAATTTAGTCTAAGGAAAATGGTATCTTATGGGGTTGGTGCTTCAACCAATTAGTTTTATAAATTGATGAAGTAAAAGAAGCAACAAGAGTTCATCACTATGATAGATGATCAAGGAGGAATCGTGGAATTTCTGTAGGGATGTTTCAATCTCTTTAGAATGTATTTGTAAATGGTCTATGCTTAGGTCCATTTGAGGTAAAGAGGTCGATGTGAAAGGGTGTCTCATTGCCCCATTACTCTTTGCCACCATAATCACCAACCATTAAGAAAACACTTGGTCTCCCAATTCTTTGCCAATAATAACTAACCAATATTGTGCAAGTAGAGAAGCAACTAGTAGATGTAGTTGATGAAAATATATGAAAGTTTTCTAGAGCTATCTAGGGTTGTAACTAATGTGAGCAAAAGCAAGTTTATTTACCTAGGATTGAATGAGTTAGCAAAGTTGCTAAGGGAGCCAAGCTTCCAAGTAGCATAATTGAAGCTGTAGTTGCTTGATTCTAAATAATTTGGGTGATTTCAAGATTTCAAGATTTCAATAGGCATCCATGGTAGAGGATCTACGTGTCTATGCTCGCACTCTGTTGCAAAGTGTTTGGGCTCCTTCCATGGTAGAGGATCTGCGTGTGGTAGCATCTCCCTTCCTGTGGGTTGCCCACTTCGCAATCATAGCAGATGCTGGTGCTTCTGTATCAGCATGTTGGCCTTTGCAGCTAATGAGAGATTGCAGGGAGATCATCGTTGTCGTGGCCGGTAGCAGGACCACCAGTCGCCGCGACCGTGCTTCGATTGAGCTGAAATTCAGAAGAGTCTGGGTGTGCCAGGAAGCTTATGTCTCAAGATAAGGCTCCTCCTCCACCTGCATTGAGCTTTTGCGAGTCCTGAGGTGCCCCTTGCGCTGTGGATCTGCATTCAGCTTTTGCGAGTCCTGAGGCGCCCCTTGCGCTGTGCCAGGAAGATTATGTCTCAAGGTAAGGCTCCTCCTCCACCTGCATTGAGTTTTTGCGAGTCCTGAGGCGCCCCTTGCGCTGTGGATCTGCATTGAGCTTCTGCAAGTCCTGAGGCGCCCCTTGCGCTGTGGATCTGCACTTTTGCTTCGTGCTGCACACTGTAAGATGGGGGAAACATAGACTCAGACATGGATCCGCTGAGGAAGCACCACAAAGTTTGAAGCAGAAGTGATTGACATTCCTCCAACTCCGACTCATGGTGAGAGAAAGTATGCTGCCTTCCCCTTCTCGAACATTGGGGTTTTGCTCCTTAACAAGTACCTGTTGAGCATCTATGGCTACAAGTACCCCATATTTTTTTACCATGCTTCACATGTGCGTATGTGCTGTCTACAGTTATGTTGCAATAGCATGCCTAGAGATTGTGCCAATGCAGTACATCTTGTCAAAGCAGCAGCTTTTGAAGATTATTGCTCTTAGTGTCATCTTTTCATTTTCTGTAGTGTGTAGCAACACATCCCTGAGGTACTTGCCGGTATCTTTTAACGAGGTCAGGTTTACCAGGTTTGGAAAACAGGTTCAGCTTTCTGAGGGAGAGATTAAGCAGCTTTGCAAGTATTCCAGAGACATCTTTCTCCAAAGTATTCAGCAGCCCAGGAAAGTAATCCTTCAAGATGTTTGTGGTGTTCACAGTGGCTTAAGCAAACTACATTGATGGGACACAGTTCAAAAGTTGAAAAAGAAGGCTTTGATGCTTATCCCGATTGTTCAGGATGAAGATGACAAAGTTAATCTTTCAAAAGCCAAGTTGTTGAGTCCTGTGATACAAGAAGTTTCTTTTGGAGCTGCTTTTGTAGAGCTCTTGGAAGTCTTCAAATGAACAGTCAGATCTGTTTTTCGGGAAAGTAGATATTACATATTCAATTTGTGGAGTCCTATATTAATGATGCAATACAGTTCTATTTGTTGTTCATGGATGGTGATTGCCTGTACATGAGAAGCATTATGATGTCAACTAAAGATCCACAGGTAATACTAGTTTCAATGTAGTGGACTTCTTTCTTAACTTCATGGTCCCTTTTTCAGAGAAGTTTCCTTGCCTGGTTTTCCATGAGTAATGTGCAAGAGAAAAGTCCAGTTTTGTAAAAGTGCTGAATCATTATCTAACTTGGCAAGCTGACACAGAAATATTATAGTTATACCCATTTGGATGATTTCAGGGACCAGCTGGAGGCATATGGTGTGATGTTGATGTGGTAGAGTTCTCTTATTTTGGTATTCTAGCCGCAAACCCTAAGCAAGAGGTATACACAGAGCTGGCTGAAGGTTTAAGGGGCAATGACCCATCCATCGGTCTAAGATCTCAGGTAAAAAGCCAGTGAAAAACTTCAAAGTTTGAATACAAACTGCTCATCTTAAATTTAGTCATTCTATAACTTTACGTTTGTTTTGGAGGTGTGCATCTTACAACCAAGTTTCTAAATTGTCTCAAGGATCAGTTGCATAGTGTATAGAAAATAGAAATGACCATCTCATGTGTTTCTGTATTTTTGGTGTCATTAGATGTTTTCCGCACATTTTACCCTCCTTTCCATAAACTTTGAGAAATGCTGAGAGTGTGTACATGCTTCATCATATATTAATTAAAAAACTGATGGTGTTTTTTACACTGTAGAGGTGAAAATTGGCATATTTTTAGTTGCAATATATGTAAATAATTGTTGCATCATTACTAGTTTGACAATTCTGATACGTTTCTCTCTCTGGTGAATTTCACAGGTTGCAGGTCAGGAGACATTTGGTACACTTGGAGCCATAGTACAGAGTAGGACAAGGACTCGTCAGGTTGGGTTTCTGACAAATCGACATGTTGCGGTTGATTTGGACTACCCCAACCAGAAGATGTTCCATCCACTGCCTCCAAATGTTGGACCTGGTGTTTATTTGGGTGCAGTGGAAAGGGCAACGTCTTTTATTACAGATGAGCGATGGTATGGCATTTTTACAAGTGTGAATCCATGTTTTCCTCTTTGCTGTTAAGGCACTCTTTATTGTCCATTTTATAAACTTCTCTGTGAGTTGAAAGAAGAATTTTGGTTTCCATTTCTTGATATGACAATATTGATACTTGATGATGTTTGCTCATGGGGCAGGGACATTTGTGCGAGCTGATGATGCTTTCATTCCATTCGGGGACAATTTTGATATCTCCAAAGTCACAACTACTATCAAAGGGGTAGGTGAGATGAGAGATGTTATAACTATTGACTTGCAAGCAAGCATCAACAGCATCGTGGGGAGGAGGGTAATAAAAGTTGGCAGAAGCTCAGGGCTAACAGAAGGAAGCATCATGGCATATGCCTTTGAGTACAATGATGAGAAGGGCAATTGCTTTTTCACTGATTTCCTGATTGTGGGCGAGAACCAGCAGGCATTTGACATGCAGGGAGACAGTGGCAGCCTGGTACTGATGCTTGAGGAAGGCAAGAAAAAGCCTAGCCCTGTGGGAATAATATGGGGAGGCACAGCGAATCGTGGGTGCCTGAAACTTCAGAATGGAGATGCACTTGTGATTTGGATAAGTGCAGTGGACCCACAGTCACAACATCGTCAATGGATCATCAGACTGTGACAAGGAGGATAGATTGGATGAGGAATTAGATGCAGCAGCTATTAGGAAATGCGCTGAAATTCAGCAAGCCATATCCATAGGAGCCACATCGTTTTTGCTGACAGAGTACATGGTTTATCTCATGGGCATATTTGCTGCTGTCATTTTCTTGTTCCTGGGATCTGTGAACTGGTTCAGTACTAAGCCCCAGCCTTGCAGATACGATCCAAAGCAGGAATGTGCCCCAGCTCTCTTTACAGCGATTTTCACTACAGTTGCATTTATATTGGGAGCTTTGACGTCCATAGTGTCGGGATTTTTGGGCATGATGATCGCAACATATGCAAATGCTCGCACAACTTTGGAAGCCAGAAAAGGGATAGGCAAAGTATTCAAAATCGCCTTCCAATCAGGTTCGGTGATGGGTTTCTTACTTGCTGCTAATGGCCTCATAGTTTTATACATCACTATAAAACTGTTCCAGCTTTATTACAAGGATGATTGGGAGGGCCTTTTTGAGGCCATCGTTGGCTATGGGCTTGGATGCTCATCCTTGGCTCTATTTGAAAGGGTTGGAGGTGGAATCTATACCGAAACTGCGGCTGTTGGAGCAGATCTTGTTGGAAAAGTAGAAAGGAATAACCCAGAGGACGATCCGCAAAATCTAGCGATCATTGCTGACAATGTGGGTGATAATGTGGGAGATATTGCTGGAATGGGTTCAGATTTGTTTGGCTCCTTTGCTGAAGCTTCTTGCGCAGCTCTTGTTGTGGCTTCCATGTCATCATTTGGCACAAATCATGACTTCATTGCTATGTGCTTCCCTCTACTCATTAGCTCTATGGGCATTGTGGTGTGCCTCATCACAACCTTGTTCACAACTGATGTATTCGAGATCTCAAATCTAAGGGATATTGAATCTACACTGAAGAGACAGTTGCTGATATCCACCATCTTAATGACATTCGGTGCAGCTTTTGTTTGTTGGCTGGCACTACCATCCACGTTTTACATATATGATCCTAACGGTGGTGCAAAGATGGTTCAAAACTGGAAACTATTTTTTTGCGTTGGAGTAGGGCTTTGGGTAGGGTTGGTAATTGGCTACGTTACAGAGTATTTCACCAGCAATACATACAGACCAGTCCAGGATGTTGTTGATTCTTGCAGGACAGGAGCTGCTACCAATGTCATCTTTGGTTTGGCACTTGGCTACAAGTCTGTAATTGTTCCAATATTTGCTATTGCTGTTGCCATCTATGTCAGCCATACCCTAGCAGCCATGTACGGGATCACAGTTGCAGCTCTTTGAATGCTTTGTACCATTGCCACCTATCTAGCCATAGATGCATATGGTCCCATAAGTGATAATGCTGGTATCGCAACCGGTCTCTGGATGACCATGATACTTCTTACATATCTCTCCACAAGAAGCGCAGCTGCAATATAGACTATGAGGCCGCAAAGGCTTTCAAGATGGACAGATTCCTCAACCATAGGACTTCTTCAAAGTCCAGCTTGCGGCATCAACAACCCCCAGTTGACAGCACTCCGCTCTCTGAATTGGTCTTCGTGATCCACACTTTGGGGGAGCGCTTTCTCAGATTAGAAGAGATGAAACTGCAGATGCAGAGAGAGTCTGAGCGATTTCGTGATGATTTGGAGGCCAGGCGTACAAAGATGTTCCTAGAGTCCCAGAAGCAGATTGCTGAGATGTTTGCTTGGGCTCTGAGCAGCAGTAAGAAAACTGATGAGCTCTTGCTGATGATTGTCGGTATTTTGTTCATCATTTGATTATTCTAAATGTTTCTTTCTTCCAGCTCATTTTTGGCTCTTCATGCTATGTTTCACATCATTTCATCTATATTACAGCTAATGCGTTGAAATTATTCCATGCTTTGTTTATAAGAAATGTTTTGAGCTGATGGGATGATATTTCATTTCATTCTTATTCCAATTGTTGAAATGTTCCAGCTGATGTTTCATTATTATTCGAGCTGTTGAGTTGTTCTAGCTGATGTTTCATTGTTTCCAGTTGTTGTTTGTCTATTTTCAGTTGATTCGTCTCTTCAAGCTTATGTTTATTCTACTTGATGTTTTATCTATTCTAGCTAAGGAGCTGATGTTGCAGCTAATGTGTGCTCACTTGATGCACTTTTGGGGTTCCACTTCCAGTGTCTCGTGTCTCTCTTCTCTTCTCTCTTCCTCCGTTCCTCGTCTCCCTCACGCACTGTTCAACAGGAAGTTTGTAAGATGCTTCAAACCAGAAGGAGAAGTTGGTGAGCCCATAAAAGTATGAACAATGAATTCCTTGTTTTCACCTGCTTAATTTACTATCAGATGGTGTAAAGAACAGGGCAAAAAAGGTATGCGTGTTTTGATGTTTTGATGTTTTACAAATGCGTGTTTTGATGTTTTACAAATGTCTCTTATGTTTCTAAACTTTGGTTTATTATGTGTACATAAAGGTAACAAAATCACAAATGATGGTACAAGAGATAATGGAACAATGAAAGCTAAGGAGGTCATTGGCCCTAATGTCTCTTCAAATCACGATATAGGTATATGTCTTTATTTCTACTAAACTTTGAAAATTAAAATTTGTACATATTTTACATCTTGCTTTATTAGGTGATTCCTTTTGAGATTAACTAGCTTTAATTAGACTCTTTGTCTAATTTAAAATGTTCATAGTTATTCGTATTTTTAAACTTTGAGGAATTGTGTGTATATATATAAATATAGATTAAAGAACAACAAAAGGTGGGAAAAGAAGTAATGTAAGAAAGGGAGATCATGAGGTTACTTGCAATAATGTTTCTTCAAGTCAAGATGCAGGTACCAACTTTAAGGATAAAAAACTTGTACAAATTTGGTGACCCAAATTGATACAAAATATCTAATTACTTTCTTTTGTGCTATTGAAATTTTTCATAACCTTGTATTATTGTGAGCTTTGGTTAACTCTATGTATATATATGTAAACAAGTTACTAAAGAGACACAAGAGACAATGCAAGAAAGGAAGACATTGAGATTGCTTGCCTTAATACTTCTTCAAGCCAAGAATCAGGTATTACCGGCTTTCTTATGTTGATAATGAGTCATTTTTTGAAATGGTTATACTAACTAATGATATTTGATCACTTGAGTATCAATAGAAGTGATACGCATACCATCATATGATGATATCTATCAGCCATCCATGTTGAAATTTAGAGAAGAGGGTAGACAAACATTTATTACTTTGCAACATATTGGAGATTTAAGGGATAAAACAATCAAGACACACATGTTGCTTAATTAGTTTTTAGTTCTATGCTCCTTTAAAATTATTTTCATTTTTCTTTTGGTTGCTAGAAGTAGATGTTGATGTCTTAATTTGTTTAATCTATTTTGATCATTAGATGTATGTTATTGATCCTTACTTAGAAATGATGACATTCTCTATATAATTTTCTAGTTAAAAAATTTATTGTGCAATTTCTTGTTTACTTAGAAATGATGACATTCTCTATATAATTTTCTAGTTAAAAATTTTGTGCAATTTCTTGTTAGATATTAGCATGTCTAAAAGGAAGGGCAAAGTAGATAAAGTGATAAGGAAAAAAGAGAATTTCCACGGAATTCCCTAGTTGAAAGTACATATAAGTAGGGAATGTAAAAAATAGGAAAAATGAGAGATTTCCTAGTGAGAGTACCTAGGGAATCACCTCTATAAATTTTTTCCTATATATGAAATATTTCCTATATAGGAATTATTTCCTACATAGAAAATTTTGTATTTTCCTATGTAGGAAATATTTCGTATGTAGGAAATATTTCCTACATAGGAAAGGTCTTATGTGATTCCCTACTTATTCTCACTAGGAAATGTCCCATTTTCCCTAGTTTTTACTTTCCCCACTTATATGTATTTTCAACTAGGGAATCCCATGGGGAATTCTCTTTTTTTCCTATATGGGGATCGATTGAAAGTTCCTTGTGCATGTCTCTACTACTTCAACAGGAAGAGGAAATAGTCCACCACATAGAGCTTGCATCATGATGGTAATATGTTTCCGCCATTGTGGAATATGATGATGGTAATATATTTTCACCATTTTGGAATAAACTTCTTGTAGAAAGTGGCTTTGGAAATAAGAATCTCCAACTCTTCAGTGGAAGAAGGAACTTTACAACATCCATTGAATTTTCCTCTTCTTAGCAATGCCATTTCCTTCATTTTCAGCCTGTTTTGATGCTTGTTGATGGAAGATTTCCCTGGCTGCGCACCAAAAACATGGAGCCTCAAGAGAGACACCAAGGAAAACGGGATTCTACTACAAGAAAATCTATCTTGTAACATCAACAAGCTTTTATTTCATTCTTTTGATGATCAAAACAAGGAAAACAACAAATCTTCACGTAGCAACATAGTAGATATATCCCACAGATTTGATAGAATCAATCATAACCTTCAACATCTTTACAGAATTCATCAATAGAACAAGGAACATAAAAGAATAGAACATTTTTGAATGGAAATCAATCACATAGTATTCATCTTCATTGTCTTCATAGTTCTCTCTCTATCTCTCATAGTAGATACATTATTTTGATAGAATTGGCTATATTTCACTCAATCTCTCTCTCTCTCTCTCAATAGTACATCATCTCCTCACTACAATGCTCAATAATGGCTCTCAATAATCCTTCTTAGGTCGTGGATGCACCTCCCAAGAGATATGGGAGGTATGAAAGGGCACCAAAGCCACTACATCGTCTCTTCATATCTCACTATTGTCACCGTCACTTCAGTCTTCTCTTTAGTCTTCAGCAACTGCTTCTTTAATTTGTTTTAGCTCTTTTGAACTTAGATTCATCCTTTTCAAAATTTAGAAAACTTTCCC